>NW_012026903.1:406343-407076 GCF_000956235.1 Wasmannia auropunctata | reverse complement strand
TTCTCATATATATTTTTGTAATCACTACATTTTTGTGTTTATAATATATTGGTCAATGTATTCATAAATATATTTGTACATTTTTTTCTGAAACCTACATAGTATGAGCGAGACAACGCGCAATGGGTGAAAGCGCGTGCGAGCGAGAGCGCGAGGGAGACCGCGTGCGCATGGCGGCGGCGCAGCAGCGTGCGCGTAAGCGAGCAAGCATGGCAGCGGCGCGGTAGCGTGCGTAGGAGCGAGAACACGCTATGGGCGCGCTATGCGTGGAAGGGAGGACGCGCTATGGACGCGCTATGTGTGAGACCGCGAGGGAGATCGCATGCGCGAAAACGCGACCCACGAACGCGGCCCGCGACGGCGCGGGGACGAGGCAAGGCCCCGCGAAAAATTCTCCTCCCATATTCTCAATGAGTCCGCCGCTATCATTGTTTATGTAAACATACATGGCCAATGTTTATACTCAATGAGCCCGCCGCTATCATTGTTTATGTAAACATACATGGCCCATGTTTATACTCAATGAGCCCGCCGCTATCATTGTTTATGTAAACATACATGGCCCATGTTTATATAAACATCTCGGCGGTTACCCCCTGTGATGTCATACCCTCCCGCGCAAATTCCCCCCGGCCCCGCTCCCCCCTCGGAGTTCCTGGGTTAGAACCGGCCTATCTCTCCTGCTCCCGACGAACATTTTCACTATCCTAAGATTCCCGTTAATAGCACTGCC
>NW_012026903.1:374515-405662 GCF_000956235.1 Wasmannia auropunctata | reverse complement strand
CTCTCTCTCTCTCTCTCTCTCTCTTTTGCACTTCCTCCCCCCGCGAAGTCCTTCGTGACGGAAGGGCGGCGCGCACCACCAACCGCCGCTTCTTTTGCTTGAATTTCCCGAGAAAAAAGTGCGTAACTTCATGCAGCCTGCAAAAAGGGGATGTAATATTAGTGTGCAACGGGCCAAGGATGTCTATACGCGAGATGCTGGGGGATAAAATTATCAGAGTTTATTCCGGCATATTTATACTCTCCCTCTAAATCGGGAAGCACGGTGAATTATAAAGCACATCCGATTCCGCAGCTTCAAAATACGGTCACATACCGCATGGATCTCGTAAAGATTATAATAATAGACTCGTATCCTCATTTATATGCAGATCTTCTGAAAATGTCATTCACGATTGCCATTCCTTTTAATAGGAATGATCATCTATAAAGTTCAGCGTTAAATAACTGTTACTTTTGTCCCGACCTGGCCTGTCCTTTCAGCCTGACATTTCGTGGGAAAATGTTACTTGCGATCAGTGATCGTCCCTTAAATATACAGTGCCATTCTTAATACGCGATAATGAACAATAATTAGCACTGTTATTAGTAAGTATTTTTTAAAAATCTTAAGAAACGGATGTTTAAATTTAATAACAAAAAGCATTATAATTACAATCGGCTCGATAACTTTTTCAAAAGTATCTAAAATATCAAGTTATTTATGTATATTATTAATCGACGAGCAATCGGAGCAATCGACTCGAGGAAGAAGGTGAGGGCGCGTTTTGATGTAGGTTGAATCGGATGCGGCGGATGCTGCATAATAAAATGCGGCCACGTATACTGATGGATCGCGATACCCGCGCATCAGTAGCTAGCAGTAAAGCTTAATGTTGATTGCGTCGAGTTTCGGGCAAGCCCGTAAAAATTCTGATTAACCCGCCGGACGTGACGGCATGTACCATTCTAAGTATACTCCGTGCAAAATAAAAATAGACGAAAAAAAAGATAAATAAAAAAAAGAGAGAGAGGGAGTACAGAAAAATAGTACAGGGAGAGGAGGTATGAAGGCTCGGGACTGTATTCGTGCGATCGCAAAGAGGGACATTGAGTTACTTTATATGCGCAGGTTGCGGCATTGCGTGCAACAAAACGATTTGCGGGTGAGGATCTCGCGACGATGTTGGATTCAATAAAGGAGCGTATTCGAAAATGCAGTTGCGTGCGCTTAAAGAATTTCTCTTTTCAATCCCTAAGGAAGACCGTTCTTGATTCTTAAACGCGTTACATTGCGAGCGCGTTCGGATGGCCGATCGATGAATAAAGTCTAACAATAAGACTAATCTATATAGTACGCAAAGCATCCCTAAAAATTTAAGCCTAAAAACAACGCTACGATAGAAAAAGTTCGTAGAAAACTACGTATGTATATTTTTTTAGACGCATATACATCGTTTTAAATTAGCATTTAGGATATATACATATATCCTAAAATTCTAAAAAACGCAAAAGATAAATAAGACAGGATATATTTATGATTCATTAAAATATATCAAGAATTATGCTGAATAGCGGTCCATAAATCGGCGACCGTCGACACAGAAATCACCGCCGGAACGATAGTGTCGCTGTGACGGTGCAGTGTTGTCCGGGTGTAGGTACGTAAAATTCGAGGGGGAAAAAACCAGGCCGACTCCGTCCTGCCGGACCGGAGCAGCCAGCATCTCGACATCTCGTGAGATCAGAACTTAAGGCAATTGCGCCTCGGCGCACTGATACAACAAAGGGCACCGTCTAACGCGGTTATACCTCGTAAGCGAAACTCTATTGCTATATCCCATCCTATATTGGCCGTCTCAGAGAGCCCACCTTCATCCATCCTCCGTCTTCCCTTCCTCGCCTCCCGCGCCGTCCAACCTCCTTCAACCCTTATCGGTCTATTACTTCCTCTCTCTTTCCGCCGCTCCGTCTCTATCAATACCGACCTAATCTACTTTGCCGGCAAATAGTGTTCGCCTTCCCCAGACAATGTAACCCCCCTAGAAACCACCCTCGTCCTCCCCGTCCCCGCACTTGTATCTGCTCGCTACAAGTCCGTGCGCTTCCAGCTCGCCCACCCTCCCCCCCTCTTTCCTCCCCTCACCACTCGATTTATCCACGAGCAGAAAACGCGATCATCGCGCGCGTCCGCTCGAATTAATTTGGATTGTTTAGAGATTGTTTTGGAGGCGCGAGTAATTTTCCACGACGAGGGGAAACGAAGGGGAGGTAATCCCAAGTGCGATAAGCAGGAACGGAGTTAAGTAATGAATTGATCGTTCGCTTGCTCACCGTAATTCCTATAGGCGAGTCGATTATTGTTTACCGAATATAAAATTGAGGAAATTATCATAATATGACGGAGATTTAAATCTAGGGGAAAATATATTAAAAATCTAATTTGCGCCGAAAGTCTGATTAATGATATATCTCGGAAGGTGTGGTGGCAAAATCAACGACGAGATTCATCCCCCGATACAATGTTCTGCGAGCCACGCCTCATGTATTATAACGATTAAAAATTTTATAAAATATCGTAGATAATTGGAAAGATACGCGTTGCGAATTGGCTCATGCAATTGCAGTCTCTACATTAATTCAGATATCAAATCTTTGTCATCAATCTTGAAAAGTAACGATATGCGTTTAAATAGAATAAGTATAGATAATTTTTTTGATCAGCTTTTCATCAGTCAGCTTAATGCGTTAATTTGCAATTCTAAATATCATCTCCATGCATCATCGGATCATATCGATTATTACTCGGTTTTGCAACGTGCTCTCTATTAAAGATGGAATATCATTTTACCTATCAAAATTGATATCAACTTAAAAAAGTACGTTTCATAATCTTCATCGCTTCCTTTTCATTCATCAACAAGAAAGTATTATAAATAATGTCGTCTCCAGACTAAAATGATCTCGTGGATCATTTTAATTACACGGAACTGTTAATAAGTCATTCGAGAACACGTGGTCGTGCGTGCGCTCGGTTCAATTTGACGCTCACTCATTATTCCGTTAATTTATTTAATGAAAGCGTTAAAAGCAGGAAAGCGGTCTTACATAATACAGAGAGAGAGAGAGAGAGAGAGAGAGAGAGAGAGAGAGAGAGAGAGAGAGAGAGAGAGAGAGAGAGAGAGAGAGAGAGAGAGCACGACGGTTGTAATGCCGTGGGTTTCCGTCACAGGCGAACAAACAGAGCCCGTCGACTCAGCCCGCCGCGCCGTTGTTTTACGTGCCATCGGCGATTCGCGGTTTGAAACGCAACCGGTCCCTCTGCTCCGCACAGGCCGCGTCGCGTCGTGGCGAACGAGCTCGCTCGCTCGCTCGCTCGCTCGCCCGTTCGCCCGCCCCGTCCGCTCGCTCGCTCGCTCGCATTGCTTGTAATTTAGTAATGAATACGTACGTACCGCGCACACGTGAAGTGTGCGGGCCCGCTGATATGTAGACGCGTAACATCTGGCGGCCTATGAAATGCAGGCACGGCCGAACGAACGGCCTGCAGCTGAACGTTACGACCGACGAGAGTTATGAGCCCCGACTCAATCTCCGGTCCACGTCCGATATAATTGCGATACTAAAGCTCCGGCACCAAGCTCCGGTAAAGCGCGTAAATCGCGCGCTTTTCCTCCCCCCCTTCCCCCCCACACACGATGTTCGGTCACATCATCGAGACGTGTCGCCGATGATGATGACGGCCAGGGAGAGATGACTTTGCCGATCGAATTTTTCGTCGAGAAATAAAAAAAAAAAGCACAGGGAACCGCCTCTTCGCTGATAAGAAAAGTCTCGCGACGCTGTAGAGGGTGGAAAATTGTAGATGCGCTTTCTCACAAAACTGAAGGATAATAAGCTTTCGTTATCTATGTTTATAATATAAATAATTATAAATTTTCGTTATATATGTTTAAAAATAACTTGGAACGAAGGCTTTATAAAAGATATTAAATAGCTTACAATTATTAAATCGATTATTACCAACGTAAAGCTGTTTTTTTTTTCAAGAAAAAATTACATTAACTCTTTTATTCGAAAAATGACGATTCTTCTCAAAACTACCCCGTTTAAAGCTAATCTCCTCCTCTCCGCTCATGTTTAGCATCTATTAATTAATCGAATTCAGTGTGCGCAATTTTGATGCTCACGTGATTATTTTTGTAGCATATTGATCGAATTCAAATTATTCTCTCCTTGATCGCGTCACTCCCATTTGTATGAATACGATCGAAAAAAACTCGATTAAATGCAATTATTTGTCGCACTAATTCGTGACCGCTCGCAGAACATACGTTATCGACATGCGTTAGGATGCATAGAAAAACGCAACGAGTCGTGGCATGGCGCAAATGTAGCAACATATGCGTTACCGTGCTGTGAGTAAATCCAAACATCGTGAGCAAACACACAAACATATCGCAACCATTACGTTACCTTAATTGAGGTATTGCAACGGTCGTTTGACACTCCATGTTGCACTCCCCCGATGCATGATTACCCCGCGTTGCATCGCGTTTGTAAAATAAACAACATGTGATATATACGTATTACGGAAATCATCATTAAAAATCATCAGACTGCTGTAGAATATTTGCACGAAAATAGCGCTATCTCAAGTACGTATTTGTCGATATAATGTCGAAGCTAGCAAAAAAGAATTTCGAAATATATTTCCGGATTTAATTGTTTGTGTTAAAAAAATAGTTGATAAATCCTGTGGAGCTCTTTTTCTCTTGCGTTGCACATTTTGTAACAGAATAGCAAAAAAAAAAGATAATTATAGATATTAAAGAGTGATAAGGGATAAAATAACACGCACGAAAGTCTTGAGATATATGTATATAAATATGTGTATATATATACATAATTCAATACAATTTATATCTATGTCCACTTAATGGCATAAATAAAAGTTTCGATTATAATTCCGATACTTACATACATTTTCATACTCCCGCCGAGCACTTTGCGATTCATCGATTGTAGATCCCAAGCGTAAAAGGAAGACAAAATTGTTGACTAATTGATTTCTTGTCGACAATCTCGACAATTTTCATTTTTGAAGAAAAATGTGGATTGTTTAAATTTTGTTTAAACGAACGCAGACCAGGAAGAAACTGTAAGAGAAAAAAAAATGAAAAAATCTCCGGGAAAACGTGATTTGTTTGGATTAAATTTTTTTAATGGCCGCTCCTGTTATTCGTTTTAAAATCGCAATGAATGCAAAATCTATTTAAATTTTCAAGCAAATCATTAGCCTTTATTCATGGCATCTACACCAAAGTTTGCATTTAATCAAAAATAACAAAAATAGATGTTGAAAAATAAATGCTATTATAAAATGAATATTGATTTAAAACAAAAATACGTAACTATTAGTATACAATGATAATATATTTTTACATCTTATTTGTTAAATGTACAAGGAATCGTTAAATATTTTATTTTTTGTATAATTTGCTAAAAATTGTAAACAACGAAGAAGACAAATGAAAGAGAGGATATATTTATAATCTGCATTTAATAATACTCGTATGTAGCAATTAAGTTTCAACAAATGTTTCAAAAATATTTACTTCTAAGCGAGATATTGTACGGTAGCAACAGCATCTATTTTTTTTAGATTATTTAAATAATTGAATAACAATTTGTATCTCTATTAAATATTTCAAAAAACACGATTCACATTTGGAATATATTTTAAATCTTTTGAAAATTTGGCTTTGTACAAGTCTGAATAAAGGACCATTATTCGTCAAGTATTCACGGAAATTTTATATAATTATAACATTCTTACCTTTTCGATAAATGATTTTAAATAATTACAATTAAATTAAATCATTTTGTCGATCTTTTTGGCTTTGCAGATGATTCCCGTTTTCTGAATCCCGTTTCTAAAACAATATCAAATACAACATTATATGACTTTTTGACATAAATGATTAATGTTTTAGTACTCCAAAATTTGTTTAAAATTTTCTCGAAAATTTATCACTTTATATAGCTGTGATAAAATTGTATAATTTATATAATATTCTATAGATATATTCATACTTATATTGTCAATATATTTTTATATATGAGAAATTACTATATTTTAGATATAATAACAAATTTTCTATATACAATCTATTTACCATTTGCTATGGCAGCCACGTCATCAGCATCTAATGTCTCATACTGTAATAAGGCTTCTGCTAGTTGTTTGTGTTCTTTCATGTGCGTTTTCAAAATTGTTTTCGCACGTTCATATGATTCCTGTAAAAATATAAATATAAAGACACTTTAGTTAGAAAAAGAAGAAAAGTTATAATTAATAATTTCTTTATAATAAAAAATTCTATTTTAATAAAATGATTGATAAAATTGTATTGAAAAAAAAAATCTGTTTCTCATCGGCTCATATTTTTAAGAGAACGTTAAATTTACCTGTAAAAGCCGCTTTACTTCATTGTCGATGAGCTCGTTCGTGCTTGGCGCGTACGTGATGCCGTTACTGAAAAGCTCCTTATTTTCCACTATTGACCTGAATCCCACCTTCTCCGACATTCCGTAAATCTTCACCATCCCCTCCGCTATTTTCGTCGCTTGCTGCAAGGAGAAAAGAAAATATCTCTATACATTTATCTTAATTTTTATCCCTAAAATTTTCTTGGCTAAATAAATAAAATGATTCTTATCAAATTGTATAATACAATAGCATGAAAAAATTAATAAATCAAATCTTTTAAATATAAAATGTACAATTTTTTTCTTTAATATGATACATTTTGAAAACCCAAGACTTAACAAATCATAAGTGATAACATTCAAACTAAGATTGCGTTATGAAGTAAAATTAGTGCGTTATTAATTAATAATCATACTTCTAAGTCGGCAGAAGCTCCTGTCGTCACTTTTTCCGGGCCAAATATTAATTCTTCTGCAGCTCTGCCACCCATCATGGAATCCATATTAGCTAACAGTTGTGACTTCGTGATATGATAGACATCTTTTTCTTGCATAAAGGAAGTCTAAGAAAAAAATATATATATAATCTGTAGATTGAAAAAAATACAAAATCGAGCAAACAACTTAAAAAGATCTAAACGTCATTACGACTATTACAATTAGAAATAATTTTAATAGTCATAAATTATTGCACATAAATATAAATTACATTTTTGAAAAGATTTCTAAGAGACAAAATAATTACAAAAAATGATTAATTCATTGGGATCTTTTATAGCAATTATCAAAACGAAATTAACTAAACGATAAGTTAGCTACATACATGTCCGTTTGTCGGTCCTCGTGGCACAATAGTGACCTTATGAATCGGCGTAGCATCTTTCGTGTAAAATGCTACTAGAGCATGCCCTGCTTCGTGGAACGCTGTAATACGAGTGTCTTCTTGATCGCGTAACTTTAGCTTGCCCTCTGGACCCATTAATATTTTATCTCTAGCATACTCCAAATGCTTCATAGTGACGCAGTCAGCTTCATCAATCGCTGCGCGCAACGCGGCTTGGTTTACCTGCGACATTATAATAGGAAACTCAATTTATTACATACATTTGTCTTTCAAAATTAAATAAATAAAGAAAATTAAGTTTTAGAAATCTACTTTGAAAATCTTTAAACTTTCTATGTTACGTTAAGAAAATAAATTCACCGCAAAATAATGAAAGAAATTTCTAAATAATAGGTAAAACGATATAACTGAAGCTATATAATAAAACTTTTTTTCACCATGTTTTCGAGATCAGCTCCAGTGAATCCCGTAGTACAGCGTGCGAAGTAAACCGTATCGACTTCATGTGTCAATATTCTGGACAAGTAGAGGTCTAGTATTTCCTTACGGCCGATATAATCAGGCTTGTCAACGTAGACCTCAACATCGAAACGGCCAGGTCGCATTAGCGCTTTGTCGAGATCCTTGCGTCTGTTCGTGGCACCAAGAACTATGACACCTTCATTCTGACGGAAGCTTAAAAAATAATAATAACAAACTCGAAATATTATATTGCACACACAACGACGTTTAATCTCAATCAATTCGTAAACTCACCCGTCCATTTCAGAAAGCAATTGATTAATTGTCTGATTTGCGTACGGATGAAGAACCGAGTTCGTCCTCTTCGCACCCACGGAATCGATCTCGTCGATGAACACTACGCACGGTGCCTTTTCCTTCGCCGCTCCTGCAAAAAAAGTCATCACATTGACGTACTTTTCACAATTTTGGCAATTTACTTTATTGCTACTTTTTTTTTTGTAGAATCCGTCCTATTGCCCGTTGTTGGATTTTACTCACGGAACAAATCTCTGACACGTCGAGCACCCTGGCCAACGAGGATCTCATCGAATTCCGGGCCTGCCACGTGGAAGAACGGTACGCCGGCCTCTCCAGCGACTGCACGCGCTAACAATGTCTTTCCCGTTCCCGGTGGGCCGACTAGCAACACTCCCTTCGGCAGCTTTCCTCCGAGGGCGGAAAATTTATCAGGATTTTTTAAGAATTCCACTACATTCAGAAGCTCCTGTTTCGCTTCATCCACCTGTAAATTTACAAACGTTTAGAATAAATAGATCAGTGTAAATTGTCAGTTCATACGTAAAATTAATTCATTACAGTAATTAGATATTTTATAAAAAGTATTCATTGCTTACCCCTTTAACATCGTTAAAAGTGACATGAATGTCCTCAGGATCAATTTCAATTCTATGGCTCATGGGAAGTTTGAATATTCCTCCTCCTGGATAGCTGACTGCACAATATAAATAATTTAGTGAAAAGGCAGTAGAAACTTTCCATGCAATAAAAATAGCGTTGATTTTTATACACGTACAGTAAAACCAAATGAAAAAAATAATAGCGGAGACGGTTATCATATTCTGTATGATTTTCGGCCACATTGTTCGGCCACGAGTCTGACGTTGCAATCCCGACTCGTATCCCTCTACGAAAGCAATTTTTATTCTCTTCTGCTCGTCCGCTGTTGCCTCAGTATTGTTGAAGATATGTTTCAGTTTCTCATAGTCCGGACTCTTTAGCTCGGACACCTGCAATAATAAAATAAAAAAATGTTTTATTTGTCGCACAAACAATGTGCCATTATTAGGCATTATTAGATCATTGAATAGATTTGAATAAAATATGGTGGTACCACTTGTATATTAGAAGACAGGCCGAGCCACTTCTTTAGCCTGCTCATGAACGGTGGACTGTCCAGTTCCATTTTCATGTTACGCTGCGACTTGAATGTACGAATCGACATGTGATTCTGCAGCTTTTTGCCGTACCACGTGTGCAACAGTCTGTGCTGTTGTTTCGACGCTAGATGGATGACGGGTAGAATAACGGGCTCCGTGAACGAGGAACACGGGAAGTCCCGTTTGTTCTCGGCGAAACTTAGGCCGGATAAGTAAGACACTCGCCACTTGTTCTCCGCCAAGGGTCTTTTAAATACCCTGACAGCTACGTTATCCAGCATTAAGCATACCTTATTGTCCTTCATTCGCAACACATTCAATGTGTTCAAATTTATCTCCGGTAACTCGGTGCAATTTCTCGCTGCCTGAAACGAATTGAAACCTTACGCTTGGACAAACAAAACTTTCGTTGTATATAGATAAGGCAAGTGCGCATACAAAATTGTAAAACTTTTAACTAATCTTTACATATTTCTTATATATCTTTGTAATCACATCTCATTAATTATTTAATATACAATTTGGCTATATTAAAAAAAAAAGATGTAGAAGTAGCTGTAGAAATATCTGGGAGTATCCGATCGACCACATTACAATGGGACACAGCCACTCGCAGCGACCAGTGCCTAAAGGCTTTCCAGTTTCAAGCGCTGTGTTTGCGCTGTGTCCAATTGTAACATGGTCAATTATCGAGTACCACCACGAAATACCTCTTCAAGGCTATCAGGACAAATTGTTGCCTCCTCCGCGTTCTTTTGTAAGGACTCATTCTGCTTCTTAGCCGAATACGAAGTCGTCCTAGGAGTCGCGGTCAACGCCAGCTGCGTCAGATGATACAAGACCTAAAATTCGGAGAGTTTTAATTCAGTCGTTATCCGGACATTTACACGATTCATCTTAAAATCAGTAAGAGAAAGAAATTAAAAGAAATGTGATTCATTCTATTACGATCGCCGATACGTACACAATCGGCTGGAATCGAAAGGCTTGTAAACAAGCGAAATTTTTAAATAAATCATCGATCTTAAGAGTTTTTATTGCGTCGATTGCATGTTGTTTTGTAACGATTAGACATGTCAAATGTAATAAATGTAGAAATAACAAATCTGACAGTGTGTCGCAATTCGCAGCGCATATCTGTCTCGTATACATGTGTAATTTCGGAGCAATTTCGTATTGCGCGGACAAAAATAGATCGAGCACATAAATATGCACGTTTATATACATATTTCTAACAAAAGCTACAATGCACTTGCACTTGTGCAAGGACGGCAAATCATATATATATGCGCGAGAGATATGCGAAACATGCTGTCAGAAGGCATGATGAAATTGCGGCACGTCACGAGGGCAAACCTGATTGTGTGACTGGAGGGATATCATAATCAGCGTGTCTCGGCACGGGAGAGTCGTGCGAGTTTGCGTGGCACTACGAACAAGACGATCCGGGATCAGAGGAACGAAATTGCGCGAAACCGACGGAAATCGCGGCCGTGGAAGCGAGATCGAGCGCGATGCCGATCGTCCGGGTCAATCCACCCGATCCACCCGCGAGTCTGTCTGAACGGCCGCGGTGCTCCTCGCAGACGTGATCACGTGACCGATCACTTGGCAATTTAATGGAACATCGAACGCGATTTTTTTTTAATGCGCGAGGACCGCGACCGTGTTTTGAACACGGAGCCAATTGATGGTTAGCTGTCAAAGGCATGAACTAGGAATTTGCTAGGCTCGCCAAATATCGATGACTCATGGCTCGCTCGCCAGCGACGCGATGAAAACGCCATCTCTTTGGACACTGTCGAAGATCTACGCGACTGAATTTGGCACTCTTGGAAATCGGATAAACATAATCCGTTGTAAAGCCCGTATCAAACTAAAAATTGAGATTGAGATTGTAATGGAATTTGACCAATTAAAACAAAGTTCACTAAATTTGAGATTGGTTTTCTTTCTTCTAATTGGTTAAATCCCAATTCAATCTCAATCTCAATCTTTAGTCTGATACGGGCTTAATAAGGGGCTTTCTACAATAAGCCGTTAGTCACTACTCATATCATACTAACTAAGAATTGACCAATCGTAATCGATTATTTTTGTTAGACTCAACTGTGATTGGTCAATTCTTACGATTTACGGCTTACGATCTGACATACGACGTATTGTAGACAGCCCTTAAGCCTTAAAGTCGTAAGAAATTGACCATTCGTAGTTGAATCTGAAGAGAATAATGGATTATGATTGGTCAATTTCTTACAGCTTAAAGCCGGTTCTACATTAGTTGCAAGCCGATCGCAAGCTTGTTGCGACAGCCAATCCGAAGCATTGCATTCAAAATGCAAGCTTCAGATTGGTTGTCGCAACAAGCTTGCGATCGGCTTGCAACTAATGTAGAACCGGCTTAAGGCTTCCTACATCTATTGTGTTTCGGGACTTAAGTATGAACTTCAAAAAAGCCAGATTGTTTATCAATTTATTTTATTTTATTTACAGTTAAATTCTTATTACAAAAAGATGCTAAAAGATTTCGAACAACGTAATCAATGATAATCTTATCAAGTACATTCTGTATATTTAATTAATGTAATTAGGAAACAAAATTAGAGATGACGAACTTTGTTATTAAAAATTTTGCTTAAAACGATTCTTATTAATTAATCGCGTTGATTAAGCTAATCGAAATTTATAATTGTCCCAAATTGTTCTGCTCTTTTTTGCTCTATTTTTTGTTTCACACACCTGCATATGTATTAAATATAATAAATTTAGCAAATAGATATAATTCATTGCAGTAATATCTCATTTTAATAAAAATATAATTTTGTAATGCAATTTTGAATTTTTCAATCACGACGCACGGATAAACGCACGTGATGCTGGAAAACTCGATGCGGGGGCGGCTTGCGGCCGAATCGCGAATCGGCGTACGCCGTCCGGCAGCGGGCGACCGACCGAGCGAGGAGGAGGAGGATCTGGCAGAGGAGATCCTGCCACACAGTCCGTGGTTGTGCATGCGGCGGTGTTTGTGTAATGTAAAGCAGGTTACGATGCGCTCTCCGCGTAATGACGTTTGTTGCTAAATATCGGCCGCGCCGGAGCGAGCAGTGAGCCGCCGAGGTGCCAGTCGCCGTAGCCTACCCCCGCGTCGAGGACCAGGTACGAGAGCGCGGTTGGCACCTGACCGAGAAGACGGTCCGTCCGTCCGTCCGTACCGCGCGCACCATCGAGGGCACGCACGCACGCACGCACCGTCGCGCGCCGCCGGACCGAACCCTCGCGGCGAGAGCGACAGCGAGCGCGAGGCACGACGGCGAGAGAGGAGAGGTTAGGGAGTCGCGCGAGCGAGACGAGAGAGTGAAAGAGAGAGTCGAGGAGTCGACGTGCGCGCAGCCGATGCTCATCTCCCGAGTCAGCGAAGGTAATTCACGTGCGTCCGGGGGCCCGGTCGGCGCGGCGTGGCGCGTCGCGTCGCATCGTCGCCGCCGCCGCCGCACGCGCTACCCACCGCGAGACCTGTGCCAGACCTAACCTCTCCTCGCGCTCCTCCGTCGCTCCTCGCTTTTTTGCCCGCCTGCATGTGCGTCACGGCGCCAGGCTTTCCTAGGCGAGTTCGCTCCTACCCGCGTCCCATCGTTACTCCCCCGGGTGCCAGCTCGCCCTCGCGCGCGGGCCCCGACCGCGGCCTCGGCTTGTTTGTGCAACCACCACTTTCCCTCCCCCGACGAGACAGATCGTCCCCTCGTCGCGTCGTGGATGAGATATAGGTGTCAATTTGGTCTCATCGCGAGCGCACGCACGAGCATGACACGCGGGGGGGAATACCGCGGATTCTTTGGAAATCGAGGAACGGCGTGTTATTTAGCTGCGGATCTCCCGTGGTGATCGCAAATGGCGATGGATTCGTTCGCGTGTAGCGAGCAGTAGGTCAGTCTCGTGAATAATCGCGTGAATCGGTTGTGGGCCCGCGGCCCATAAAACCAATTTCTCTTGTGACCGCTGAACGCTTTTACGGGGTGGCTGCGGAGAAATTTACAGGCGTAACATCCGATATATGTGTTTTATTAGGGCCGTTAGGTAAAATGCATCGAGGCGGTGAGTTTGTAAACACGTGTGTCCACGCCGTTCGGCGATTTTCTATCGCGGTGGATCAACATTCGGTTCCGTTTCATTTCTCGCGTTATTATTTAGCGTTCATATTTTAAGACGCAACACAGACGGTTTATATTGCGCACATCCGTGATGCACGTTGTTAAAAATTTGAAGCGTGTATGCAAAAAAATCTGTGTAATAAAAATACATATTCAGGCGTCGTCAAGAGTCTCGTAAATTTGTAACTGTCGCAAATGTTAAAATGTTGCAAGTAGAAAATGCATATGTTTGAGAAATGCAATATCAGTTTTAATGAAAAAAACGTGAAATAAAATTAAAGAAATGTAAAATTAGTTTAACATATGTAAAACAAGGATACAGATGGATGTACTATTTAAAGATATATTCTCTATTTTATTATTATTTTCTCTTGCAATTTTATTTGTTATACATTATTTCTTTTTTATATATTATTTGTAATTCTATTCGTTGTACATTATTTCTTTTTACAATGCCTGAATATGTACTCCACTTAAATCTGAAAAGATGACAAAGCAGATTATTTTATAGCTGGAATATTTATATTAAGATACTACATACTTTTTTCAAATTTTTATGATTTAGTGATATAATTGTAATTAATTGAAGGTTATATTTTTGACATAAAGAATTTTATTTCAAATGCAAAACTGTTTATACATATTTATACTAAATATTGATATTAACATCATGAAATAATTAATAACTTAATATTTAGAAACCGGCTATTAAAAATGCAAAGAAACTCTTTGTTATTAAGATTACTTTTTTCCCCAAAGGAAATTTTTGTTCTAAACAGATGATGTTAAAGCTAAAATTAAAGGATTGTATTATTTACGTACTTAATATAGCGTATTTCAATTATTTGTCACAAGGATCAACTATCTTACACATACTTTGATTATAAATCTAATATTACATTTTGTCATTTTTAACACTAGTTGCATTATGTTATGCGAACATAAATAATATATATCTGATGGATATATATATCTTTCAGAATATGAGCGATCATTACCGCATCAGATATGACATTAAGTGGCATCAGTAATCAGAAGTTACAATGATTGGTACAGCCTGTACTTTGGAAGATGCGTGTCGGCAGGCTCAGGTGTGTGGCACAATTTTCAAACTGTAATTCTTTAATGGCCCAAAAAAACTTTTAATCAGTTATTAAAAGAACGGTTTTACCCTATATAGCGATAAAATCCTCATTTTCATATTTTCATTCGTCCTCATATTCATCCATTGCGTTGTTTATGCAGGATATGATTAGTCTAGTATCCAGATGTTCGAAGAATGTCCAAGGTCAGAATTCGTTGGCCTTAACATCGGATAAATCATTATCCTCTCAGAAAAAAGAGCAGAGTCACTCCAGGCATAGTATCCAATCCAAACTCACGAGACTCTATTTTGAAGAACTTTCTAAGGTTCCTCATGCAACCCCAGATTCAGTTTTAGTATGTTCACTTTTCAAACATTTATTACGAAATTTTTGCTTGTCGTTTTTTTTTTTTTGTAAAAATATCGCAATACGGCACTGTATATTCCATGTCTTACGTAATTTTGTACTTCATTTTAAACGTTACAGAACAATCTTGAGAATGAGTGTGATCTTTTGGGGCGGTTAGTGCAAAGGGAAGGTTTTAATACATTAATCGTTAATCTCTATGCTGGTAATAAAGGATACTCATTAGCTGTAAGAAATAGGTAAGCATCTGTTTTGGTATGCTAATTATCTTTCTGAAATATCTGATTAGCAATAATAGTATCTAACTTTTTAAATTCAATGATAATCCTATTACAAGATTTAGATTAGATTATAAAGAAAAATAAATTAAAAAAAAAATCTTTCAAAAGCAATGTTTTTACGCGAATACGTTATTCATATTTGAACTTTTGATTCTTTTGATTGCCCGTTTACAGTGTCATGTTGCTATGTGATCGTCTCTGTATCACAAAATTATTATGATATATTGGTATTTTAAAATACAAATTAGAAATATTAAACTCATTAATTGTCATATTCTGTCAGATTTAAAATGGTTTGAGGTATCATACATATGCCAGAGAAGTAAAATGCACTTTACATGTGTGATTAATTTATTGAAAATAAATAAATGTTAGTTCCTCAATTTTAGAATTGGATTTCAGGATTAATACAAAGATCTTATTTTTCGATAGCGATAAGGGGAATCAATACGATAAAAATTCATTAGCTGAGACTCAACTCATGGGTTACGAACAGGGTGAATTGCTTTCGTGCATAGATAATGGCCAATTGCCAGCTATGCTAGCCGAACAATTGGAATCTAGTTATTCACATTTATTTTACGACGGCTGCATAATCGCTGAAGTTCGAGATTATCGAAGATCATTTCCTCACAACAGAGCTGAGGTCCATCATGTACTTCTTAAACCTACTACGCAGGTAAGATCTTGTCATCAGAGGTCATTAAAGACATATAATAGTATAAATAATAAGGATAACAATATTACACAATATTTCTTAATTCGTATGCAGAAAATATATTACTTATCCCTTACTCTTCAAAATAATCTATCTTAATCAATCTAATTCATTATAATTTAAATTGAATCTTGAAAACTACTGCTTATAGAGCGTACTTTCGGATGTGTCGACACTTACGAGTGACGGAGATTGGAGCCACGAGGAGCGGTTAATGTTGGAATCACATTTAGTGGCAGCTACTCAAGGCCCTTTATGCCTGGATCCGAATCCGGTCCCCACTTTAGCTAGTACAAGAATTAAACAGTCTAAATCTTTGCTTACCGATCATCAACTCATGCGACAAGCTAAGAAATTCTCTCAGGTAACATTTTAGTTTTAAACTTATTTCTAATTTGTTATTTAAATGTTATAAAAGTCTAGCTGCAAGAGAAATCCTTATTAGATACTAAATCTAAAAAAATCTAAATACAACTTAAATGTTGCATGAAAAAAATATAGAAAATTATTTCGTCTTTTATAGAAGTTTATATTTTTTAAATATATATAGTATACAAAAGACTTAATCTTTTATATAACGAAATGTAATTCTATAAGGTATTTCTATGTGCAAATCGCAATAATTTTAGAGATTTTATTTAATCGATATGCATACATATCGATATTGCACTGCTTGCTATGCGTCATATTTGATTTGCACGTAGCCGTAAAATATCATGGAAAACACTGTGTTGCTTGATATCAGGTCACAGTAAATCGAAAAAGAAAATTGGAACAGTTGGCTCAGCCGGAAGGACAAACGATACATGACTTAATATTGAAATTCCGTACGAAAAGAAGAGGATTAGCGACCAATACTGCCTGTCCACCGCCTTCTCTTGCAAACCCTCCTCTGCTTCCACCGTCTACGGCAATCGATGTTTTAAGGTTCTTATCACAGCATGCCTTTTCTTCATATTTTTTGTGTTCGCATTATTTGCAGCTTTTCATTCTTTCGTGACTTTTACCGTGAGACGTTCGCGAAATTAATTGGCAATATCACTCGGTTAGATTTGCGAAAGCGTACGAGCGGCCACGAGAAACAAAAGACTGTTCGCCACAAGTTGTGGAAGAGTATATATTAGAACCTGCGGAAAGTCAGGATTATATAAAGCTCTCGATACTGCAGAGGCCCGCTACTTCCGAGTACCTGGGAGAACTTTATATGGACAAGAATCATCGGGATGGAGAGAAGAATGGCTCTTCGTGCCGGTTTGTCCTACAAACTATTTATATTTTTGCGCAAAGCACAATTAATTGTGCCTCGCGCAAATAAACAGTTGTGCTTCGTGCTAGATGGATCGTGAGTATTGAATTTGTTTTATAGGTTTCCATTGGGTACCAGAGCGGTGGCCAATCATTACTATCAGCAATTTAAAGAAATATTTACAGAAGAAGGTAGGAAAAATGTGAGGATACAACATATTGTACCGAGGCAAGCAATTGCATGCACACCTGGCATGCAGCGAGCGCATCAACAGGTGCGTGCCACCTTTTCTTTTCCGTTTTCAATATCAACCAGTTTATTCCTTATCTTTTCTCTCGACTATTTTCGCTAAACAATAATTTTTTATTATGATCCTTTTAGGCGCAACAAGCAAAAGTGGCGCAATTAGCGGCTCAACAGTTGCAGCAGGCTCAGTCTCAACACGTAGCGCAACAGGTTTGTAATCTCAGCTTTTCTTTTCTTTTTTTATATATGTAAATGAGGGAGTCGCCGGAAAAAAAGAACACTCGAGCCTCTCGATGCATGAAACACAAAGAGATAATGTGTGCGCACGATCTTGTAACAGCCATGAAAACATTTTCAGCAAATCCGCGCGTCATTTCAGATTCTATCGCGGGCTCAAGGGCAACTCACCAATTTGGCCAGTCAGGTGGCCTCGATGAAGGCCATGACAGAAGCCACTACCTCTGCACAAAATAACCTCGCGTGCGTGGACTCGGCGAGTATGCCGCAAGTTATCCCGCAGAATGACGTTACCGCGTTGAGCACGGGACAGTCCTTGGCCAATGGTGGCCCTAACGCGTCGACCTCCGTGCAAATTGACAACTCCGCGATAACAGTGGCGGACAACGCATGCAACGGTTCTGGTATACTGGTCTTTCAGAAGTCGGCTGGTACCATTAATAACGCGACGGCCACTAATGTTCCAGTTTTGGTGAGCCTCCATATTTCTTCGCGTGTATTTCATTAACTGACACTGAATTTGGTGACACACGACATTGAAATCTGTATTAAGTTTAGGATTTAATTTTTGAATCTTGTATTTGAAATGTGCAGCAAGCGCAGTTGCAAGCGGGAGCCCAGAACTGTATAGGCGAGGCTGCCAATCAGAGTCAAAGTGAGCCGCCGTTTAAGAAACATTCGACTAATCCAGCAATAAGCGCTCTTGTTACTTCCCTCATGAACTCCGCACAGCAATTCCAGCAACAAGCTGCAGGTTTACCATCGCTCCACGATATATACATAACTTTGCTTCCTTTGATCATATATTTTTTATAAACATATACTTGTAGATTCGTAATATTGATTTTATATCTTATGTGTTTTGCAGCGAATGCTGCAGCCGCAGCTTTGAATAACAATGCACAAGCCACAAACAAGTCCAATAATGCCGCGATCCTTAGTTTATTAAACAGCACTCCTGCGAATATAGCTCAACGAAAGGTTCAACCCCAAAGGATCTCTCTCAATGCTTCCATCCCACCTAGAGTTATCAGTCACGGCAATGTGATCAACGTGCCCAACACCACTGGTCAAGTATGTTTAATAAATAATTCAATTAATTTGTTAATAATTTTTATATTTTGTACTACATGCATTTAGCATAGTTTAGTTAATATATATATAAAATTTCAATATAAAATTAATATAATTTCTTTATATATTTGAAATTCTTATAATGTAACTGGTATATATATAATTAATTATTTGATAATTATTCTCTCTCTCTCTCTCTCTCTCTCTCTCTCTGATGTAAAGTGTGTCATTAAATGTTGCTTATTCGATTTCTGTTTTTATTATGTTAGGTACGCGTGAGCTTAAGCTCTTCGGCTTTAACTGGACAGCTAAGTTGCAAGCAGCAGCCAGTGAAAGCGACCGCTGTAAGACTCGCGCGAGTCCAGGATCCTACGTCTACCCTTGGATTATCAATGCCGGGACTTTCGGCTTTGCTTGCTGGTACAGTAAAGGATATCTAAATAAATCTAAATAAATTTGTTCTATAAATTAACGCTATTTAAGCAAGAAAATATAGAATATAGTCTTTTACACATTAATTTGTTACGGCAAATTTTTATAATCTTGTTTTGAGTGTTTGGAATATTTATATAATTAAACGATTCTTTCTTTCCACTTCTTTGTCCACCATTTTCTTCTATTTTTATTAATAGTATAATTATCTGCATGTGAACAGGCACACCATCAGCTGACAATCCGATACCCGGAATGAATTCGACTTCATCGTTACTCGAACGGCTTACCGCTTCTTCCAGTCAGAGCAGCCAACAACCAGCGAGTCCGATGACGAGCCCGTCGGCAACTAACGTGAATTTACAAGGCGTGAATCTCACTAGTCTGCCGAATTCCATTAACGGTCTACAAAACGTTCAGGTTAAAAAAATCGCAGTTTATTTTTTCCTCGTATAAGCCGCTACAGATCTGATGAATTAACAACATTGTCCATTCCAGGTATCGTTCGCAAGTTTTTCACAACCTCTCATGTCGTTGAACGTGTCTCCATCCACTGGTGGAACCGTCACACCTACTGGGGTCATCGTTTCCCTCCCTATATCGTCCGCCACAAATACCTGCACGACAGTATCAAGCGTTAGTATCAACTCGCTTTTTCACTACATATATAATATACATGTAGTAAATTATTATATATAAAAATGTTAATTGCGTTAAAAGAGCTAATATCAATGTGTAAAATATACTCATGACTAAATAAGAAGTAATTTGTGAATATCATCCGATCGTTACACTATTTCAGATGGTAGCTGGAACTGTCGTTACAACAGCTATCGCTGGGAGTACGCCAACCGTAGTGATCGCCAATCCTGCCAATGCTCATTTGTCTTTACCAATCGGTAATTGTATCCCATGGATATTACTGTCTGAGCTTATCATATCGTAGGTCTAAATTAAATCTTAAATATTTTCACGTTAAGTACTCGTATTTTTTAACTAGAGATGTTTAAACTCTTTAGTTTCTATAATTTTATTTATGGAAAATACATAAAAAATCTTGATGTTCATAAGCTTTAATTAGAAACTTCAAACACATGACTACACATATGAGAGTATCTCATTCTTGAGATTTATAATATTTATTGTTATCTATATACAGCTCTTGATATTTACAAATTGATTATATACATTTCAGCCCAATTAATACCATCTGGAGTAAAAGGATTATCGCAGCAAAATATTAGGAGTAACAACGCAGTGACTCTTGCCCAGGTATTTAATATTCAAAACTGTTTACTCTTTTTTTTACACTTTATAATAGCATAAATGTGCAATACATTAGCAATTTTTAGTATACATTGTTAGTAATTCACGTAAACGTTATGTAATCTTAGGGAGGGCAAGCAATTCAACTTATTGGATCTCAAAGACCGCGATTTAATCATATGACTCGTCAAGTACAATCGAATCAAGTTAAATCGGCCGTCTTGTCGAATCAATTGGTGACAGTTGCTAAAACAGTAACGGCGAGTCAGCTAATATTATCTGGTAACAAACAACAAGTATTAACACCTATAATGGGTAAGTCAATAATCCGCCAAGTCTATATTCATGGAAGAAATTGTGATCTTTTGCGCTTATCAATCAGCGATGTCTACATATGTATATAAAAATATATGAATCCACTTCGCAGCCGCGACGAAACCTGCTGTGCTTATGGCATCACAGACGACGCCTACTTCCCAAGTAGTACCTGTTAATAAACAAACTCTGTTGACAAAATCCTTGCACGCTAGGGCTTCTACCGGCCAATGCAGCCAGCAAACGCAAAGTCTCGGGGTGGCGACTCTATCTCAACAACAAGTACGTTTTTAATTAAGAGAAATTAACTAATCAGAGACTTTATCTCAAAGTATCGAGTGTCAAATAGCAAGATAACGTCTTAATAATGTCTCTAACGTTAATAAGACGTTATTGAACCGCCATTCGATGTCATCTTGTTACTTGGGAAGTAACATTTTGATTTTTAAATTAAAGAATCCAGCTACATTATTGCGTAGGAGCTGAGAAACATTTCTTTCGATTTTACAGCTTCAACAGTTACTAGCTGCACAGCATAAAGTTGCCGTCGCAGCGGGAAGTTCTCAAAGTAGGACGCAAATTGAAGCTCAGAGAAACTCTACGTCTGCCCCGGGGGAGGACCCCGCCTGAATATGTTCAAATAAATGATAATGATCATGTTACGTCGAAATAATTGAAGCCCGCCTGAAAGAAATGTAGTGAGGCATGTTTTTGCAGAATCATGATTATGAATTGATTTTAATTTTTGCATGTGGAAATCGTATGATAAATTTTTGTTTTTTTTTTCTTTTGAATGTTTACGTAATTATAAAGAGTTTTACTCTATAATTGATTCGCATCTTCCGAATGAAAGTATACAAGTTATTCAAGAACATATACAAGGGATATTTTACCAAATCAGTATTACGTGTAATGTTTATGACCATGTGCAATATATGCGTTTTTTTTTTCCAAATGTCCGCCTTAAAATGTTACTTTAGGGAAGGTTTCAATTATTGTACATACAACGTATATATACAATATGTATATATATATATACATATATATATAGATATATATACAATACGATTTGTTTTATATTAAAAACATAATAAATATTCCAGTTTTTATTGATCTTTACCCCTTTTTATAACACCAGAATCTCATCGTCAATTCTTAATTTATTTTACGAGTACTGACAAAAACAAAACTTATAGCTTATAGCTGTACTTTATTTTATTTTATTATGTACATCAAGACAAATTACATTTGTCTGATGACATCAGACAAATTTTGTTTAATATATTAAAATTTATTCCATTTTTCTAAAAAATTATGTAATCTACTTGTGGTTAACATTTATTTATACACTTTGATATGTCTGCACAATTTTTATTTGTGTAATCGTAAGAAAAGTACATATTTCATATATATAATACCACAAAATATTTTTTTGGTATTTTAACATCATAAATTGTCAAAGAATATCCATGTGCTAAACAAGACTAGAAAATTAGCAAAACAAATGCATTTGTTCTTTTACGCAATGGTATTTAATGTTCATCTATACATTCATATATATAGATAACCGAAACTTTGCAAAGTAAAAGAATCGATAGCATTTAAAAAATACCAAAAAATAAATATTTTGTTAATACTTATGAAATATCATTAGAACTCGTCGTTTATAAAATATAAATGTTTCCTCACATACATTTTGTTTACAAGTCATTCAAAATTTATATCTAGCTAAAAGTATTTTCTAAATATCAATCTATTTTCACTTTAATGTTTTTTTTATACATAAATTATAAACAGAATTAATTTGATTGTCGATTTGATTCATTCGTTAGCATTTATTCTACTTACTCTATTTAGGTAAGATAACACAACAATAAGCGTAACCATTCACAATGTAATCACCATAATTTTATCAATATCTTAAAAAGAGGAAAAAAATTTATCAAAGAGACCAACTTTTTTTATAGAATAACTTTAATTGGATCATTGATAGATTAACAAATAGGAAGGCTGTTTATAATTAGATAAAATATTTAACTCGATAATCAAAATTGCGCGATACAAATATATTAAAAAATTGCATTGTTGAAGCCTACAATGAGTAAAAAAGAGAATTTGCATATCCATTTGAGATAATTTCATATAGGAACATTTCACAGCAATTATTATTTATATTTTTTGTATTCCCATTTTCTAAATAAAATTATCCCAAATTATAGGCAAATTTTCTTTTACACATTATACATTCCCAGTCTTGTATAAAGTGGAATATGTAGGCTATGTACTAAAAAGTTTGTAAGCATAAATTCAATTATAACTAAAAACATGTTAATAAAACAATAGTAATAAAATGTTTCCTAAGCTAAACTGGTCATGATCAGTAGTTAACTAAATTATGTTTTGTAACGCAATATAAAAATCTGTATAATCTTCAACACTCAGACCCAGCCGTATATGATCACAAAGATTTCTGTTATAATCTATTATAACAGAATTTATTATAAATAACCTGTAGCTTCGAGATTATACTAACTTGAAATTGTAGAAATTGCCTTATGAAATAATAATTATCCATCGATAATTAACGCTAGCAGGAAGATGGTGTGACAAACAATACAGAAACTTATTCTAAAATAATCTTAAATGTTAAGATATTCTTAAACTATATATCCTATTTTCACAACCTCCAGATTCGTTATATTTCAATAACTTCTTGAACGATGGCAAAATTATAATAGAGGTAGTTGCCATCGTACAGATTGAGTTACTTTCATCGAAATTTTTTAGAAACGTTTGCAGATATTTACTACGTATATAGAAGAGAAATGTAGGAGACAAAAGAATCAGAATCTATTCAATATATGTATATTATATATATAACGAGCGATAAGTAATTATAATAAAGATAATTTACACTTTATATAATTTATATTCATCGAAATTTTTTGAATTGAAATGTCATCACTGTTAACACATTATATCTCAGACAATCGTAGACTTTAGGAAATTGTGTGATAAATATAGACCTTACAGCAGCAGAAAAAAAATAATTGCACGTCAGATTATATTGAGTATAAAAAATTACTGTTAAAGTTAAAAATAGTAATTATCAAAGAAAATAAAAATAATATTTAATAAACGTAAGTCTAAAATCATGTTCGAACTTATACATTTCCTGAAGAAACGTGTCCAAACAAATATTAAAATTAACAATGGACATATGGAATTTAAAGTTGAAAAGTGAAAATTTACCAAGAGGAAACATCTTATAGCTCGGAAACACATGATTTCCAAACTCAAGTTTGTCAAATATTTGTCCGTTCAATATATTCTAAAAGTTCGCTGTAATTTTTTATATCATATAAGCAGAACGTGTCGTCAGATATTCTTTTAACTACAAATCGATAATTAGAAACAATCATGAATAATTTGTAAGATAATTTTTTTTATTCAATCGATAGAATTCACCACCATTTTATAGTAAAAAAAATAATCGTTTAATTTTTAGCATCATATATCAATTTCAAATGAAATAATATGTCATTTATTTTCTCTTCTGAAGTCCAGTCCACGCGTCAGCTCTTTATTTTCAATCGTTCATTGTTCGAATTACACTCGTCTCGATAATTTTGCTGAAGAAAAATTGATTCTGTAGTTTCTTTCTACATTTAAAAATATCATTGGTTTTTGGGACCATTTTGCTTTTTCATCACCGATATATATCAGTCTCTTTGTGTGACATGTATCAATTCACTCGAGCGCTCGTTACTAAATATTAAATTTTCAAATCTGAGTTAGAAGACTTGGATTACGAACAAAATACTGTTACACGTCGTATTAGAGACGCTTAAATGCATTTGGCATTATTGGCACGTGTTCAATAATTGTGCTTGTGTATAAACGCTTCGTCTTAATTATATCTTGCAAGAACAAACAGAATGAAAAGTACATGTTTACATAGAGTGGGACATTTAACTCGGAATGCCATACATGTAATGAAATAAAAAAGCACACGTGTTATAGTGCTGTATGTATGGATTTATGGCATATGCAGATTCATTACTTCCAAAAAAATTATTTTAAAATTAAAATAATGACATAATAAAAATATAGTTATAGTGTTAAACTTTTACGTAACAAAGTATAAAAATTATATACTTGAATATCGGAAAAAGAATAAATAAAAGTAGTAATTTAAATGTCTCACTCTGTAAATTATTCATAGTAAATTAAATAACATATTTTCTTGCAACATATTTAAAAAAAAAATTACATTTTCAAACTATATATGGTAACGATAACATAAGCTACTAACTCATAGCAAGCTTGTGGATGGTTGATCTACTTCCGGCCGACTGTCCGGAGATTTAGACACCTCCACTTGTTCTGGGTCCTTCTCCACCTCCCACTCACTTTCCGGATCGGAGAATATATTTGCGCTATCCAGTATCTCGTCTTCGAACGATACATCCGACAAATTTTCGCTTTGCTGATTTCCATCGGTATAGAGAGACTCTGTAGCCGCTGCGCATATTTTACAAAATTTCAGTTAAAGAATTAACTTGAACTAACATTCAAAATCAGTGAATAATTCATATTAAAATATTTATCATAAATCTGTATCATTGATATTTCTCATGAGAAGAAAATGCAAATTAATTACCATCATTGAACGTGTGCTGAGATAACCATGAAGGTTCGTCCCAATCATCGAATTGGAGTTTTTTATTGGTGTCAACTTCATCCATGGAAAGCACGGTATGCGATTCCGATTCCGTTACATCGAAGATCTCTGTCACTTGCACTTTATTGTTATCATCCATGTAATAATACGCCATTACGGCCTCTTGATCCGAAGTTGCCTGAAAAGAGATATAAGATTCAATATAAAATTTATCTATAATCTATCCAGACACGTTTTAAATTTTTCATTATTTTTATTACTTGGAGAATATTTTCGAAAGTATCATCCACTGATGCAAAGTCGCCCATGTTTATTACACAATTGGATTTTCTTGAATCTTTCCATTGACCGCTGTAACGTGAAATATTTCAACAGTGATGACAATTAATCCAAAAATTTGTTAAATATAATTTTATGACAACTATCTCTCCACTATAATTACTTACCATTCGTTGTATTGAAGAGTTAAGTTCAAATTCTTTTGCTTTTTGTATATAGCATCTGTTTCGTCTATAGTTTGCACATTATATGTGTCTGCAACATTTGAAAATATAAAAATTACTATCAAATTATTTAAACCAAATTAAAACATTTACATGTTATTTATAAGTAAGGCAATTAGATGATAACAAATTTTCTTTTGTAATTAATTAGATTAATAATTTGATTAATTAATAATCAAATTATTAAAACTCAACATATACTCACTCGAATCATATTCCGTAATATTGAAATAACACTTGATCGTTTGAGGTATCGGCTCGGCATAGACATTGATTTTCGGGAACATTATACTCAACTGCTCTAAGACAAATTTACTTAATTCCACTAAGTTATGTCGTAGTTTCGGAACGCTCGTAATGAATCTGAAATAAAAAAAAATATGTGTTTCATTAATCACAAAGAACATTATTATAAAATATTACAAATAATTATTTACACAGATATTTATGACAGACGTCTATCCGCTGAGATACGTTCATTTATTATTTTTTTTTATCTTTCGAACCTCTACAAAATATAAGCACAACTAATGCAAAAAATTCGTGAGTGTATTGTTAAAAAAAAAATGACAAAGATTTAATACGTGCATCAAAATATATTTACAATTGAAAATAAGATCTCACAATCAGACAATAAATGCTTTGATAATTTCGTAGGTGTACGTTGGTATATCACAAAATAAAGAAAGCATTACATCTGAGAATTTTATGCTTACCGGGAGTGTGTTAAACGCTTATTGCAAGTAAGTGGCTGTTGCGGGGTACGCAGAACATTTCCGACTATTTTGTATTCCAAGGTACGAGTTTCTATCTTGTTACCAATCAGACTACCAATGACATGCATGACGTTAAATACAATATCACAAGCGATAATTATGCATGAAATTGTACCAAATGACTGAATCTGTGATATGTATCAACGTTGACAATGTTGCTCATGCAATGCAATGCAATGCAATGTAATAAAAAATAATAAAACAACCTTAAGGTGGCATTCCTGTCTAGAGGATTTCTTTCTTGTAAAAATTGCCTTTAATGCAAAAAAATTGCATTCTCTTAAACTTTAAAAATCTTCAAAAAATATATTTGCAGAGTATTCTACGTTCTACGGATGATACCGACTTCTCGTTAGATTAAAAATTGTTTCGTTCAGTTTAAATAAGATAAAAGTTCTCCAATTTTACATATCCTATAGACTTTTCTCAAAATGGAACATATGTAGCTATTAATTCTGAAAATATTAAATCTACATTTATAAAGAAATATCAATTGCTATAATTTGAATAAATATATACACAAAATATCCAATTTTTATGTTTAAATAAAATTTGCTTTCAAAACTACCTTCTAGACAAAAATATTCCTTAATAATTGATCTGTAATATTTAATAATAAAGAATATTATTTACAAAGTATATATTTGTGACATGCAGCACCTCCAATTAATGAAAAGAAAACCAAAAGCATTAATAATTATTTATGTGTGCACGTGCATGTGTATAAAAAAAAAATCGTTCTCCATGTGAAGCACGTATGTGATGCATATTTACTTGCGCATTATATTTCAACAGTTACTTACTTTGTGACTGTAGCGTACATTACATCTGCCGGTAGCGTGCAAGGTAAACTCAACAACGAAAGCAGCTTCATGCTACGATGCTTAAACAGCCAATTAACAAGCCCCTTGTTGGCAGAGTCTATAGCATCCTGAAATATTGTCATCACAGTCTCGGGCATATTAGCTACCAATGCTTCCTAAAAACGGAATAAAAACGTAAAATAAAGATAATTTAAGAGCAAAAAAGTCAACAAAAAACTACTAAAATTAAATTTTAAAAGAGTGAAATAATATTATCAAAAATACAATTGTTGCAGGCATTGTGGATCTCTCTCACCTGTCTGTGCATTTTACACTCCAAACATTCCGGATCATATTCCATGCTATCGTCAATCGTTTCCTGGACTATGTACGTCGACTGAACCGCGAGACACCTCGTGCAGTTAAGTAGATTATTACGATGTAGAAATCGCAATGCATCGTCGAAGCCTTGCTTACACATACTCGAGAGGATCTGTAATGTAATTTAAAAGTACATAAAATTACTTAACGTCTGCTACATTTAAGACAGTATTTAACGCATCAAAGGACATAATTAATAATTGTATTTTACCTCCGTTTTGGGCGGAAAGAGTATCTTCGTGAACCTGTATATATTTTGTCTGGAGAGCTCTATGCTTGTATTGGCGACATTGACCTGCAAGGATACATATAATTAATGCAAATAAATGGTAATTATAAACTCGCCGAGTTAACAAAGATAAACTTGTTAATTTAATTATATTGTCAAAGTTGTTTTAACTTGTTTAATGAGGAAAATTAGTTTACTAATACGAATACGTACGTGAAAAAGTTGAGACGAGATGTCCCTCGGGCAGATATCGCTCTCTCCGCAGAACGGACTAACCGTAATAGTGTTTTCGTCGAGCGTAGGAAGATTGTCGCTAAAACCGCCGTCCATGTATCTGATACCGTGGAAACGTGGTGGTAGCAAACCAGAAAATAGCGGTACGAACGAAGTGGCTAGCAGAGCCTGCAGAAAATATTTAAAAAAAAAATTAAAGTAGGAGAACGAATGACCCCGCGAGGGAAAGAAAATTATCATGATATCTGCATGAAAAAAATAGACTTCAATATTTTTGTATTACACGAAATTTCTCCGAAGAGATAGAAGATTATTTTCCAAGATATCTTTCAATATTCTGTTTTAACGAAACTTTATCGTGAATTAATCTGTCACATTGATCTAACATATATGTTTTTCTTACCTGCAGCAAATCCTCTTTTGAATTGAATTGAGAGACGATCACGTTCTTGCCATCATATACTCTCGTTAGGGAGATGTGTAATTTTCCGTTGACCCGAATATGTGCGTCGTCGGGCAAAAACTGGAATAAAAACGACATTAAGAGTAGAATAAATACGGTAGCAAACGTGAATTTCCTATACGCATCTTTATTATTAGAAAAATAAATTGGTAAGAGATTTGTACAATATTAATCGAATTAAGATCATTTTCGTTCATTTATAATTATCGTAATTTGAGAATCTCTTCAAAATTATGCTAGACATCGCGCTTTTCTTCTAAATTTTGTATAAATTTCAAAATAATCTTTTTATATATATTTTTAGTTTAATTTATACGTAAGTCAATATATTTCTTCGATCAAAACGGCTAAAACGCGTGATTACTTTGGTTTCCAATAATAGCCGAATCTAACGGAGTTTATTTTGCAGAATTCGAGCATAGTTCGGAGCTTAGCATGCTAGATGGTACAAGAACGTTATTTAGAGTAGATCCAAAACGGCGCACATAAACAGACTACTAGAAATACAAATTCTACTGTGGTAATGTCGTTTCTTGCTTCGTTCACCTTTCGCAAGCTGCTCAGCAAGATCTCTTGCACATTGAAGGACGGACTGAACGGTCCGAGGGTACGTTGTCGCGCTTCACGTGCCACGCGTAATACATTGCTCGTCATTTCGCCTGAAAAAAAAAAGAGAAGAAACGATCATGAATCGAAGCAGGACCAATCTGAGACTGTTATTCGCGAGTTTGACACCAATGCATCGCTGGAATTCGATCGACGGCGATAAATTCATTCATCTTGCGGTACTTAACGGAGAGGCTGCACAAGTTATCGAGTGAAGCGGAGCCGAAGTTCTCCGATAAGAATATTCGAAAGTACAACGCAATGAAATGCAATAATTTATTAATCGCCGTTATTGTCACAATTTCACGTAAACAGTTCCATTAAGTAAAAATTATTTGATTAAATATATTACAGAGAACTTAATATCATTCAAGAAAGTCGCGGGTGATTAATTATCATTTTTTAGAGATACATTCGTGTGTAATTTGCATATGCAGATTTATGCGTTGATACTTATTTAAGAATTTTTCATTAAGTAATTTAAAATATATAAAAAATAAAATTATGTTTTAATTTTATATATTATAGACATATGTTTATAAAGATTATTTATGTATTAGTATTTATTTATTATTTATTATTTATTAGAAATTATTTAATTAATTTAATTAAAATATATAACATTAAAAAATATATTTTTCATTGTACGCATATTTGTATATATACATATATAAAATGTATAAAATTAGAATACATGTCCGTATATATTTGCCACGGTATTCAAAATATGCTCGCAATCTCTCTTAAGGAGGAAAAAGAGAACAATCAATGATGAATCAATGTGATAACAATCAATGTGAGATAAGGTATTTACAAGATGCTGATTAATGAAGTACCTCGATAAAATATCGAATAAAAATAAGATGATTGAGAGAATTGTGTTTAAGGCTTTAGGAATTGTTCGTATGAATCTCATATAGATTTTCATATTTCCCCAAGGTCATCAAGTCTTGCTATCTAAAATTCATCTATCTGACAAATGAGCGTAATTAAAAAATCATACCTCTCAATTCGTTAATCTCGATTATTAGTTTTATTCTTATTAAGATCTTTTATTGGAACTCTTAACTGCTATGAAAATATTGCAACTCATGATTCATATTCGACGATAAACAACGTTCCTATCACTAATGAGATATTCGCTTTCTATTCATTTGTTGATCTCTCTAAACAACAGGGGACTTTTTAATAAGATATCGCTATAGTGCGCCGAACGTGTTTTTATCGAAAAATCTCGATTCTCAGAATTAACGTATAAAGAAAATGATAAGAGATGCAGCTTTTCTCGAAACGCGATTCAAAAGCGAAGTTTTAAGATTGTTATTATCCTAATATCAATATTGCGTAAAATAAAACGATGTTGCAAAATAAATACTTGAAACTGCAAAATATGCATCTTCGAGTATTTTGCAACGTCGTGGTTCTTCAGGACCACGATAAAACAATAATAGAAAAACACATCAAATACGTCTATTAAATTTACGCAACGTTACGTCCTTCTATCTCTCTGATGGTATTTGCTCCAAACTCGGGACCGTTCCTACGTCAAATACCGAAGAAAGAAGAGCGATAAGAAAAGAGAGAGAGAACGGAGATATCGTTACGCGTGTGCTATCTTCCGATCGACCACGCGACATTATTTCTTGAAATAACGTGTTCGTGATCTCTGTGATCCTTGAGGAATTATCCATTGCAAAAATTGCGGAATGACGTATTTCGTAGCGACGTCTAAGGGGGGTATCTCGTTTATTTATCTCAGAAGATTAATCACTTATACAACATGAGATATATCAAATCAAGACGGCATATGAGCTATTCGATACAAATTTAATACAAAAA
>NW_012026903.1:360577-374295 GCF_000956235.1 Wasmannia auropunctata | reverse complement strand
GTATTTAGGCAAATTTTACTGTGCACTACAATAAGATTTCGCAGTAAAATTTATTGTAGTGCACAGTAAAATTTATCTAAATACTATATTGTCTCACAATTAACATGATTTTCAGGATAAATTTTAAAAGAAAATTCTCTCCGTGCACGATTGTCACAATTTAAAAACGAAGTAAATACGAAGGATGATCTCCTTCGAGGTCAGTTATTAATTATTTTCCATACGTGACGCAGTCATATCGTTTTAAACACCGTCTCCTTCCATATAATTTGCGTATAAATTGCGAATAAGTATATAGCACTTGTGAATATTCAGATTTGATCCGCCTATATGCGGCGGCCGTTACGCACGCCGCAAATCTCGCCGAGATAAGCCACGTGCATCTGTGTTAAGAATCGCGTAATATTTACGTTCGATCAGCCGCGCGCGCTTGATCTTGGAGCCGAAAAAGAAGAGGAGTCGCGATCAGAGACTTATAGCTGATACGAAGCGGTTATTTCGGATTTCTCAATTCTCGTGCGACGTCACGCGGGCCGATCAGGAGACGGCTCGTCGGAAGTTGGAGAGAAACGAACAGCCCGCGCGCGGGCGAGAGACGGAGAGAGAAATACGCGGCCGCGGAAAGGGTTATCAGATGATGATGTGCGCAAATGTTAGGGAGTCAGCCGGGGAGTTGGCGCGAGCCCGATGTAAACGTCAGCGGTATCCGATACGCAGCTTAAGCCGCTAGATAGGAAACAGCATCGCTTTGTTCGCCGTATCTCTCGTGCGCGGCCCGTAGAGAGAGATACCGATAGGGACGAGAAGAGGCTCTGACATCACGTGTTGGAACCGCTCGCGTTTCTACGCCGCGCGATCATTACGCGTCCGAGGCGCGGAAAGATCAAGGAGAAACGATGACCGGGCTTCTCCGGTCCAGGAATTCTTCTCTCTCAAAGACCAACACGAAAGCCCGAAATGCAAAAATAAATAAACAACCGTTCTTTCGAAAGATATAAAATGAAAAATTATCGCATCCCTGCGATAATTTTTTTACGAGATTGCGTGAACCACAGATTGCTGGCCGAGGCATCGAATAATTTTGACATATATTATGTAATGATATATGATACAAATTATTCGGCATCGTCATTCAACTTTTTGTGATCTAAGCGATTTCTTCGCAAATGAGCGAGGTCAAGTATTGCATTCTCAACTCCATCTTATAATCGGCTGATCTAACATGAATTAAAGAATTTTTTTCCCCTTGGAGGAATTTATGGAGATTCCATAGCGCGTCGGTTACAATTATCGCGTAGAATCGCTTGAATAATTGTGCTATTGCAACGCATTATGCCGGATAATTCGACGAAGGATTATTATCGCAAAGCATTATATCCATATTTCCTGATAATCACAATCTCGACATCGGAAGAATCAAAATAAATCCGAATCTACGAATTGAATTGATATTTACGCACGAAGTGCATAAAAGGAATATGTTAATAATCGGATGCAAAACATCAAATGAAAAACATCGAATGCAAATGAAAAAAAAAGTTCAATATATTTTTCAAGCAATATATTTTTCAACCAATTATGTAATCGAAACGTTGGCGTTGAATATTAAATCGAGCGATTTTAGATGATTATAAGTATGAATATGATTATGGATATTCTATATACTGCATATGTAACAAAAAATGATAATTCATGCGTTACGTGATGCGCACGAAATGACAAGAAGTGCTGGAAATGATCTTTTACATCTCTTAGAGAGGATATATCAAATGTCGCGCGTGTCGATAAGAATAAATGACAGGCGCATCTTTGAATACGAATAAAAATCGAGGGACTGAATCATACACGGAAAACGATGCATTCGACCTATGAATGCATTTACCGGTTGACGAGCCGGAACCGTTATTTATACCGGCAAATCGTATCGTGCTGGTCTTATAAACTTGCCATAGCTATAACTGGTCAAACCAGATATATCCGAGATCTATAGAGCTCTCATTACATTTATTATTATTTTAAATAAATTAAAATTCTTCTTCACTAAAGTAAAAAAAAGAGACTTATTTTTTTTTCATTTTCAGAGAAATATCCAATGAGCTAATGATCCAGGCCTAGCTATCAAGTATTAAAAAATTAAAAATCTTAATCAAACGTATATACATATACATAATCGGATCCTAAAATTCTAGCAATTTATAAATGGATAAATGGACATTATTATATTAGCTATATTAGCTATTCACCGATTTGACATTATGGAGGAAAAAAAATTTATTATTTCAGATAAAAAGAAATTAAATAACATATTAAACTGATATAAAAAAAACCGTCTCTTAAGTAATGCCTTAAGTTGCTAATACGGCTTTGTGATTGACATCTTATGACATCTTAAGACGGTCTTAAATACAAGAATCGACTGTGAATGATATATAATACTAATGATATAGTATAAAATGATGTAAAAGTCACGGAAAAGTTGTAACATTTCTATATATATATATTTATATATAGAGCTATGTTTCATCAGCTATATTTCTACTTCCGCAAGATTATAAAGTTATCTTTTATCAAACAATCCAAACGTGTGCATACTCGAATGCAAACGAATGCATCAAAGGGGATGCCGATAAATAATCTTTCTAATCTGAAGGATATCAAACAAATTATAGATGCGTCTACACAGCTCGATCGATCCGCGGCGAAGATTATTATTGGTACGTGCGATACAGAAATACACGTCTGGACTTTGTCATTGCGCGTGAACAATAACACTTGGTAATCGATTGTCATAATTAGCAGCAGGTAGTAACAGGTCGATAGACCTGCATGCACTGTCCTTTGGACTTTAAATCTTATTGTTAGTCCTTTGATAGATAAGTATCGCACGGACAAATGATATATGTAGCCCACGATTCGCGATCGATACGCGCGCATCATCGATATCTAAAAAAAAAAAAACGAAAATAAACGAGTCATAAGAAGCATTATTCCGTTATCGTGACATTGCACTGTTCGATAGACTCTTTTTTTTTTGAAACTACAATCGATGATGCAAGTATGATTAACTCCGCTCACCAGGATGATCGATGATAAGAAAGCTTTACGATAACATTAATTGTCGAATACATTCGTGTGTAATTGGAATTAATTCGTAATTGGCGATCTATATGAATAAATAGATTTATGATTAGCTATTAATCAATTTGATTTTTTAGAGAGGAAAATAAAATTTTATTGGAAATTTCTGATGAAAAATATAAATATACTTAAATAACATATTAAAATAATTGATATAAAAATAACGTGGGAACAAAGTTATCTAATTGTACAGTGGCAGTTAATGTATTAAATGATTTTATTGGCTTTACGGCGAAATGTATTACAACGGAATTAATAATTTACGTATAATATTTACGCAATTGATGGTACGCATAAAATCGCAAAATTCAGTGTTTACCGGCGAAGAATTATGAACGAGTGTACATTGCGTTGTTGATTAAACGACTCTTTTCTTTTTAAACGATTCTTCTTCATTACTACCGCTGCATCACATGCGTTAAAGTAAAAATGCGTTCGCGAGATCTTTTAGTTGTTTTCTCGGTGATTAGTCGGCATTGACCGACTTCGATTTCTTGTATATGGATTTCATTGTATGGAAAGATATTTATATTTTCTTTTAATCACGTTTTATCGAAATACGATAAAACACTGTGGCCAATGTACCGTATATCCTGCACCTGTCTTCCCTGACAATTTATCAACCTCGAGTAAGGCTTTTCTTTCCGCTGCGTAATCGACAAACATCGCGCCGAGCGATGCGCGATGTAATTTCGATAGCTGCTCTTATCAGGCAGCAAACTGCCAAAACAGATAATCGGAGAATCATTGATAATTACGACCTTATCGTGCAGATAAGCTCCGGGCGTAAATTAATAAATTTCGGGTATCATCGATGGCTTATCGCCGAAATAATGTCCATCAACTCTAGTGTATACGTATCCACAGCTGTATTACTCGGGATTTCCATATCTCCGTATCGCCTACATCTCAACGCTCATGTCGCGATAAACATTCTCAAATTGGCCGATCTATTAATACGATCTCCGATAAAATTGCCAGGGCATTTTTTCCCCCTCGGATCTTAATTCCTCGGCAAGGAAAATATGTTTTCGAGTCCAGTTAATCGCAACGCCACGACCTCGAGCGGAAAGAGCCGCTTCCTTCCGGAGTCGCGGAGCACAGTGAAAAGGTGCTGGAAGACCGCTATCGGTCGTACAACAATTTCCCTCGGAATAAACGTGCAGCCGTAACCCAGTTCCACTGACACCGATGCACCGTATCTAGGCGAGAGAACCCGAGACGAGAGATAGCGTCTAACCCTTTCTATTCCGCCGTTATTTGCGTTGCATGACCATGATTTTGATCGTCACAACGTCGTCAAGAGGCACGAAAACATATTTGCCACGCAGCTGCCGATCGGCTTGTTGTACGACGCACGTCCGTGTTATGAACGAGCCTTGGTCAAACGACCTTGTTTGCGCGCCGGGGGATCGGAAACGCGTGACTAGATTCCATGAAAGTAACACGTTTGAAAGCGACAATGGACGGAGAGAACTGCGTGGAATCAATTTGAATGTTTAATCGTCGATGTACGCAAGACTCCCCATGGATCAATTTAATAATCGACTCAAGAATTAATTAATCCAATAATAAGTTCAAGAACTTGTATTCATTAATTTAATTTTATAATTGAATTCTATATTTAAATTCTAAAATATTCAATCTATCGGCTGTTTTATATATTCGCGCCTATTTGCTAATCGTAATTTCTCTCGAAGTTATATCTGCCAGTCTGCAAGAAATTTATTTTGCACGTGTCTCTAAAAGATTCACATAAATGTTGCCATTAAAAAAAAATAGGTCAGCAGCATTCTTACACGTTATCAGTATTGATGTAATTCTATGATGTAATTCATGAATCGCTAAATCACAGTCGCCGAGCGGAAAACAAAAGCGACTGATTGTGAAGCGGCTGTGTTTTTTCAGGTGCATGTGCCAAAGTCTACCGAGTTAAATCTCATCGAGGTGAATCCAAAGAGTTTGGTGAATCACGCGTCATTTCCTCGCGCAGCTTCTCTTGTTTAATTGAGCTCACAGAGCTCAGACTATCAGACTGTCTGATTGTACGTTTGCCGTATACGTAACTCGTCTCGTTTCCGTAATTAGGACTTACGCAAGACGGCGAAGTGCAACGATGCTCGACCTCGCCGTTACGCTCTCGTCCGTCGAAAATGATTCATAATAAGCTCGCTGCATTGTGCGAGGCGCATATACTATAGAAAAAAAGAACATAGCACTTTGTGCGGACTTAAACAAAACGCTACTTAACATCTCGCCTCTTGGCTATACGTACTAAACTTCGATCTTCAAACGACAGAATTTTCATAATATAAAATTACGTCATCTGTGTGACTCAAACAAAAGAACGAGATTGAAAAATAGATGAAAAATAAGCGATAAATAAGAATGTGAAAATAAGATTACAAGATAGAGCTTCTTTCATTTTATACATTAAAAGTACATTTAGTTTTGTCTTAAACTTCTCCGCGTATTTTTATTATTATATATTTCAGATATAAAATAATAAGCAAAAGTTTAATCTTCTATTTTATATCTTATATATATTTTTTTTTGTCCCAAATTTTCCCACGTATCTTTATCGTAGATATAAAATAATAAGCAAAAGTCTAATAGACTCTCGTCTCTCTTTCAGATCTTATAATTTAGAAAGACCGGAAATCCACAACAATTGAAGTTAGATGCGCTCAGCTTGTGCGTCGCACGGATTCAGCGTATTGTGTCATTACGAATGCATAATAGAGCGCGGAATGGTGCGTGAAAGAGAGATACGAGTGTACGTGTGTGTGCGCGCGCGCGCGCGCGTGCCTGTGTTTATCCCGCTTCTCGTGATAATGAAAGACAACACGTTTGGCTTCGCGGGGAAACAAAACACTCGTGCGATAAAAGCACGCGTCACAGCACCCCGCGAACCCCGCGCGGACGCGCGCGCTCCTCGTCAGCGCGCGGCTCTCGCTAGGCCATATGACCCATTTACGAGACCAAGGCGTATTAAGGGTGATGACGATTTTACGCAATACTTTGCGAATTATTTCAGGACTTGTGAAAGCGTGTCAGAGAGATAAGTCTCGCGCACACCGCGATCGGAGCTTCTCTAAAAGGCGCTATACGCACGCGCGCCACGGGGATTATCGCAGTGTAAACTCTGGTTACCTCTGTTTACAGCTGCACGCGTAACAATAATACGTGCCACGTAACCATTATTACGACGAAGTTAAATAGGAGGATAGGCGAACCTCTTTATCTGTACCTGGAGGACAGAGATTATCTACGGGATTATATTGTACTTTTTTTCCTACAGTCCTTTTTTATCTTTTACAGTTTTACTGTTCTTTGAAATTATTATCGGAAATTGTTAAGAATTTTAAAATAGTCTTTTAAAAAAATATTTAAAATAGTTTTCTTGTCTACACGCGCGAGTTGAATAGAATAAGCATTTTCTTTCGTAGATTAAGATTTACGACATGAATGATGAAACTTTATTGCCCGAAGTGTTGCAATATCGTTTATTTCCTATAGGCAAATCTGTGTTGTATTTTTTCCTTTTTTTTTACATTTTATTGATTAATTGACTTCTCCCGATCGTATATTTTATTCAACTTTTTTCTACACATCACGATTAATTTCTCCGATTCTTGTAATATATTTCATTCGTCTTTCTTTGTGTACGGTTCATTTGTCCCCGAACGAGTTTAACGATCGCGACGCGTAATCGTACCTGCGATAAACGCGCGGTTAACAATCTTAACGACGTTGTTCCACGATAATCGCCCCTCGCGCGTGTAATTTAATAAAAGTTAACTATGTAAGTACATGACGGCGCGGTCGACAATCTCCCGGCGAGCGTGACAGATGTGGGAAAGGGCAGCGTGTTACAAATTTACCGCGTCGCGCGCTAATTAGTCCGCGGTCGCTCTCGTTATCGCGGTATAACGACCCACGCGAATGAATTATAGGCGGAATAATAATAATAAATTCATCCGCGTCGGTTTCGCCGTGTCCCCTTTGTTGTGCAACAACATGCGTGTAATTTTATTTAACCGCGGCGTGCACGCGCAGCGTGTTACAATATATTCAGATAATTAAGCGAAGCTTTTTAGTAATCAATTTTCGCGATATGCGATAATTTATCGAACGAGTTCAGATGTTACGATTATGTAACGCAAGTGTCATCAACTCTTTGAGAAAGATTATCGAGATGGGGTAATAATTCAGAATATCTCATCGGGTAATTAAACGTTTAGAGAACGGTTTGTATCTTTCGCGTTAGCGAGAGACTAACTTTTCGCTAGATTCTAGAACAATTTGTGAAAGTTTATGTGAAAAACGAAATGTCCAGGATTCTATCAGGGTCAATATATAGAAGAAAGAATATAGGAAACAGGGACAATTCATAAAAGATGAACCTTGAAATGTTAAATTATTAATATTATATTAGAATAGAGAGAAAAATCGGAAGAAGTATGAGACTTAGAATGACGAAAAATTAAAAAGAATAAAAGAATATTTAAAGAAAAAAAAAATTAGAAATTGCTAGAAGTTGTCCTTATTTAAATAGAGAGGAAAGGAATAAAAAAATGCTCAATGACCTCGAGAACAAAAGGAAAAACTTATAAAATAAAGAAAAAAAATATTAAAATATAATATAATCTTTTTACAGAACAAATACGGGTATTTCGTGTTCAATCGATTTCTATTCACAGAAGTTTCTCAAAATTTCGAAGGGTCCCATTATACTGCATTTTATCTTTTCCAAAATAGACGAATAAAGTATATAGATTTTGTTCGGGAAACTTGAAAGTATGTTCATGAATTTTTAGAGATTTTTTAACCAGTTTAAATAAATAAAAAAGTGATCGGACACGAGATATATATATATATATATATATATGTGTTCGATAATGTGCCGTTTTTTGCACTGTACTAAGAGTTAAAAAATACAATGACATGTAAGTTGTTTAACATTTAACATTTTCTGTAGAACAGGCTGTTTATTCTGGCCCGTCATTCCTGTTAACATCAGGAAAATCGGCAGGTTTCACGGTGAAAAAAAAAATACCGTGGCCGCAGGTAAAATCATCCGAGATGGATGTGGAACGACAACGTTAAAGCGGTGCGTCGATCCAAGCTGATTTTGCGCGCAAGAGGAAACTCCTCCGAAACCGTGGGAGACTGCTTGACATAATTAAGCAGAGAAGCTAGGAGTATCGAGATTGAGAGTTCACTCACCCAGGGGCAGATCGCAGAGCAAGCAGCACGCGGCGATAGCGCCCGCGGACGCGCCGCTTATCTTGTTCAGCAGCAAGTGCGGCGCGTACTTTTTGAAGCAGACCGCCACGCCGACGTGGTAGATGCCGAGGAAGCCGCAGCCGGCGAACGACAGATTCATGTTGCCTCTTGTCGTTCCGATGATATGGCACGCCGATGACACCCTCCGGGTCGTCCTCTACGTCGTACGTTGCTGTCGCTCCTTCCTTCCCGCTCTTCTTTTCTCTCCCTCGACAATCGTTCGCGTCCTTCGCGCGTGGAACGCGCAGCGGCGTAAACGATGCTTTTGCGTTAGCCGCGAAAAAACCGCGGGCGGCCTGTCGCGTGCCCGTTCGACGGAATGTAGTACACGCGTGCTCTCTCCTCCTTCCCGAAAACCCTCTCGACGCCGCGCGTAACGTTGCCACCGTCGTCTATCTCTTCCACAATGTGCTGCGTACGTACGTTCGTGCCCTCTTGACGCGAGGCGATGCACACGCTACGACGGTCGATCGTATACTGTCATCCTCGTACGAGCAACAGCTGTTCGTTCCCGATTAAGTACCGAGCGCGCCGACGAGGAACGGAGTGAATGAGACGACAGGTGGAAGAAGGAGAGAACGTATACACACCGCGAGGCACCCGGCTCTGCGTGCCAGCAGCGCGATAATACCCGCGCGATAACGCGAGAGGCCACGCGTGACGTAACGCGGCGCGATTGGCCCGCGCCGGGTGGTGTGGTTCGCCAGCCACGCCTGTCGTATAATATCGTTACAACCGCGCGAACGTTCGTTCGCAAATGCATTAATTCCTGCTGAACCGACTCCGTAATCGGCGCCACCGGCAAAGTAGAGACGGCCGGTCAAAGGCAAATTTTCGTTATCGACCGTCAAGTCGGGCCCGGAGGGTAATTGAAGAACGATGACATTACAATTACCATTTTTGGCTGTATCGAGGATAACAAATGATCATTTTATTATCGACAGTGAAAAGTTTATATTATGATTTATTTTTTAATTTTTCCAACGTTTTTTTTTGCTGCACGGATATAACATATGTGTATAGGAAAATTGAAAAATTATATAATAATTAAATAATTAACTCTTTACTGAGGTCGATAATAAAATAATGATTGCATTGCAGATAGTGTTTGTTAATTACAGGGTTGTGCATCTACGCGTAAAATATAATACTCTAGCTACGTTTACGTGTAAACAACGTAAACTATTGTAAAAGTATCATCTATGTAGACAGTCAGTAGACTATATATATTTATTCATTTATAAATATATATAATTTAACATTTATGTAAAAAAAAATTACTATTTGAGTAAGAAAAATTCTCTGGTTGCATTTTTAATCTTAATCTCGTAGTTAAATTAATGTTCAAAATACATCAAGAATATTCTAAAGATGTGGCATCTTTAGCCTGTTCCTATGATACATTTTGAACATTTTACAAGTCTAAATTGTCTACGCAACAAAAAGACCATGTAAACATCACGTAGATTTCACGTAAATAATCCGTGTAGACGTATAATCTTGAAATCTACGGCACAACCCTGGACTTTGTTATCCGGCCTCGGTATCAGCCAAAATGGTATATATGGTAATGTCATCGTTCTTCAATTTTACCCCAGGCCTACAGTCACGAAAATTTGCCTTTTCCTGGCCGTCTTTAATAATACCTCGATCGTCACGATATACCTAATCTTTCTTCTTGTTAATTGCTTTTCTCAAGACATTAATCATTTTTACTATTATTCTACCACTAGATAGCAGTAGTGTCGCCAGACAGTATGGCGGTCCTCTCTTTCCCTAAAATCTTTAACCCCCCTCCCCCCGCGGAGTAAATACTACGTCGTGCCCTTCTAACCCTTCTGTGGTTCTGTCACCATTTCGCGATCGCTCCCCCCCCCCTCCCTCTCGAGCCCAGCGGGGTAGCGATCGGATAAATGTTTTCCGAATAGTGGAAATGTAAATATAGCGAAAAGTTTCACGTGCTCTCGACGTTTCGTGTGACCATGTAACTCTTCCGATCGCGACACATGATCGCTTCGTGAGAGGCTTTACGCGGAGTCTCTCGGAGAGATGAGCGGAGGGCAGCGGAGAACGAGGAGTTCCGCTCGACGTTGCACGATCGGTGATGCCCCTTGGCACGCGACGCAGAACGACGACGGGAACGCGCGCGTCATGCCCTCTCGCCCCGCGTGAGTAGGTGGAGGATGCTCCGATTTTGACGCGATGATGTCGCGCGCCCCGATGTCCGCCCACCGACTCACGTCGCGCCACCAGGAGTCCGCGATGTCGCTGTCGAAGACAGCCCCGCCGGACGAGACGACGCTGGCGAGGTGCTTCCGCGCGGGCGACCACCGCGGCGTCGCCGCCTACCTCGACCAGCTCAAGAGCGACGCGAAGTGCCGCAAGGAGTTCGCCAAGCGGGCCAGCTGCCTCGACGTCCTCGTCAAACTCCTGCGCTGCGAGAACCACAGGATCGTCGACAGGAGTCTGAGTATACTCGCGGATGCTTGCATGTCCGACGACGTCAGGGAGAAGGTATGCTCTCATTTCTTCTCTCTTTTTTTTTTCTTCGGTAACAATATACATGTGTATACATATGATGTCTGATCTTTGTTGTGTTTTTATATTTGAGATAATGGATTTAATAACAATTTAGGTTTATTGGAGAAAAAAATGAAAAAAATTAAATTTTTTTATAAAGAACAGACCTATGCATTTGATCCATTCGCAGTTACACTGTCACTGTATCTGAGAGTGTCTGAGAGATGCAAAAATATTTCTTTTCTTTTATTGATGCATTGATTGTCGCAGTTATTATTGGTGACCAATACCTGATTTTTCCACAGCATGGTATACTCTCATTTCTTCTCTTTTTTTTTTCTTCGGTAACAATATACATGTGTATACATATGATGTCTGATCTTTGTTGTATTTTTATATTTGAGATAATGGATTTAATAACAATTTAGGTTTATTGGAGAAAAAAATGAAAAAAATTAAATTTTTTTATAAAGAACAGACCTATGCATTTGATCCATTTGCAGAGTTACACTGTCACTGTATCTGAGAGGTGCAAAAATGTTTCTTTTCTTTTATTGACGCATTGATTGTCGCAGTTATTATTGGTGACCAATGCCTGATTTTTCCACAGCATGCTATTAAAATTTTTTAAGACATTTATAAAAAATATCATCTGATATAGAATTCTTAATGACAATATATATTGCTTAATAATTCTCTTTTCTAATATAACAATACAGTGGAATGCTCACGTTACATAAAATAATTATGATTAGTGATCTAAAGTTATCGAATCTTCCTTGTATCCTCTGTATTCTAAGATGTATTTTCTGTAGCTGTACAATATTATTTTTTCTGTGCTGAGAATAAGTACACAATTACAGAATTAATGAAAAAAAAGTTAAGGGCTACAGGAAGTATTGCCATATAATAGATCAAAGATTTCTTTTCATTCCCCACTGTTATTCTAATTGTTCAGACGTGATGTGGCATCATTGTAGACTGTTTTTCGTTTGTCTCGTTCTAATATGGTCGTATATCACACGGTAAATATGTGTGGAAGAGCAGGAAGAGATCTGTCACTTTAGGAGCATTCAATTGATTCATAATATGGACGAGATTCTATTAGGGCAATGACTGTATGGACAAGCGACTGTATGGGAAATACAACCAATACATTAATGTTTCTATATAATTTTGTTATAGTTTATAGTTATAGTATATAGTTTCTATATAATTTTTCTGATTTTTGTATGCATTATATTGTCAATGTATATACTAAAAATAGACAGAAGATTTCCGTCTATTTTATTTACTTTGCTTTGCTTTGGTTGCTTTTAATTGATGATATTAATATTTGTTAAGACATACATGCTTATTATAGATTATGATATATTGACGCAACTTGAATTTTATAACAAAAAAATTAAAAAGTTCGTACAGTATTTTTGCCTTTATTTTTATATTACAGCTTTTAAAACCACCAAATGTTTTTTGACAAATTCTTGAAAGAAAAATCACTTATAAATTGTTTTTCGACAATCTTCCATCGAAAATACATCCAGTGGTTTTGAAATATGTATATTATAGCTTAATAAAATTGCCTTTCTTTTTTCTTTTTCATTGTATACGAATAAATCATAAAATTTCAGGTAAGAAACAGCAGGATAGGATTCAACGTAGTGCTCATAATAGAAAATCTCGAGCTGAATGCCATGCTGCACTGTCGTGCTTGCAGGCTCGTTAGTAACTTGTCCGAATGTAGCTGGCACGCCAAGGAATTGTGTGATGCTGGTGTAATAAAAGCACTTGTGACACTCCTAACGTCGAAAACCGACATACAAACTTATTGTATGGCCATTAGAGCTGTAAGGTATAAAATCGCTCCTGATTTCATAGTAATTTATTTTCTTTTTATCTTTCAGCTGTATTTATCCACATTATAAATTTCATGAATATATATATATACTAATTACATTTGTAGGAATATCTGGAACGTTAATAAAAGCATTAGGGAGACAGTGGTGGAGTTGGAAATCATCAAGCTGGTTGCTCAATTATTCGTTACGGCCGAGGAGAAGTCCAAAGTGGATGCGAAGTACGGCAAGCTCATGGATGCGTGCTTGAAGGCCATGTACACATTTCTCGACAGTTTAGATCCACGATGCGCCAACCAGATGCGTGTGAACAAGAACATGTGGGGCTACAAGTGTCTCATGCGTTGCTGCAACGCGGGCAACAATAAGAAGATGGCCATCAAATGCCTCTACACTCTCTGTCAGATAGCGGAATGTCGATTGAATCTGGGCATTTCCGGCACGGTCGAGGAGCTCATAGCGCTAATAGCGGCCGACACCAGCTCCAGCCTTCTGTGCAAGGAGATGCTGTTTAGTCTGTGCTTGTTTTGTCGAGAGTCGGTGAATCGAGACAGGATCAGACAGAACGACGGATTGCAGATCATCGTGGCGCTGTTGAACAAGCCCGAGCACGAGTGTCACCACCCCACGTTGTTGGAAGCTCTCTCGCTGTTCATCCACGACGAAATTGGCCTCGACATCCTGACGAAGCACGGCATGCTGGAGGTCTTGGTAGCGAAACTGACGCACTTCGTGAATAAGAGCAGCGACAGAAGCAACACATCGAGAAAACGTTCCAGTGATTACTTGATCGATGATTATTGCAAAAGGCCTTCCAAGTACCCCACTTCAAGGTGAAATATATTACGTAATATGTATATTCGGGATGTGTGAGACATCAGAATTTATATATATATATATATATATATATATATA
>NW_012026903.1:358489-360527 GCF_000956235.1 Wasmannia auropunctata | reverse complement strand
CGCTTCGCGCTGGATTTTTCAATAACGGAAGCACGACGGGGGTGGCACGCATTTTCACATCCCTGTCACGTCCCGTTGTATTCATTAAACCGTCTGCTGCACATGCCTACATTGACGGACATTATAAAGTTATATCTCGCCGCGCTCTCTCTCTCTCTCTCTCTCTCTCTCTCGTCAAAGACACTTGACATAGTTTCCGATTTCATCATCGAGTGCCCTTCATCGACACATTTCCGCTATATACCCCCAGGAGCGGAGGTCAAATGTCCAAAGGTTATATATACTTTCTCGACATATACAGTGAACCTTGAACCTGTCCGACTCTCTTTTCCACATTTGAATTCCGCCGGATTTCACGGTTTTATCCCAATCACTTATCTCGCCCGATGAAATCCGCTAGAATATATCCCGTTCGCGAAATATTACGCGAGCGTAAATCGATATTTTTTTTTCGCATTTCGTACCTCATGCGCGCGCGGTTTACTTTGCCGTTGTAAATTCTTAATTTAGCACGAATCTAGTTTAAATTCAGTGGGACGCGTACCTGCAAGCACGAATTCGAACATAGCGTGAACGAAGCTTCGGCCACAATTCGCATAATCGATGCTGCAAACCCGATTATGGTAATTTGCAGGGTTAGATACAGGCTCACGCTTTAAAACTTTAGAAAGCAGCCGCGGCGCCGTCGTTGCAACTAGAACGGCTTCGGTCTTTTCAAGGACAGAGACGCGTTCCGTTATCTCGGGGTATCCTTTGACCTTTTCCATTCCACGTTATATAGACCCGTAGAGTCATTCGGTTATTTAGTATATCCGGCCACATAAATAACGTATAAATATCTATGGCATTAAAAGGTACGCGCCGGCGATGAATCGCAAAGATTTTCCCAGAATGCGGTAAATGTTGCAGGTTAACGTTACGTCGATTTGTCTTGTCTTTAATGTGAAGAGGCACTTGATCTATATTTTACGACAAGTATAGGAAACCAAGATCTCTCGCTTCGGCGCGCGTGCGTTGGATATCGGATAATTGCGACGTATGATCGATACACTCCGCGGTATACATAGAATCTCGCAACATCCCGCCGCATATTACGCAAATTATTCATTAAGCGAGCGGCGTTAAAGCAATCGTTATGTTTGAAAACCGATAGCGTTACCAATCGTCGTCGTAAAAGAAGTATTTCAGATAATGATATATTTGAATTGCTCCTATACATGTTACCCCCGATCGGGGCTACCGTCTTCGACAGAGTGAATTTTTTAGTAATTGAAATTGGAGTCTACATTCGAAACTAAATTGAATTTCTTTAATATTTAATTGTACTTAATGTTTCATCTTTGGGTTAGATCTTTTAATAAAATTTTCCAATGGGGAGCTTCTCAAAGATTCGAATCATTCCCCTGTTTCTCGTTATTCGGGCCACGCGAGGGTCCGAAGTAAGATACGCGCAAAAGAAAAAAAAAAAGATCGGTTATGCATACTAATAGAACGACTCCGATGATGATGGTGGTGTGGGTAGCGCTTGTATTTGTAAGAGCAAAGCGGCTAGCGATATCCCTACGGAGAGAACGGACTAATTGGCCACTGCTTATAGTAACTGCGAGAACGGTAAAGTTAAGCGCGACGGGAATAATGCTCCATTTGTCCTCTCAAAAAAAAAAAAAAAAAAAAAAGAATAAAATAATTTAGCGTCGAGATATCTCTGGTGGTCAATCTTCAGACAGGGGATCATTCGAATCTCCTGTTCTAAATCACGCAAGGGATTGACTTTACCTTCTCGTCGAGAGTCGGAGGTCAGGGGTCGGAGATTGAGTGCGGGGCATTGTGGGCACAGACCTCGCAACCTCTTCGTGACGCGTTCATTAATCGGTTGCGTAGGAGAATCGAGCCGTACACGTGCGCGCGGGGTGTCGTAGGCGTACGGACGATCGGGCGGGCGGTAAACGTAAGCGTAGTAATATAGTAGAGGGGTAGTAGTAGCGACGTTCTACTCCGTTCTGCCCTGGCTTATTGCCGTCAGACTGATAGAAAGAGA
>NW_012026903.1:334361-358439 GCF_000956235.1 Wasmannia auropunctata | reverse complement strand
ATATATATATAAATTCTGATGTCTCACACAATATAAATAAATATATATATATATATATATATATATATATATATATATATTGCAGTTAATTTGTAATTTTATATCATTCGAGGTTAACTACATTGATTTGTTTTGGAATTTGCAGGTACAGCATGGATCTTTACCGTGATGACTGGAGCCCGAGGAGCGCCACGAGTGCCTCCTCCTCGTCGCCACCTAGCACACCGCCCTTGCCACCTTACTCCGATTTCAATGCAGATATTGATGATCTTAAAGATGACGTTTACAGTCCGGTCTACAGCGATAAGGAATGCGATGACGAAGGTATGACATCGTCTTTCTTTATTAGTATCACTGACATAATTTTCTTATTTTTGTTACATATTATCTGAAGCAATCAGAAGTTCTTGAACGAAGTACATCTAGATTCAAGTTATTCGTTTAAATTAACGCTTCCACACGTTTTGTTGCAGACGAAGAAGGTGCGTCCCCTCGAAGCTACAAATCACTAACAACTGTCGAAGCTGATTCTGATTCCTCCTCTCTCAACTCCGAGACGTTTTCGGAAACGAGTGCTTGCGAGTACTATACGCTATTGCTACTGAGTAAATTGAGCTTCTCTATTAAGCCTGTCGACAAACTGGCCGAATCCACGACCATCAGATCGCTAATGAATTACATAAAATACGCGAAAAAGCAAAACCTCCTAAAAGACACTGCGATCAAAATATTGATAAGGATCATAGGGTAAGATTTCTCAAATTGCGCGAACCTCGTGTTTGCGCACTTGTTTGCATTTTTGTTATTTGTCATCTTTAGAAAAATATTCACTCGCATTACGCTTACGTTTGTACAGAAACGCGGCGTATTTCATGCCGTTGCTGAAGCAAGGATTCGTGTTCTTGGTGTTCGAGATGCTGACGCTGCCGGAAGCGGAGGAGTGCGTGCGACATTTGCGCACAGTGGCGCAAACGGGCGGCGCCATCGGGCAGCTGTCGTTTACGTTGCTGCGCGACGAGGATGAGTACAAGCTGCTGACCGCGGTGTCGATTCCGCTTCTCGTCAAGTCGCATTTCACGCTCAGGTCCTTGCTGAAAAAGCACGAGGGACTGCAGCTGATATTCCGTCTGCTAACGGACTCGTCGCACAAGTTGCACAAGCGGGCGATCTGGTCGATCTGCCAGTTGACGAAGACACTCTACCCGGAGGACTATTACTCGACCGCTAAAACGACGACGATAAAAGCCAACGAGACAGATCCTACGAAATCGTCGACGGTGACATTCGAGCTGGACGACGGCACGGCCGTTACGGCTTGCAAGCAAATGCTGTGCCAGCACTCGCCCGTCTTCTCCGCCATGCTGGAGGGTAACTTCAGCGAGTCGAACAAGAGACGAATACGACTGAGGGACACGTCGCGCGACAGCCTGAAGACGCTGATACTGGCGATGAGCGGCGCCAAGTTCGAGAATCGAAGCATCGAGTCGCTGCTGAACGCCGTGCTGCTGGCCGACTATTTTCTCATGCCGGACTTAGTGGACCTGTTAACCGAGAACTCCGTGAGTAAGCTCAATCACGAGACCTTATTCCGAGCCTGGGACTGGGCCAGGAGCCACTCCTGCCACGAGTTCAGATCTTATTGCGTCAAGAGATTTCTGACCGCGAAAATGTCGTGGAGTGAAACGATGCGGACGTTCCGCGATTTCTACACCGCCAATGCCTTCGACGAGTTCCTACGCGAGATCAGGGACATAATCACGGACGTGTTGTGCCAACAGAACGTTAAACTCTGCGAATGCTAACTCTTTGGGCTCTAAGATAAGAATAGAGTAAACGCGGCTTGTTAAATCATTAATTTGTGTTTACTCTGTTCTGCGGAACCTTTCAATGGGAATTCTTTGCATAAGCTTGGTGCATTTCTAATTGCGTGATTTTTCGATAATTATACAAGGCATCTCTGAAAGAAAATGGTTTCTTTTTTAATAGACGTGATAGAATAGTATAAATGGAGTGAAAATATTTTATCAATATAGTATCGAAAATATTTAATCAGATAAATGTTATAACAAGTTTTATGCAATACGATCATTTTCTCTTATGTAAAATTTAATTTGTTATAAAAAGATTATCCTGTCTCTTGTGTATCTGCAGCACAATAATGTTACTTGCATCTATAATGAATTGCCAAAAATTGACTTTCCATTGGGTTTGTATAAAATATTTGCCTTATTGCATTCAAAAAATAAAATTCAATGGTGACAAATCTGATAATCGAGAAGGCCAAGTAATTGAAATGCAATAAATATTGAGTCTGTGATATTTTTGAAGCTCATCAGAATGTAATGTTATTAAATATTAGACGTTGACATACATTTGATAGTTTCTTTAATAATATTTATCTCATTAGATATGCATTTTCGATACTGTATTAACAGAGACCATCTTTTTCAGAGACATTTTGCATGATATATTTGCTTGTAATTATCGTTAAAAATACCTCCCGTTATATACAATATATTAATTCTGTACATATTCTAACATGTTCCAAGCATATTTCAAGTATTTGTACATAATACAGATAACGTAGAATTACTTATAAAATCATCATCTTCCATGTATTAATGTTTTTTTCGTATTTAAAAATATACAATAAATTCTGTTTATGAAATATCTCGAAGATATTAGTTTGTATCAAGCAATATATAAATAACAGACTTAATTAAGCTAATATTAATTAAAACAGAATTACCAAATTTTTTACACGAAGAATCAAGAAGTAATAAATACTGCAGCTTCTAAAAATGAGATATCTCGATAACGATGCATTCTCGGAAAAATTCTACTACAGGAAAAAGATACGTGATTTTTTTTGATAAAGATAGTACGATAGTACACCAATACACGAATGTACACAGAATACCTTATCTCTATGGAACACTCTGTGTATGTTTTTGAACGCGTGAATATACGCATTCAAAAGACGCGTATTTTTTTAATAAAGAATACGATAGTACCGGTTTATACAAAAATCCCTACGGAACACTCGGTGTATGTTGTAGCGCGTACATCTACGCGTTCTGCAACTATAATAAATTATATATACAATTTCATTTCGTGCATCGCGTCATTAATAAAATTGCCATTGATCGTTTTTCCGTAATCTGTTTAACGTCCTCATCATACTTTTCTATCAATCAGCTTCAGCTTGACCGGCTCCGATGGCACGGAGATCAAATGCAAAATCATCTTGATCCTGTCCTGATTCTCGCACTCAATCTTGAAGTTTTTAATGATCTACGGAGGAAACAATATACGGCTGTAGTCATGAGTTGCAACTGATTGCACGATTGACGGCTCACCTGCGCCAACGTAAGTGACAATTGCGTTTCCGCGAGTCTGCGGCCGATGCAGTTTCTCAAGCCTACCGCGAATGGGATACTGGCACGCGCGTCTTTCACTCCCTGATAGTGGAGTGAATCCTCCCCCGTTTTGATCCACCTTTCTGGCCAGAATTCGTTAGGTCGTGGAAAATTGTTCTCATCCCGGGCGCTTGAGTAAAGCGATAAGATAATTAATTCCTAGAAAAAAAAGGTATCATCTCTTTTGGTTATCGTACTCGCTATTGACAGAGTGTTTTGCAAATGGGCTTTCTGTTAATTTTACGCAACAATTTCTTTTTACCCCTTTTGGCACAAAATAATCGCCAATTGTAGCATCCACTGGTAAATATCTCGTAAGGAATGGCGCGACGGGATACAACCTCAGGGCTTCCCTCCAGGTGCTCCTCAACAGCTGATGCTGCAGAAGTTCCTCCAGTGGCAAGTCCTTGATGTCATGAAATAATTTATCCTGTAGCTCGGGATGACTACTGAGCAACAGCAATGTCCATTGCATGGTAACTGATGTCTAAATAAGCGATCGCAGAAAATTACTATTTTACTATGCAGAAATTTTATCCCCTCGCTTTAATTATTGACAGAATATAAAACATCAATTGCAATATATTGATTCAAATTTTAGAAATTGACTTTTTCTCGATCAAAATTACGATTAAATTAAAAATGTTGGGAAGGAGATAAATTTTTTTTCGTAAAAAGTCTTATAAATTGGAAAAAATTTGTATTTAAAAATTGGAAGATGGACTATGTTTTTTCTCTTTGCTAAATTTTGATTAAATTATAGAACATTCCTGTATATATTGACAAATTAATAAACATACTGTGTCGCCGGCAGCTGTGATGAAATCGGTGACGATTCTGCTGGTTTTATCGTCGCGAATACCGTTATTTATCATCATCTGCAGAAGACCGTCATCGCTAAACTGGATTATTTCCGGCACTAAATTGCGCACCCTGTTCAGCACCGTATCGACAGTATTAACGAACTTGGTCCACACTGGCAATTTGAACTTCATCGCCATTCTGGCCGATATCATCGAGAGACTTGCGGAATACACAAAAATCTTGTGTACCATTGTCGCCACGTACTCTATCTCAGAACGTAACCGCGGCTCGCAATCCCGCCATTGCGAACCTATCATAACCGCCAGCATCACTATAAAAGGATCAATATATCGGTCAGCACCGTTATTAATCGCGAAAAATCGTTTAAAACAATTTTACGCGGTCAACGAGTGCGCGTAATGATACATTGCGTGATACAACATTACTTAATCAATGATATAATTTAATGTTAATTGCTACTAAGAATTCTCTTTGTTATATATGTGATAGCTCTCAAAGTTTACCCTCGATAGACCACTGATACAGCTCATGCTCCAAGTTTGGTATTATACGACCCGCCTGACTGTACGTTTTCCATTTTCTCGTTAGATTTTCGGCGACTTCCTGGCAAGGCGTGCACAAAAAAGCCTTTGGATCAGGCTTCAACATCACTTTATTGAGGATTTTACGATGGTGCCACCACTCTTCCCCGTCCCTATAGCGCAACGTTTTTTCATTATCAAACTTATTTTACAAGTTCGAATTATTTCGTTGAGAGGAAAAGAATTTAGACGAGTAAAATGTTCAATTTCAATTAATAAAGGACTACTTAAAAAAAAAAAGTAAAATTTTCATTCTATACAAGAGCAAATTTTTCGGTGAAATGATATTATTTCATATCATATCTCATTGCAATTCCATTACTAATATCTAATATAATTTTTATTATTTTATTATAACAGACTTTTTCGAAAGGATAGCATACCGGTGCGAGAGAACGTCATACGTACATGAAGAGCAGACCGCGGTCCTGCGCTCGGATTTCATTGTACAGCATCCAGGCTTCCGGCAAGAAGTGCTCCGGCGTGGATCCTGCGAGATCGACTAATATCTTACGATATTCATTAGGCGAATTAACGAAAACGGCCCGCAACGGTCCAATCTGTTCCCTGTAGACCGGTCCAAGTTCTCGGTGCCTCTTGTCCACGTATTCGTTCAGCTTTTTCGCGCCACCGGCCATTAGCAGGGATAACATCGTGCCGAGAAAGGGGAGACCTTGCGGCTCGGGTGGCTCCTTCCTCCTCGCCAAAGTGCCGAAATCTCGCGCGAACGTTCGCGATAACGCGGAGTTTCTTATCAAGCCTTGACCGGCGACGTTCCACGAAGGAGGAGGAGGAGGAGGAGGAGCACCATCGTTCTCGCTCAGCATCAAGAGCCGCGGATCGGATCCAACGATCGCTCCGCGCGTGGTGAACGAGATGTTGAAGTCGTCGCGGTGGTTCAACGACCTCGCGAATCTTCGTAATGCTCTTCGCGTGGCGTGCATCTCTCCGGCGATACTGGATGTACAAGTGCGAGAGACGGGGAGTGTGCAGCTTCGCTGTCAACGAGAAATCAGATCGTAATCGTATCGAATCTGATACGCGTATACCGATTCAGCGCTTCGCGATTCAGCAATTTTTCTTCAAGTCGACGAGATTATTACAAGACAAATAATGTATGCGCAAACGAGGATAAGCAAAATGGGAAGCGAAAAGAAAACATCCGTTTAACGTATCGCGCGATATTTAATTCTATTGTTTTGAATATTAAATACATTATTATTATTATGTAAATACTGCTCTTTAGCTCGCTTAAATAATAACGATGTAATATAACGAATTCGTTGTTTTGAACTTGCTAAACAAGATTTTGTCATCCGGATACCATGTATCATGGTATATCTAGATATCGCAAACATATTTTCCCCCTTTCGAGCTGTCCTAACATAAATCATTACGCGCGCTAAAAAAAAACGCGTCATCAAGAGATAAAAAGTGCAGCTAATTAGAAAACAGGACGATGTAAGTGAAATGATATTGTGCGCGCGCGGTCGATTTTAATTTCGAGATTAATTAAGAAATATAATCAAGAGGTTCCAATTAAGACTATATTATAAGCATAAATGAGGAACCGTGGAATAGAGTCTTTATCTGGATAAAAATAAATTTTTATTTAATATTCAACGAAATGATTTTTATTTAATATTCAATGTATAAATTGCACTATATAGAATATTTAATTTTGTTGAAACAGATGTAAGCTTATATTTTTTTTGTTATAATTCGAATATAATAAAAAATATTCTTTGTTAAAAATATGAAAGATCAATTAACGTGTAATTTTTACTCTAAGAGATTATTTCTTCTAATAAGTAAAATTATTGCAATAGCGATATTAAATTTAGACAGCCAATATGTTCACACCAATATGTATATATGAACTGTCAAGAAGAGATGATCTCTCTCACGCGAGCAGCGATTGCGTCGACGGACCAAATCTCGAGGTGCAACATTAATAATAATACACTACTCTTTTTAGTCCACTTTATACTTTTTCAAATACACGTGTAATTCATCTAATTTCAGTTTTGATATTAAACGATTGTTTTCTTTTGTCTTTAAATTATACCAGAACTTCGTTCGACTTGCAATCGATCTTTCCGTCATCGTGATACATCGAATTCACGTCAATTTATTTAACTAAATTACAAAATAATCCTAAATAAATCCTAATCAGCGGCAAGCTAAATTTAGTTCGCCCCATGATAAAAAAAAAAGAACGCGGCTCGCGAACCGGTTGCCAGTTCAAAAAGATCGTCAAGGAGAACGTTAATAACACAATAACATAAACTTATATACACACCAATATTTGATTTTAATTAGCTCCTCTTCTTATTTCGTTATATTATATCGCAATTGTCCAGTTATTAGCAGCGACGCTTCATCGTGTATAGCGAATGTTGCGTATTTGAAAACTGAGACTCGCGTGGCTCCTCCGTGCTCTCTCCTTCCGTTATACCCAGTGTCTGGAGGCTCGTATGAACTCGCGTACGTGCCGAACTAACAAACTATATATGCTCGATTCCCGGGGGTCAAACTGTCGAACTCGCTTGGCGAGCATCCCGATCCTCACTAGCGCGCATGCGGCAACTCCTGGTTGCCCGCGGTGGCAGACCGGCCGGAAGCGGAGCCGACCGGAAGCGGTGGCGAAGCGTAGTCGAGCGGATCGCGAAGACCTCCTGCCTGCCATGCGACTGGACTCGCGACAGGGAATGCAGCAGGAGATCGGGTACCGTTATCTGGAATCGCGTCGCCATTCTATCCTTCTCGTCTTGAATTAGAGGCGCGATCAAATAATCCGCTTCCTGGGTTTCCTGTATGACAGGTAATTATATAAGTCATCATTAATCCGTTAAGCTGCACGTTCGAATTAATTCCACGGTATATATATATATATATACATATATATATATATATATATATATATATATTATATATTCTCAGCTGAGTGTGATTTATCTTTTTTTTTAACAGAGAAACGATTTTGCCGCGATAATCGCCGCTCGGCTCGCGTGGAGTCGCTGAAATTTCCTTGTTAGGATAAAGGCGATCGGGTATATACGTTTAAAGCGTCTCACCTTCGACACCGGGAAAAGAAAGAGAAGAGAATTCTTCTCTCCGAGAAATTCTAAATCGCCCGGCAAACGCCTATAAATAAAGACGCGCGCATCTGAATGTCAAAATAGCTGAAACGGTCCGTGTCGAGAGCCGAGAGGGAGATACGATCCCGTCGATTACATCCCGAGATATGCTAAGTTTATTCATGCAAGGTAAATCGACTACATCATGGGGTTTTTTATGGAGGCGCCTATATAACGTTCTCGGCCCAGCTCCGACATTTCGGATGCATCTGATATATATGTATGTAAACAAGACACTCTGTCCCGCTCTCTTCCTTTTCCTTCCTCCTCTACTCCCATAATTTCGCCTCTACAAAACAAGCGAAAATTGATGAGGGTTTGTGCGACACGTTTCGAGCTCGATAATCATGCGAGCAATCATTTCAGACAACTCTAGTCCTTTTTTGTAGGACAAAACAGGTTTAATGTACGAGTTTAAAAGTCTCCTTACGTACGTCCTGCGTCGCCCTGATTCGATGTTTTAAAGCGCCATGTGCGATGTGCGTGCGCGTGACTTTTCCGTTTTCTCTTAACTATAATCTCTCCGAATATCTAATCTCCTTTTGGAACCTTCGGACGACAATCTAACGAATAAAATGCAAAATGGATTAAAAATAGAGAGGAAAAGAATTGCGGGCAAAAAAGAGCGGACGCGCCTAACCTGTTCCGTCTCGCGGCAATGACAACCGCGCGCGGCGATTGACATTTCGACATGTTGATCGATAAGTGACAGGCGCAAAGTGATATATTACAGTTGCGCGTTATTGGCAATGAAAGTAATATTTCATGCCCGACCGATCCCGGGGTGTTGTGGCCTCTCCACCGTGCCTCCGCCGACTTTTGCTCCAACGACACCGTTCTGATCCGCAGCGGGATGAAAATCGTGATGATTCGAAAGGAGCGAAGTTCGCAGAGTATCGATATCTCCCGTCTCGATCGGAGGTATCGCGAGACGGGCGCGAGGTGGCGCGCGGCCCCCTTTGAGGTAGAGTTTTGAGGTTCCTTCCCGCAGTTCCCGCGTCGTTCCGCTCGTGCGTGGAGCGGTTCTCCAAAAGTTCTGTCGCGCGCGTTTATCGGCGCGCGACACCTTCGGACGACGCGCCGTTCTCGACACCGGCGTTATCGCGACGGCCGTTATCGCGTCGGCGAGGTGCCTCCGTCGATCGATCGTAACCCCCGTCGGTTATCGGCATCTCCTCGCCTTTACTCGCGCCCGAGTACTCCCGCGCGGCGTCCTCGGCATTCCGTCGCTCGTAGGTGGCCGAGAAACGACGTTCGCCGCACCTGGAGGCCCGTGGAGCTGCACCGCGCTGCACCTCCGTAGTGCGTCCTGCCTCGTCCCTTCCTTTCTCTCTCTTCAATGCGCGCTCGCCGCGTGTCCTGAGGTGCAGAAGGTGCGAGCGAATCGTGAAATCGCTGAAAGAGGGAGAGAGAGAGAGAGAGAGAGAGAAAGAGAGAGAGAGAGAGAGAGAAAGACATCGAGATCGGCTCATCGGACGATCCCACCTGATCTCTGGTGGTCATCCCCAGGTCTCCTCGCATCCTACGATCCCGACGGACGTCGTCTCCACTCGAGACTGAATTCACCGAAGCCTTCCCCTCCCGCCTCTCCTCGGACACGATGGACATCGACGCGGAGACCTGTCTCAAGGACTGGAACGACCTGGCGCAGGACTTCAAGGAACTCGAGGTGAGGATTCCTCGCGTGTCCCGGGACGCCCCCCCCTCCCTCCCCGATCGGAGGTTAGGTCCCGTCCCCTCGCATGATCGCGTCGTCATCCGCGCCGATCTAGAAAAGGAAGAGAGAGAGAGAGAGAGAGAGAGAGAGAGGAGAAAAAATCCGCGGTTTCGGCGGTTTCGCGAATACGTCGTCACGTGATGCTCGCGTGACCTTGACGATAAATCGATCACGCGCGGACGACCTGGCGTGTACTTTTCAATATTAATTAAACCGTTCTGATTGACGATGTTGAATTTTAATAAACGTCAGATGATGCTGCAGAATTTTAATAATAGCGACAATTGCGGCACTCACAATTACTTTTCGGCTTTTCGATTATTTTGCAATATTAGGAGAGCCAAAAAGAAAAGTGAAGCGTGAATCTCTATTTGTAAAGTAAAATACGTATAAAATACAGATATAAATATAAAAAAAAACATAATATAATACAAGGACTAATTAATTAATAAGCAAAAAATAAGTAAATGAGGTCTTTATCAATTAGTTGTGAATCACAAAAAAAATCACGCTTGCGATAAGTGATTGCCACTCATTAATTGATAATCAAGATATTACAAGATATCTCTCTAAGGTTGTTATGTTCTAAAAATATGTTATTTACTTGCAGGCTCTAAATAGGGAATATCTTGTGAAATTAGAAGAAATTGGTGAGCTGCAAGCAAAATGTGTCAAAGGTATCTCCCATCAAAAATACCGGATGGGTGTAATATCCAAGTCCATGAAACAGTAAGTCCACGTAACAGCTTGCACATTTTTCTCAGAAGAATAATTTATTCTAAGATAACTTTGAATTAAATTAAGAATTGAAACTTTAATTATATTAATTAAGAATTAAGAATTGTTTTTACTGATTAATTACTTGGGAAGATATATTGATAAAAATATTTCGAACGTCTGAAATTATAATTTTGATTAAGGTATCATGTGCAATCTGCATGATTTTTATCTGTTTCCAGATTGAATACAAAAGAAGCACGGGAAGAATTGGAAAAATCTATGACGAGGAGAGATCAGCAGCTCAGAGAGATTGAGCAAACGTTACCTAAGCCAAATGGCGTTTACTTACAAATTATTCTGGGCAATGTCAATGTCTCCATATTAAATAAAAACGACAAGTATGTTACTGTTAAGAGTAAAGTCCGAGAGTCATATCCTGAGTATACTTGAGTATAATTTTATGACAATTGTTTTTAGATTCAAGTACAAAGACGAATATGAGAAATTCAAATTAGTGCTGTCAGTAATTGGATTCGTACTGTCCGTATTAAATTTATTTACAAATATAAGGTGAGATACTATTATCTATTCAATCATTATAATCAATGTTGCATCTTTTCTATTTGCAAGCTATATACTGTAATAAAACATTATGTTAGATTATTAAACTTTTATTATCAAATAATATTGTTTACTAAATTTTATTACTATTATTTTTATGTTATCTTAAACTTTCATTATCAAATTATATTACTGTTTACTAAATTTTATTATTACTATTATTTTTATGAAATACATGTACAATTTATATCGTATTTCTTTTTATGTTCCAGGACCTTAGAACTTAGTTTTATGTTTCTCCTTGTTTGGTACTATTGCACGTTAACGATAAGAGAAAGTATACTCAAGGTGAATGGATCGAGAATTAAAGGCTGGTGGAGATTCCATCATTTCCTCTCGACAGTGGTATCCGCTGTTCTACTAGTCTGGCCAAACGCAGGACCGTGGTACCAGTTTCGTAGCCAGTTCATGTGGTTCAACGTGTATATCAGTAAGTATTGTATAATTTTTAGCAAAATATCAAAATTTTAATAGATAAGCCATTAGAATTGAGAACTTACACAACATTATTTTATTTCAACGATGTGTTATAGCTAAACTAACAGCACGCTCATTTCTCAGGTGTAGTCCAGTACTTGCAATTTCGGTACCAACGCGGCGTTTTGTATCGGTTAAAAGCGCTAGGCGAGAGAGACAACATGGACATCACCATCGAGGGATTCCATTCGTGGATGTGGCGCGGTCTCTCGTTTCTGCTGCCGTTCCTCTTCGCCGGCTATATTTTTCAGCTTTATAACGCGTACACGCTGTACGAATTATCGTACCGTGCGGATGCGACGTGGCACGTATCAGTGCTCAGCGCCATGTTTCTCGTGCTATTTCTGGGTAATAGCATCACCACCATCATGGTGATCCCGCAGAAACTCGTCAAGGAACGCATCAGAGATCATCTGTTCGCGTCTAAGCCCGATCGCGGGAAGGAGGCAAGGACACGCGATAAGGACAATAAAGGTGAAAAAAAGAGTGAGTGAAGAAAGAACTCTTTGAATACTTCCGGCTGGTGAAAAGCTCAACTCAGTTGACTTGGAAGATAAATTGGGGGAAAAACAAATTTGCAAAGATAAAATGACTACGCTATAAAGTGGTGTTGGTGCTGGCTCTAAAACATAACGAACAGTACTTTGTTGCGTTGAGCAAAGGTGAATTAATAACACATATACACATACATATACACGACGTGAGCGACTTTGATCATAGATGGAAAAGTTCCCGCGTATTTTTATTTACTTTACTCTTGGATAAAGTCCATTCTCAAGTGTTCTCGAGAATATTCTTTGTACTCTTCAACCGTCCTGAAATAAACTTGCCTAATTTCATCAATAGATTTCTCAATAAATTTTAACCGATTTTTTTAAAGGAGAAAATACCCATAAAGATATTCGTCTTCTGTTTTATTTTTCAAAATTAAGAATCTTCTTTCTAGGCAGAAATTATGTTTGATCTGTTTGAAATCAATTGAATATTACCACTTAACTTTTTGCCTTATTTTATTCTTGTGAAAAACATTCCTTCATTTTAAATTCCTAATTAAACGTGATTATTTGTTTCGATATAATTTAAATGTTTGGATTGAAGAAAGTCAATTTAAGATTACTCAAAGAGTCACATCACAATATGTTCTGTTTCATTCCGCATCCTGCATATGATACTCGTTTGAATTATATCAAGCATACGCATTTATTTTTTTTTTACTCAGCTAACACTCGATATTATGGTTCGATCATGACGCGCAAATATTGTCGCAAATAAACAGCGTTCGATAAGAGGTCAGCTAATCTATTTGCGGGAGATTTATATGTATGTATATATATGTGCAGGCAGGCAAACACACACACACACACACACACACACACGTACAAAATGCATATGTACAGACTGTTTCTTAAAATTTACTAGTGAAATTAAATAAAATTACTTTCAAAAATACTCTGCACACATACACTTCTACATTACGTAGTGAATGCAGATATACATAAATATACATACTTACATAATATAAATAAATGCATATGCGATATCCTGTTTATTTCACACGAGATATCGCACAAAATGCACCGGAGACGAATGTATAATATAAAAATTATATATAAGATTACATATTTTGCTCCAAATGTATTTATTGAAATGTATTTACTCATGTGTAAATAAAAACGTGCCGAGCCGCCTAATCCTACACTGAGAACTTGCTTGTTGAAAATTACTTACACACCGAGTCGCTAATCCGAGTTTTCTTTTCGTCAAGTCTCTCTTTCTTTTTCACACTTCTATATTCCGTCCATATCGCATGTAAGCGCGAAAACGCATGTCGTTGTCGAACACCGCGGATAATATATTTTACTGTACGCGCGATTTATAATACGATGGAATAATGTAAAACAACACACAGATTGTTTATATGTATATATTATTTGGATATATACACTCTGTGCATTTTACTATAATTAATAATGTATATTTTTTTGACAAATTAAGTAGAACTGAGAATGATCGAGCATAATGATGTCGAGTTCATTGAAAAATTCTCTTATTTTTCCACTTCCGTGTAATTTTAAACATAATCTCATCTTCAGAATGCACGTGAAAAAATTTCAGACATGCTGTGTTTCTATCAGGTGATAAAATAATTCGATCGGCGAATCATTGAACGATACTTGTAGATCCGGCAAATTCAAAGCGCAAATACTTGACAGAACGGGTTCAAACGCACGGCGAGAAGATCAACGTGCAAAATATAGTATATATACCGGTGAGAAGGAGAGTCGGCTAACACCAGCCGGCTGACTGTAGCTACGTCACTGACTGGAAAAGCAATAGTTTAGTCTGGTTTAGTCATCGCAATCTACGACGCTTAGGTAAGCTCACCCAGTCCGCGTATCGACGTTCTCCACGAACGTGCACATCGCGCGAACTTTGCACATCTTATTACATTCTGTACTTGTCTTGTACATTCAAGTGGACAGGGTACGCATTGACGAAGAGATGCCGGTGAAGATGAATTGGCCCATGCTGATGGCGACGATCTCCCCTAATGTTGGCGGCTGGATCGGCGGCTTCATCACTAGAAAGAATATCAACTGGTACGAGGTGAGGCAAATGCAACGTCACATGCAAGTGCGTCAACGAGATTAAGTACCTGAGATTGTCGCGGAACTTTCCGCGAGATGAGAAATTGAAGAGAAACACGCCGTTTGATTGGAAGAATATATTACGTCGGATATTATGCATCTTTTTCTGCAGAATCTAAATATAAACTCGCGGAAACGTTTGTAGGCGAAGGTCGTCCGATATGCGCGAATCAATACGCGAGTGACTCGCGAAATGGAATATATGGCATTACCTGGATCATTCGATCAGTTTTGCTTCAGTATGAAAAATCGGGGCCTGTGCCCCGATGGATCTTCATAACGAGAATCATTACGGCAACACTAGTGTTTATAATTGCTCGCAATTACATTTCTTTGTAGTCTGATTTATAATTTCTGATTACAATTAAAATTTTATGGTCATATATATAATAAATATATATTATCATTTATATTTAAAAATTCTAACTGCACGTGTTTATCTAATTTTACGTAACTGTATGTTAATCGTAATTATAATACCTTAGAGTTGCGTATTTAGCGTTATAATTATTACAATTACAGTTGTTCGTAATGTGCGCGATTACATCTAATGTAAACTCCAGCAGATGGACGAAAAACACTTGACCGAGAATTGTATTTATAGTCAGTAATCACAGCAAATAATCCCGCGAATTTCTAATTATCTAGTATCAATTCGGTTACTTTCTTTAAGAATTCATAGCCCTCATACGATTTCTGTTTCAAAAAAGCTCGGAAATATATTTCATATAGCTTTTCTTGATGACGCGTTTTTCTGTTATCTTGATGTCTACGTAATCTCTTCAGTACAGTCTTAAAAAAAAGAACTACAAACTTCTCAGGCTTACGTCCATCTACAAACGAAAGAAAAGATTTTAATAAACATGCATTCTAAAATAATCTAAAGTCTATACTTATGGAGATATAAAGTAATGGTAGAAATTCAGTCGAGCCGTACAGAGGATCTGTCTTATTGGATTTAAATTTGAATTTAAAAGCAATTTGAAGCTTATTTAACGATGTAATAAACAAGATCTAGTGACTATGAATATCGCTAATAAATATTTAAACAACAATTCAAGTAGAGATTCATAAATCACTGGAAAGAACTCAGCAATAATGTATGACTACAAATAATTAATTATGCTTATGTAACCGGTGATTGAGGGCAGTCTATGATTATTTCCGACCGTGAGTATCGCTTTAAAGGATATGTAAAGAAGGTTTTCAAATATTCAAGAGAAAATCAGCGATCAGAGGTATTCGCTGTTTCTCTCAGATATTTGCTTTTTGCCGCAAAGTAAGCGCTGATACGTTATCTCGGGATACTTTTATTTCGCTTACACAAAATCTCTTTTCGCGAGAGAAAGAGAAAGAAGACTTAACTTAAAGAAACGGCCAAGCAGCACGGTTGTACCTACCGTCAATCGCGGAAATGCTCAAGTGTGTTTACAATAAATTACACCTTACCGCTAATGATATAATAACACGTAATATATCGCTTTTTGTACGTATAGATGTGTCCGCCGCTTATTTCTCCGCCATTCTCTCTCGTTCCAGACGCTAAAAAAGCCGAAATTTATCCCGCCGAATTGGGTATTCGCGCCCGTGTGGACCACCCTCTACTGTACAATGGGCTACTCGTCGTACCTCGTGTGGCGAGACGGGGGTGGCTTCGAGGGGGCGGCCGTACCGCTCAGCGTTTACGGCCTTAATCTCGCCCTCAACTGGTCGTGGACGCCGCTGTTCTTCGGGGCTCGCAACATAAAATGGGTATTACATCGTATTACATACACATACACACGCGCGCGCACGCATACATTAATCGTAAATCTCCGGGACCGTTCGAGTGTTTTCCGTGTATGTAATAATAAATTTATCATTAATCATAATTGTAAATTTACCATTAATGAGCGCGTTCAAATCGACAAAACAAGTGGCCTGCTCGCCGAGCTCTTGAACATGACCGATTTGTGCTTATAAATCCGATCGCAATCACATTCAATCGGCCGGCGAGCAGCTTCGTTCGCTTGAACATGGCCAATTGTTGCTACATTAATTAATATTGGAAGATATCTGCAATAGATAGATTCACGATAAGATCTTTTCGAGATTCGCATCACTTAAGAATAATACTAAATATTCGGGAATAAATGTGACTAGTGAAAATAGAGAAACTAGAAATTAATTTCATTTTTAGTTTCAATGATAATTACGAAGAAGGCTTCTATTTTTTTCAAATCGACTTAAATCCATATTTCTAGAAACAAAATTACATATAATTAATAGAACTTTATAAGAATCTTCAGATAATATATAATCTTTTTTTAAATATGCAATAGTTTCTTTTTAGTTAAGACAATGCACGAATCGCTTGAACGATCCCTGAATCTTACAATGATTTTGGACCGAAGCGAGTTTAGGGATTGCTTTGGATGCGATTAAATCCAACTTTCGTAAAAACTTGCATTCAACTGAAAACGCGTTTTGTTTTTTTTTATTGTTACATAATAGATTTACTGAAAAATAAGTTCTATATAATAACTTTCCAGTGTACTTTTAGCTGAATTTTTAAAACAAGAATGAATCGAGCATAAGTGTGATATCCATAGATTTTCGATAGCCTGTTCTTTCTCGCGCTTTCATCAAACTTCAAATATGTGTCTACTTCAATTTGAGTACGAGTTTTGAGTACATATTTTGAGTACACTACTTCAGCTGTAAAAAAAAACAAATCTTTATAAAGTGATTTATAAATAATTTTATAAATCACTTTTGTATTAACAGGCGACAGAATCAAGCATCATTAAGCGTTTTTGGGACGATCCTAACTCCGCCTCGGTCGAAAATGTTACTAAAACTATCGTTTTTCCGTGCACAGGCTCTCTACGAAATTGCGGCGTTGTGGGTCAGCACGGCGGCGGTCGGGGTCGTGTTCTACCACGTCAGTCCCGCTGCCGGCTATCTCATCATCCCCTACGTCGTGTGGAACTCTTTCGCCGCGGCATTTAATTACTTTATCTATCGGGACAACAAACAGCTTCCTGCCGTCGAGAAAGCCGAGGGAAAGAAGCACTAAGAAAATTTTTATTTAGCAAAGAAACGAATAGAGAGAAGGAAAAAAATAGAGAGACAGAGAGAGAGAGAGAGAGAGACACAGACACCACTCTGTGATGTCTGCTTAGAAAGCCAGCTTTTGGTGTCAAAAGAGCATTCCTCACGAGACTAATGCTAATGGTGGGCTTAACGAGTACTTTGAATCAGAGATTTGAGTATATAAAAATCGAGTATTCGCACATATCTATCTCTGTTAAAAGAGACACTTTATGAAAGCGATGAAAAGAGGAATATATCGCCGCAAAGTATTTCAGAAACCTATTGCTTTCTTGACTTATATTAGTATAGCATATCGAACGAAACACTTTGTGGCAATGTCTTTTTTTTTCCTTTTTTTCCCATGTAAAGTTATTTAAAAAAAAAAGATGCGAAACTACTCGTTATTCAAAGGCGTTGAAAAACTTGGTATTCTGGCATCGACATGGATAAGCTTAGCTTATCGATTGGCTATGCTTTTTTTTTTTTTTAAGTCAAAGAGATAATCGAATGCCCATCATTCACCCTTTTACTTTCGTACAATCGTCGTTATGGACCACTTCAGTCGTCGGGTTCGACGAGACGTGCCTTTGCATTGAACGCACAACGCCGTTAGTATACACATGTTTATTGATCGATATACGAAATAAAGATTAGCTAACCGACCACGTGTACGTACATTATACAGTGTAATATCTTAAATGTACTAAGCTTTAATAAATCATATAAAGTAACCTGGGAGGAGGATGGTTGAGGGGGAGGGGGGGGACAGATGATGTGGACAGGAGACTTTCGTTTTCTTCGCTGTCTATCCTATTCCGCGTGGAAACTACGGAGCCTTCTTGCGAATTAATTAGCCTCGGTAAAGTTAATTGTGTCAGCCGCGCGAATTTGGAAAGCTCCCGCCTTCGTTCTTCGAGCTGCGATCTCTGCGTCAATCTCGCCTTTTGTACAGAATAGGGCAGAATATATTACACAAGAGCGATATCGAGTACGATGGTAAGGGCGGCTGCTCGGGCGGGATTTCTTCTAGGCGGCTGTCGCCACCGCATTCAGCTGCCATGTTTCACAAGCGCTACGTGGGTTCGGTTGCGTAGATGTAGCCTTGCTGTTGTAGCACGTACAGTCGCTTTTCTACCGCCTCTTTGTCTGAAATCAGTAGCAAAACCGTGATCGTAGAATTGTGAACGATAGAATGCGATAGAATCAAACAAATATTATGTTGGTGAAATAATCTAGTTTTATTTTCAATTATTAAATTAGAATAATTCAATTATAATAAGCGAAAAAAGGGACTTAATAAATTATTTGTTACACAATGTGTAAGTAAACTACGATTGGCAAGTTAAATTGGTAAATTAATATTAAATTGATGTAAATTAAAAAATAATAAAAAAAAAAAGAATTGATTTCTTTACGAAAGTCAATCAGCGCGCAGACAAGTACGTACATTTGATAAGTAGAGCTCGGTCCTGGCTGTGACTGACGTGCTGCGCTAATGAATGCAGTAATATCTGTGCCGTGTGATATCGCTGGAAACATTCGCCGCCTTTTCCGAACAGCTCGTCCAATGCCGCTGATTGACACTGTAAAAGCAATCATATCAAATACTTCGAACATTACGTCAATGTCGATTACATTACATTCGTTTGTTAATTAACTAAAAATATAACAGACGTATATTCAATTTTTGAATTAAAAAATCAGAGACGATAAGCGTTTAAAATTAAAAAAAATGCAGAGTTATTTTGGTACCATATGAATCGCGTGATTGTACAGTATCTTGTCCGCCGTGGCCCCTGTTTGACGAAGAAGTCCCACGCTGTTTAGCTGCTTGCATTCCGTCAAACATACCTTGAATTTCTCGTTCATAGTACTGACAACTGCAATATTTAAAAAAAAATTAATTTAAATATCATTTATATGTCACATATGCTAACTTTAAATTTAATTAAATGGACCGTACATGTCAAGTGGTGCCTACTGCAAATATTTTTAAATATTTAAAAGTAAAGAAATTAGTGAGGATATAGAGATATTATTGTTGAATACATAAAAATAGGCAACGAGGGATAACGAAATTCCAGCCGATCTTTTCGAGGAAATATTAATTAGAAAAATAAGAGTCTATTGAATCTTGTGTAAGCACAATAACGGGGACTCTACCATCTTTCACAGTAGTTGTTGGTTGTAGCCGTCCAGCTTTGAGTTCCTGAGTGGCCAGATTCAGACCGGAGCTGAGCCACTGAAGGGCTCGTACCAGAAGGATGACCTGCTCGGCACGCTTCCTGGTCGCCGCATTGCCAGCCTGTTCGATGCTGCCGAGAGGCGCCGGTTGCTCGATATTGCCGAGCGGGCCAGCCCTGGATCTGGCGACCTCGCATACGCATTCGCACAATGCCACGACGAAATTCAACTTGGCCAGGATCTCGTTGTGCTCGCGCTCCATCAGCGTCTCCTCCGGTAGCTCTGGCGCGATGAACGTTAATGGACGATCGTCGATTGTCGTCGGCGGTATATCCGGAAAGAGACTTTGGAAACTGCCGGCTTCTATAAACGAGATAAACAATTACACTTAGTCATTAAAATTATTTATAAGAGAAAATAACGATTTGTAAAACGATTCTCTTCTTGTATTTACCTAATTATGACATATACTTTCGGGGAATGAAATGTCAATCAAAGTGAAATGATCAGAGTGCCTATTACGTGAGATACATTCTGTACATTCCATAATTGCAAATCTCAATTGCTCTGTTAGATCTTTTGACAATGGCCAAAAAATTACCAGATATTTCCGGAAGAGTGACGGCCCTAGTGCCGAATGGTATGACAGGCGAATGCCTAAGAGTATTGTTGTTGTCTTGAAAAGCTCGCGAGGTGGGCGAGCCGAGCACCGCTAGCGGACCTGTGAGCAGCGGCGACGATGCGCTGTTATTGCCCGTGGAACGCCGCAACGGTGAGGTTCCACTTGGCGTGTGCGAATGCCTCGCCACAGGGCTGACCTGCCATGTGTTGGGCGGCGGTGGAGTCTCGCTTAACCTAATTGTTGATAAATTAGCTTTACATCTTAGCTTTATTTCATGCTTTTTTGTTTCCAAAAGCCTGGACCTTTAATTTAAAAAATAATAATTTCGATGAAAATTTACAAACGAAAGATTCAATACAATTTTTAGTAAAAGAAATAAATTTTAATAAACGTATAGCAATTATTTGAGATTAGCACATTGTTAATTGTTATATCATGAGTCCATGGATTGGTTTACTCCATCGACAATATGTAAAACAATTAAATGAAAGGCTCAGTCTATTTTATCAATGTAGATTAACTTTTATCTCGATTTAATTTACTCTTCATTTTTTCTAATCTTTAAAACACTAGAAAAAAAAGTAAATTGAACCGAGATTAAAGTTAATTGTGGAGATCTTGACAGCTTTATTGAATAACTGGGTTTAAATCACAAAAATGTCAAAATTCTAACTTCCCTATAACTGTACTTGTTGCACTCGATCTTTCATCGTAACACACGCACGCTTCTTTCCATCAAAAAATAAGCTGTTTTCGTCGCCCACGTAAATATCGTCCCTTTCTTATTTTCGCCAGCACAGCTCGGATGACTAATAACTTTGAAGAAAAATTAAAGAGACTAATAAACTTAAAGAAAAATTTAACTTCGTAATCTCCAAACAAATAACAATTGGCTAAATAATATAATTAACTTCTTTACATTAATCCACATTGATAAAAATGGACATTAATAAAATAAATTATAAGGTCTTTAAAATTTCTATCAAAATATATACATGATTAATTAATGAAAATCAATTGTCTTTTTCTCGTCAGTAATTTTCAATTTCATTTTAATTTGGGAGACAACAGAACTCCATAATTTAGATTATTTAAGAATTCGTAAAGAAAAAAAATCTTTGACGATTTGAACTCGTTCGAGGACACATCCGTTACCTTCTACCGGGCGGAGTGCCGATGACAAACTGCACGCTGGGCGGACTGAGGGAGCCGATGCTTGGTGGATGATTTCTGGAGTCAACGCTGCGTTTCATACTAATCGGTTGTGAGCGGGGCACGACGCTGCTGCCGGAACGGGCAGCATTCGTCGAGGGAGATTGCGGCTGTTGCTGAGTCGCTACGTTCCGTTGACATGGAACGGGAATCGGCTCAGAAATCGGTAGGTAGCATGGTCTGGGCGGACTGATGGCTTCCCTGCTCGTCTGTCTGGTATATCTAGTGGATAGTCGTAGAAAAATAATACGATAATATACGACAATAATGATAATGGAAATAATTATAATTGAATTGATGTCTAAAAAGTTTGCAGTTCTATTAAAGTAAACATAAATTCAAAAAGTAATAAAATGTCACGTACTCGCCCAATTTCGATAAGCACGGCCGAGGCGGACTGACAGCTTCCCTACTCACTTGTTTGGTATATCTGAAAAATAATTAGGTAAATGTAAAACAAATATTCAAATAAAATATTTTATATCTAAATAACAAAGATATAAATCTAAAGATATAAAAATATTTAAAAATTAGAAAATCAGTTTTATAAAAGATATTTCAATTTCTTCCGATTATTATTAAAACTTTTACACAACACTTTAACTAACACTTGTGTTTGTTCCTTTCAGATCATCTATTGCACTTACTTGACTGATGGATTATTGTCAGTATCACTACTGATGTCGCTCGGCACAAGGACGAAGTCATCCTCGGGACTAGAGCAAGGAGTTTCCGTCGTCTCGGGTTCCATTCTGTTGACAATCGGAGTTCCTTCCTCGATCGGAATTGCCATTGTCCCCGGTGACGCTGGCAGTTCGGTAGGCACGGGACTTGGACTCGGACTTTCTCGGACACCCATGAGGAACGGGTGACCGAAGAATTGGTCGAAATCCATACGATCGGTCGCTTCGCGCCTCAGCAGGCCCATCAAGAGATTCGTTAATTCTGGTGATGTTCCAGGCGGTATACTAAAACAAGGGACATCATTTTTTTTTCAATGTAAAAAAAAATTAAGTTTTAAAAAAATCAGATTAAAAAATTAAAGGAAAAGCCAGTATTAGATATCAATATATGCGCAACAACAAAAATATAACAAGTTCGCTGTTTTACAAAGAAATATTTCAATCTATAATTCAGATCTTTTTCCATCCAATTTCAATATAAATTAAATATAATGATGTTATTGTAAGAAGATAAAAAAACTCTTATTAGGCATTAGATAATTTTGTACCTAGGAACAAGATTCACAGTGTTCTCGTAGATCGACTTGAGTGCATGAGGATTGTTTGCGGGATGTGGTGCCTTTCCGGTGAGACATTGGTACAATATAGTTCCAACCGACCACAAATCCGCCTTAGCGTCGTACTGAAGAGACATAATAACTTCGGGCGCCATGTACATCGGCGATCCACACAAAGTCGCAGCCATCACGCCTTCCTGCAAGAACCTAGCGAAACCAAAATCCGCTGAAACAAAAAAAAATGCATTAGAGGAATCAATTCTAAGAATCAAACTAAAAATGGAGAAATAAAAAACGTTCTTACCTATTTTCAATGTTATTTCATGTGGCTGTGGACAGGCTTTGCCACAGTTGTGATTCAATAGGATATTCTGTGGCTTCAGATCTCTGTGGACTATCCCTTTAGCGTGCAGTACCTTCATCGCGCGAACCAATTGCTTGAGGAACAGCCTGATGGTGTCCTCGGAAAGAGTACCTTTCGCTATTAGAAAGACACAAATTGTTCATGCATAAAATAATTATTCCCTCTACGACGTATTAAAGTTGCATTATATATATTTTTATTTGATTCGATTGTAATCTTTTTAAATTTGTTGTGTGTGCTCACCATTTAAATAATCTCCCAAATCTCCACCGTTGCAATATTCCATAACCAGGAAGACATTATGATTAGATTCCTGAAACGAGAAGATCTCAATTTCAATAATGTTATCATAATATTCACGTTTTCGTAAAGACAATGAGTAACCTTACCTTACAATCGTACAATGCAACAACATTCTCATGATGTAGTTTAGTTAATGCCTGTAAAATAAAGCATAATTTTCTTATAATAAAAATACATAATTATAATACAGTGAACATATTTTTTAATATTTATTAATAAATTATTTCTTGCTTTTTCTCTCCCTTCTGTTTATGCAACTTTTAAAATCTACAAGTATGAAAGGTGTACCTTTAAGATTTTGATCTCCTTTTTCAGTAAATCTTGCGACTTGGCCAAAGTCTTCTTTGTGATACTCTTGATAGCTACTACCAGATTTGGTTTCTACAAAATACAAAGCAGCTGGATGCAATTATTGTTACTCAATAATAATACAGTAAAAATTATTAAATTCTACAATGAAACAAAGTAATCTGAATAAATTTAGAAAAAGATTAATTCAAATTGAATTTTTAAATGTCAGAATACAGATTTCAAAGCTAAAAATAAATTTAATAGACGTTAGATTATCTTACAAGAGACAAGATTTCACAAAGAAATCTCAAACAGGCTCCTTTGTTAAAGTGTGTTAAAGCAACAAAGCTCTATATGAAAAATCTCAGAAACTTATAACAGACATATTTCTAGATTACATTTCTATTAACAAAGAATCCTTTATTCTAGAGTATTGTGCTATGCTATCCAGCTTGATAAAGTTTAACAAAGAAGTTTTAAAGACTCGTAAAATTACTATAGAGAACAATGGAATTTCCAAAAGAAATATATTTATAATAATATATATTAAAGAAAAACGTATATATGTACATAGAAGGGTTTTCTATCAAAATATGTTAATATCTATACATATATACATATACATATGTATATGTATAT
>NW_012026903.1:308984-334341 GCF_000956235.1 Wasmannia auropunctata | reverse complement strand
TATATATATATATATATATACATATTTCAAGTAAATGTTAATTATGATCAATCTCCGCTATAAAGGGAACGCGAAGCAGGAGCTGGATGATACTCACTTTGCGATGTCTGCCTCTGAAGACCACGGCGAAGGCGCCAGTGCCGATCAGGTCCTTAGGATTGTACTCGTAATCGCCGAGGATCTCCATCTCTTTCTCTCTCTCTCTCTCTCTCGTCCGACGGGCGATCTTTACCGACGTGTTACTGAAGTCCGCGGTTTACCAACAACACGAGGACGCATCGCCCGCGATCGGGGATCGATACGTCGCTCCGCTGTCGTCTGCTCCAAAATGTCACGACGTTGTCACGCAGCAGCCCCCGCAGGGTTCTACATCCCGTCCGTCATCGCGTCCGCGGGACCGACCGTCCTCAATCGTGGCGTCGACGAATTAGCAGCCACCCCCAGAGGCAACGCGATGCGGAGGGCGGAGTCGCGGAGGGTGAGCGGCGCGGAGCAGATGGGAAACGCACGTCGGGAAAGGCACGTCCGAAGAAAACACGGGACACGCCGCGGAGAGGAGACACGCACTCTCCGCCGATGCGTTTACGACGCGCCGCACGCTCCACCTCGGCCGTCGACGTTGACGCAATTGCCCGACCGTCGTCGTCGTCGTCGTGGGAGCGACGGGACGTCGGACATCGTCGCGAATGGCGCGACGATCGCCTGCGCGCGAGTGACGTCGCTCGAGGAATAGAGAATTCCTCAGGCGAGAGTTTGGACGTTCATTCAGATCCTCATAGTTCTGGACCACAGACTCTATTACAATATAACTAGACTGCTGACTTTGACATGTGATAAGAAAGAGATGGAAATTAGTCCGAACTGACATTTGCTTGCGTATCCGCATGCATATGTGTGCGTATGCTTGTGAGTGAACCACGTGATTAGAATATATCGCATGAGTGTATCACGTGATCCGAGTTCATATGAGTGTGAAAATGTAATTTTACACTTTATATATGTGTGAGTATATATCCAAGCAATGGCTACTCGCAACCTTTAAAAATGGCGACGAAGTAGTCCAGTTGACAACATATAATTCGAGTCTCCGCTAAGTGAGGTTCGAATCTTTGCTAAGTGGGGTTTGAGTCTTCGCTAAGTGGGGTTCGAAATATGCGCGCGCGCTATAAGTGCAGCGAGCGCGCGCGCATTCGATTCGAACCCCATTTAGCGGAGACTCAAACCCCACTTAGCGAAGATTCGAACCTCACTTATATGCCGTCCCATGGCAAAGATTTTTCATGTAACGCGCGTATCGCGTAACCAATCGGAAGCGTTTTTAATAACATTACGCATTTTCTGCGCAATACGGGTTACGTGAAAAATCTCTGCCATGGGACGGCAGTGACGGCACTCTCAGAACAGACCTAGACAATTTATCCAAGGTTGGCTATCTTTAATAACTTGTTGTCTATGGCAAACGCGAAGATTGGCGGGGATCGCCGAGCGAGGGCAGCCGAAAGCCGAAAGTCGCAACGGTCCGGAACAGTCCAGAAGGGCGCTCGCTTCGTGCGCCAGGATTCCTCACGTCGACTCTCTTCCCCACGAGCGTTCCGTTCTCGCGTTGTTGTTCGCGCGCGCGGCGACAAGTCGCCGGCCCGCGGAGACGCGATCATCGGCTTCCCCCGGCGCAGCACAGGTAAAGATACCGATCAGATGACGACCGAGGAGCACCGCGGGGCTCCATTCGAACGTGTGCGAGATTTGCGCAGCGCCGCGCAGCCGGATCGATAATTGATTACCGTGTGCATTACTCTAACCTAGGTGCCCGTGAATCCGTTGGATTATTAAATATCTGTGCACACATTTACGCGACGTGTGCAACGTATACGTGTCATCGGGTGACCCGCTATCGCGATAAATTGTCGTCCGAGACGCTGAAAATGGCCCGTCCGCCGACGTAACTCAATCGGCCGGACGCCGCGTTCCTTTCCTTCTCCTCGCGCGCGACCGGAACGGCGATCCGATCCTCGGATTTCTCGGCGATTTACCTGCTGGCGAACGATCGATTTCGAAGCGGCTCGTAAATATCTAGCACGATGTGCCGTACGATAAACGATTACGTGCCGTTTAATGGTTTGCAATTGCCGTGACGATTGATGCAATCATATATGTCACGATTTGCATGAGGTTTGTTCTTTGTAGCTGTGCTATTTGTATGTTTTTACCGTTCATCTTTCCTTTTCTTTCTAGGCAATTTCTAATTATATATTGTTTTAAGTGCAGAAAGTACAACGAGGTGCAGCTACAAAGAGCAGGCCTTGGAGTAAATCTATTAATTTTTATTTAATCGTGGATTTATGTTTGAAATTTCAAAACAGAAATCGAAATTGATTGACTTTTGCGAAATATAAAATGGTTTTAGTCTGAAATCTTTGTATTTTGGAGTATCAAGTACTCTCTTTGATTTTGTAATTTGTTTGCTGCTTGATGTTTTATGATTAGATATTTAATTTGTCAATATTCTAACTGAAACATGTTTTATTTTTTATTCACAGAAGTGAGGCAAAATGTACAATGGCATCGGACTGCAAACTCCACGTGGTTCTGGCACCAATGGACATGTTCAAAGAAATTGGGCGATCGTGCGTAAAAACAAAGACAAAGTCACTTACAAGACGGACGAAACCAAGATCGATCAATTGAACAAGCAGCCAAACAAGGAAATTCTAGACCATGTCAGAAAGAGAAAAGTTGAAGTCAAGTGTGCAGAGTTAGCTGACATTCTGGAAAATCAAGGGTAAATATTCGAAACAAATTATAAATTTATTTTATATTTGTTACATTCTTAATTCTGGATTTTAAAGTGATTTTGAATCTAAAAATTGACACAATTCGTCATTTTTCTGTCATTCTGATAGTCTCAATTTTACAATAATATAAAAGTTATCCTCAGATATTAATTACATATTATAATTTACAGCGATATTTTATAATTGTCTTAATTGTTATTCTAATAGTTTCAATATCTCCAATAACAATTATCAACAATTATTGATGCAACTTGAATCTTAAATTCCGTTAACAGTTATAGATGAACGTATTATCTTTAAGCCATGTGTTGAAGCCAAAGATGGACATAGCAAATCCTATTACAGTTTATAATCTAATTTAAGGCCGAAAGTAAGAAAGCTGCTTGGGAATTAAATTGCTTATGACCTAAATTCTATAATGTAGTATAAATACAGTACAAATAATATAATACAAATAAAATATGAACTGTTGATATGTATATGGAAAATATACAGGATTCAGCTGAATAATAAAAGCGGGCACTATGTGATTTCTTACGGAAAAAATATAGAATCAAATTTTTTTATTTTCAGCTTAGCTTTCAAGAAAATCGAGTTTGAAAATCCGCTACGTATGCATGCTGTTACATCTAAAGTACGGTTCATCGAGCGTCATATAACGCATACCATGTTTATAAATAACGCTCTATTATGCTTAACACTCAGTTTTCGTTCAAATATCACGACAATGAATTGTCACACGAACAGGTTTTTTAAACTTCATTTACTTAAAAGCTAAGTAAAAAATTAAAAAAATTTATGTTATACTTTTTCTTATTTTTTCACAAGGAATCACGTTGTACTCGTCTATACATATTATTCGGCTGGACCCAGTATAATAGATATATACATATGTATAACTTCTAAACGGTTTGCAATTATAATTTTAATAACAGATCCGTAGCGAAAGTAATTAATGCAAAAAGGTAGAATTACACAAACAGATTTATCTGAGAATTGATATAATCTTGTTTTTTTTGTTGTGATTTACAGATATACGAATGAGGAAATACAGAGCAAGGTGGAAGCTTACAGATCGTTGTTAATGGGTAGCGATATCAAGTCATCCACACCGCAAGATGAATTTGGCCGTGTTAAGTAAGTACATTTTATCTAATCTTTTTGAATTTTTTCTTAAACTTAAAAAGCTATACAACAAATTGAAATAAAACAACCGAAACGTAATGTAATAACTTGGAATCAAATTAATTAATCGATGTTTATAGTAATCATATATACAGTTTGATCAAATTAGTTGGAATAATACGTAGGTAAATAAAAAATTAGATGCAGTTAAATTAAGTGCTATGTAATATAATTATTTTAGAAAAATACGAGAAAAATATATCTATAATACTATGTACATAATATTAATTCTGCGAGATAGAAAGATAGATAATTATTATAGATATATATTAATATAACATAATTGAGATACAAAATTAAATAATTTCAAATTTAGTAACAATAATTTGGTATTGGGAACAGAGATTAATTTAAAAATGCGATAGTACTTTATTTTGGAAGAAGTGCATGCATTGTTTGTGAAAGGAAAGAGTTTTCCTCTTCCCATTGATTTCTGTCAGCCAAATCCAGGATAATCCTGACGACGCGCAGATACTGCGTGAAACGACATATATGATGTTAAGGGTGTCTGAGCTTCTTGAGATCTCTCTGCCGCGACTTTATTCGATCCTGCGCTGAAGGAAAGCTCTCACAAATGCAACATCAATATCGCGAGAAAGTATATTTACAGATCTACATGCTCTCTGAAAATCCTCGAGAGACATTCAGAAGATTTGCGACATCTTTTAGATATCTTGGTTATTTTTGTAGCTGCAATTTAAATTTTATTGTACGATTTTTCGTACAAATTAAATGTATTTATAAATTCAATATAAAGAATCAATTTAAGGCTATAAAAAGGAGGCTTTTAAAACCTGGGACAGGTTTATATATACATATATATTATATACTAAAAATATATATTAAAAATTAGATATTTTTTATTTTAATGCATACAGAAAGTTCTTCGTATTCAGAAAGAAACAAAAGTTTCTGTAAAGTTTAAAAAAGGGGAATTGTTTTCCAAAAAGATCCTAGTTTGTCATATTTTTTTAAATGTATGTACCTATGACATGTATCTCATCATATTTTAATTACGAGAAACAAATGAAAAGAAAATAATTATTAAATTGACATTATTAATTAATAATATATTAAATTAACGATATCGCTTTTTTCGAGAAAAGGAATTAGGTTACTCAGATTTATTTCGTTGTATGTAATAATCGAGTAAAGAAAGTGTTCTGCAGAAAAAATAATTTTCGAAAATGCGAAACATGATTATTATCAATACTGACGATCGTTAATTAAAATTATTATAATTGTATATCAATTTTTGCTCGCAAAATATTGAGCTTGAGAGAAATCTCAGAATTATAGCTTAGATATGAGATAACTTGAGAGGGCGGGGACGCGTCGCATTCCATGGCAGCCTCGGTAGGACCGGTAGCGAACAGGGTGGGTGTCGTACTCGCGATATCGACGTATCCCATAGCGCCGGCGCCAAGAGGGTGAGAGACGACGAGAGGGCTGCACCCGGGGCGATGGAGGACGAGACGGAGAGGTGGGAGAAGGAGGGAGCGCAGCATCTCGCTCTCGGCGGCGGAGCTTTTTCCGGCGCCTCAGTGCGAGGATGGACCGGCGCCACGGCGCAGCCAGCGGACGCGTCGTCGTGTGTCGTCGTCGTCGGATGGTGCACCGAGGGTCGGATTAATCTGGGGTGACACCGGGTGATCGCCCCCGCTCCGCCGGGGAAGAAACATGTGACGCGACGCGACTCACGAACCCGCGGACAAATCACAAAAGTCTTCCATTAGCTTAATTTAATCTGGTAGCGGCGGTTACCGTATTCCGCTACTCTAGGTCGTTCCTAAGTGCTAAGTCTCGAGTTTAAGAGTTATACATCGTGAGGGTAGAGCTTAAGTCTAACGGTTAAAGTCTCACGGGAGCAAGTCGGCGATTCGCGCCATTTAAATTTACGGAAGTTATCATATCGCGTAAACGATCGAATGTGATAATCGAGCGAAAGAAATCTGCGTGGAAGATCGCGCGATTTTCGCTTGAATATATAATACATATAAATACGAGAAAGATCATCTGTAACATATTTATTGTCTGGTCCGATGAGGAGTGAAGAAAAATCTGCGAGAAGCTTTGCTCAGAAAATCGTGCATTTTACTGAAAGGAACTGTAACGCAGATACATATGGAAAATAATGGATATCGAATGTCAGAGTGATCCTGAGTGAGAAGAAAAGAAATTATATTGATGTATATATTTCATAAGACTACCGTAATATAAATATACATGGAAAAGATATCGTGTATTAATGAAACATATATTAGTTAAACATTGAATGTTATACGTTGGCCGAAATTTCGGATGAAAAAGTTCTCTGAAAAGGGATTTATTGAAACGGACGGATTATTAATGAAGAAAATCAACGGTGGAATTTGAATTTTTATAATATATCGAGATATGATAATGCAAAAATAATTCGATTATCTTAATTGGAAAGAAAGGATAGTACAGAAAAATAAGGAAAATTTATTTAGAAAAGGAAAGTGAACGAGAAATTCTTGAACGCTCAAATTCTTGAACAATTTTTATAAAATACCCAAATTTATGCAAAGATCTTTCTCATACGCGTCTTCTTGCGATTTTTACTTCGTCAGAAACATCAAAAGAGGTGCAGATACAAATATATTATCTGATTCACATATTTCTACTTAGAAGAAATATATACAAAGTTTTTCTACGAAAATCCATGTGTCTCCAAGACGTCGACAAGTCGACGGTACATCGCTAAGGAAAACGTGCTGCTTCAGTCTGACCGAAAGAAGAAGCACGGTAATAGTGTGCCTGATCTGAAGTCTTCCTGAACTTAGAATGCGTACGGCAACTACTTCTCCAATGCGAGGATTTACATATTGCTATATATTCTTCCACGATCGTATGGAATAAGAGAAGGGTGTCTAACGGCCCACAAATAACGTGAACAATAATGGTAATAAAATAACGTGTCGTAAAATACATAAACGATAATAATTTATTCCTGATAAGAAGTTATGAGCGTAATAATAAATGATCTACAGAGTAAAACGTAAAATAATAAGTAATAATAATATAAATATAAGGAATATGAAGTAAAAAAAAAAAAAAAGAAACATAGATAATATTGTGAAACGATCGGGAACACTCGGATATGAGATGATGAGAGTCGTTTGAAGAACACCAATGTGGAACGACGCGTAAGGAAAGGGAGAGACGGAACTCGTTATTGTAATCATCGTCATCATCATCATCGTTGCCGTTGTCGCTGTATGATTGTTCTAGCTAGAAAAGCCGGGACAGTACAAAGGCTGCAAAAGACAACGGAGAGACGACAACCGGGAAGAGAGAGGGCTATTACCTTCGCCCGCGCTCTTTCCCTCGCGCTCTCGCTTCACCCCTTTCTTCCCGTGAAGGGATTAAGCGTTGTAGAGCTACTTGCGCAACGTGGACCAACCGACGGAGCGTTTCGAGTTAACAACCTAACATTACCTTGCCAATGTTATTCAGCGATCTCGTTTATTTTAGATGGTAAAATAAGGAACGTTGAAGAAACGAGATACGCGGAAACACTCGAGATAATTATCGATCATATTAGAACTGGAAGAGGACAGAAGTCGAAGAGAAATTACAGATTATTCGTAATCACTACACACAATCGGCGATTATTCTACGATCGAAATACGTTTTTCACGGGGGATTAATAAATATTCCACAATGTACTGATCAAGTACGAGAGAGAATAACTTTGTTTCTAAAAATAAAGAAAAAATAAAATCTATCGAGACTCGGTCTACGATCGGAAATAGCGTTATAAATGGAAGGCGACAAAATTCCGGGAAGGAATTTGCAGACTCGAAATTGGGCTGATTATTAGAAAACATCGATATACGATCGTTCCACGTTACGTCAGATTGCGCCAAGAAAGATTTCTCGAAGGAAAGGATCTCGGAGAAAATTCTTGCACGTCTCTGCGAATTTTGAGGAAATGGCAATGTCGGCGACGGTGTCACCGGCGAAACCCGCGCGCGGACGCGGCCCGGCCGACGGCCGGGCCTTCTTCGAGACGCTCTGGCGAGGCGGCAACTTCCTGCTGGACCGGCAAAAGGTGCTGAAGCGCTCGCGCAAACGCAAATTGCACTACGCGGCGGCCAATAACGGTGGCAAGAGGAAGCAGCAGCAGCAACAGCAACTGCTGCAGATGCAGCGTCAACACTGCTGTTGCTGCCAGCGCATTCAGCTGCACCTGCTTGCCGAACGGCGAAGCAACATACGCTCCGTCGTCAGGTGAATCCCTTTGTCAATCCCCTTGTCAGCGTCAGTTTTCATCTCGATCTTAAGGCTGTACACTGCAACCTTATCTCATCTTTGTTATGAGTTTTCCCATCTTGTCGACTGTAAACGCAAAATGGTATAGAAATGAAAAATAATATTTAATTCTCTGTCACAGACATATAATAATGATTGCGATTTATAGAGACAGATGAGAATAAATAAATATTCACTCGTTTTCAATTGTATTATAAATATAAAATCAATTACTTTTCAAGTTTTCCCGGTGTGCAGTTTACATTATTAGTTCAAAATAGTGTATAGTGATAGCAAGATTAAGCTTTCGCTGTATAGATTGTTTCTCAATTATTAAATTACTACTTTTCCCGTGATAAAAGTATATTGTAATAGGGCGAGATTAATTGACATTCAGCTTCAGGCGAGAGGATACGTGACGAAATCGTAAAAATCTCGAGCTAATATCTTATATGAAATTTATTTTAGCAAAGTCGTAATTCGAAACTTAGTTTTACGAAGATATGAGATAAACATTTCTGAGAAAAAGATATAGGAAACGGCTCCTTAGTTCATTCCGCGCTCTTCGAGCCCGATTTATTTCGCGGATCGACTCGGCGGTGTAAAGTCGCCATCGGCGATTCTACAGCGCGCAAAGGGGATGCCAGAAAAGAGAACAGCTGGATTGTATTGATCCGCCGGGTTCCGGCGCCGTGCGTGCAGGCGCGCAGGGGTGGCTCTCGCCCCCGGCTCAACCCCGGTTCACCGCTTTTCACCGTCGCAGGAAAAGTAGAGAGAGAGAGAGAGTGGAGGGGGGGGGAGGGAGGGAGAGAGAGAGAAGAGAGACTCGCGCGATTCCTGCCCCTGCTTGCCGTTCTAGTCGTCCCGCAGTGTGTTATGTCATTAGCATCGCGACGCCCGTTAAGGACGACGTTGACGCCGTTGTTTCGCGGCTTTGTACACAGGGTGTTTCCCGCGAGTCTAGACTTCTCCAGCTCGCCGGAGCTCCGAGGAAACGATCGTCGCCTTTAGAAGGATGACGGTGAAGATCTCGACACGGTAGGCGATCTCGATCATCTCTCGTTCAGGCACTCTTCGTCGTGACTCTACTAAATCATCGAGTGTGCCTTATAAATCGTTCTGATAGCAAAGATAATGCAGCGGAGCGATGTTTTGAAAACGGCGAATCGACAATTAATTATATGTGCATTGATTAAATGTGATTTAATTGCTCATTTGCATTCACGTTCTTTCCTGTGCGTGCAACGTGATACGCGATTCGATCAGCTCGAGCATATGGCGTCTGAAATAACAATAATTCTATTGTGTCGCGCTAACAGAGTCGAGATTCTATATCGAGTCTGTATTACATATAATATCTGTGAAAATGAGTATTATTATCTCTAAATGTCTGTAAGTGTGAAAGTACTAATTATAGATGCACGAAATTCAATTGTTTATTCTCACCGCTGGACTTTCATTTGTGATTTGATAATTATTACTGGGTCATCAGCTGTGACATTTAATCGCGGTGGCAAGTCAAATGAGGGCAACACAAAAATGCAATTTCTGTGATGCAATTTCTGTGAGGATTTCATTCGTAAATATAAAACCGGTCACTGTGTCGATCATTGTTATTAATTACACATCAATAATCGTAATTGTGTCAATGAATAGGATGGATCTTGCTTTCCACGGGTGGGCTTGTATATTATATTCATAAAAAATTTGGACTATAATTTGTGAAAACTAATTAACAGCTGTATATATGATTCACTTACTGCCGGAAATTCTGCAGTGTTTGGCAAAATTTTTTAAACTCTTTCCGAAATTCGTGAAATCTAACGGAGTTTATGTTTTCACAGCGTACGGGAGACACACCAGATCGCCGAGGCGCAGCAGGAGAAGAATGCGAAGCTCCGCGAGGCGTTCGGCATCTCCGAGTTCTTCGTGGAGGGCAGTAGCCTAGACCCGGAGCGGCACGCGCGCGAGGCGGAGGCGCGAGCCGCCGCCGCCGCCGCGAGCAAGGTCTACGAGCTGGTGCGTACGCCGAGCCCGGCACCGCCGCCGCCGGCACCGGAAGTGATCGCCACCACGACCGCCGAGAAGAAGAAGCGAAAGCGTTCCGGCAGCGCGAGCGCGAGCAAGAAGAAGAAGGCCAAGAAGCACAAGCGGGAAAGGTACAGCATAACGTAAACGGTGCGCGCACGGCTCCATGGAGGCTGGATTCGATTCCCACCGTGACCTTTCTTTCTCTCTTTTCTCTCTTTCTCTTTCTCTCTCTCTCTCTCTCTCTTTCTTTCTCTCTTTCTCTCGCTTCCGTTTTTTAATCGACTCAGAGTAAGATGCGAATCGAGGCTCCAAGACCGCACACCCGGCCCCGTCACACGCCTCCGGAAACACCCCAGAAAAGAGAAAAGAAAGCGACCAAGATCCGAGTAGAAAAGTCTCCTCTCTTTCTCTTTCTCTTCCTATGTCGGTTAATCGAGACTGTTCGTTTTTTGCAAACGCTCGTACTCTATCTCTTTCTCTCTCTTTTGCTTTTTTTTACGCGTTAGCTGGATTTACAGAACTGTAAACTCATGACTCACCACCTACTGTCTCATATCCCGTACACCTTTCTCTGTTTCAAACAGAACTGAGGAGGACTGAGTGCCTACCCAGTAGGCGCAGTAGGTAAGTGTGGTCGTCGCGATTAATTTGAAAAAAAAAAAAAAAAAAAAGAAAGAAACACACTCTTCGAGAAAAACTTATAACGTCGTGCGTCGTATGCAAAAGAGCGTGATTAGAATGATTATCGATGGGATTTTTTCTGGGGGATTGTCTCTCACGCGATTAGATATCTCCCCGCGGGTAAATGTTTGTTACGTTTCGTCTTTTTGGCCAGACTATAATTAAAAATTACATGTGCATTTTGTAATTAGAAATTATAAATTACTTTTGTAAATGCACGATCTTAATCCTTGTAGAAATTATGAAAATAATTCACATAAAATATTGGAAAATTGGAATATTATTGAATTTGGCAAAGTATTGGTACTGGAAACTAATAGTTATAACAATAGAGATGTGTATTACAATTTTCGAATTAAACAAATGACGGGCAAACATTTGCCGGGGGTGGTGAAATGATAAAAACGCGGGTTTTTGCAATAAACGCAGAGAAAGAAAGTTTAAAAAGTAGAGAAAATTGCGCAAAAATGAGAAAATGAACATAAACAGAAAACGAGAATCATACATTTCTATCTCTCTGTTGTTGTTTATCGATGAAGCTTGTTGTTAATGTCATCTCTCTATTTTTTTCTGACAAGTCCGTCCTAATCGATGGTTATCAAGGTAATGCTAATCCCATATTTATATCAATACTCCTCATATTATGTATTATATATATTTCGTATACTTGTCTTCCGTAAATCTTCGTTGAAAGATGTGGTTTTTCGCGGTTGTGGGTTATACAACCCGAGATCGGAGAACATCTCGGGAAATAAGTGCAAAACCAGATCTTTCAAAGCGAGCTATTATGTAGTCGGATTGTTAGCTATATCATACGATATTATACGCGATATTGTGGACAATCTCACTTGTATATCTTTCTCGTTATACTTTATTTTCCCTTGTTATTGCATATACGTCAGAATGAATATTGTGATGCAAAATTCATTTGTACTGTGCGTACTTTCGAAATATTTTGACAAATTTCAGAAACGAAAGAGGAAGGTTTATATCAATATACATTGACGTGAACTTCTATTTTTGTTCAAATGCAAGATATTTGAAAGTTTGTCTAATTATTTTGAAAGTACTCTGCATAAGTAAAACGCTGGCTTTTTTAAAAAAAAAATCGAATTATTTCGATGTGTTAAAGAAAGAAAAAAAAATTAAAACTCTCGAATTGTCGTTCTCGGCGGAGAATGGAATATATTACAAATTTGTATCGCGGGAAGTTATAATTTCTATAAGCGGATAGCTTGTGTATATTGTACGTGTACGTTGATATATCGATAGAACGGAGAATTGTTTTTCACGTACACCGAGATACGTTGTGTACTACAGCTTTCTTTATATATTGTCAGCACAAAGGTATGCACTTGTCGACAGGAAGACGCCCACTGCAAGAGTTATATAAAACTAAATATCGTTTGACAAAACAAAACAAAAAAGATACGACCGCCTCGAGACTCTTGTAACGATCGTTTAATCTCCGCTTTCATAGATCCGAATCTCCCAAGTCCGGCAAGAAGAAAGAAAAGTCCAAGAAAAAGAAGAAGGAGAGGAAGCACAAAAAGGCCGAGGCCACGTCGTCCGACAGCGACTCCAGCGAGGATTCCGATGACAGCAAGTAATGACGATAACCAATCTATTTAAATCCCAATAACATTAATTCTTTATGCTGATTATCTCTCTAAATTTTCTGGAGTGAACTTTCACTCTTTTGGAGTGAGTTTCACTCCAGAAAATTTAGACAGTAATTCTTGTTAAAATAAAATAAAAGCATTCTCTATTGCACAATGTTTTGTTAATTTAACTTATTTTTACAAAAACGAATGAAAAGATATCGAGTAACTTATTTCAGTATAAGATCTCTTAATCAAAATTGATTATAAAATTAATGCATAAGTTACGTGATGAAAGTAAATAACGAATGGGCATTGCACAGCTCGTCCGAGGCCGAGTCGAAGAAGAAGAAGAAGAAGAAAAAGAAAAAGCTGAAAGTCGATGGAAAGGACAAACATGAGGTACGCACGATGCTTTGAAGAGAATTAAACATAAATTCCCGTCTCTTTCTCTGTCTCTGTTTCTCACTTTCTCTATCTTTACATACATATCTATATATATTTATATATACTTCGGCACGTGAAAGTAGTAGGCGCATGACGTCTCTAGTTTTTGTTTGTTTCTTCTCAATTTGTTAACCGGTTGACGCTGGGTGATCACTATTGTTTATCCAATCTCTTGAGTTTGCCACTGTCTTGAAAAGGACAGCATGATCGTCACCTTCTTCTCTATGCCGATCCCCTTCCCGGTTCGCTTGTTATTTTGCATACGATTTTTCATCTGATTTCCAGTTTTTCGACAGTTCATTATTTCAAAGTATAAATCTCAGTATTGTTTGTAATTATTCAGCGCCATTTGACAGGAGACATTCCCTGAGTGAGTACCAGATATGCCGCTACTCAGTGTAATTTCTAATTTTGTGGATTCATATGTACTCGTGTACTTTCGAATATTACGAATTTTACTGTTGTTTAAAAGCCTCTCTATTTCTCACTCGTTGTATGTCGAGCACTATTACACACTAATTACGGAAGACCGATCTCGGAGACTGCTTGTTCTGAAATGTGGGATTAACTTTGGAATGCATTTTCGAAAGGGAAAATTATCACAATGAAGAAAGAAATTTATAGAAATGTTATAGAAATGAAGTAATAGGATTTTGGATCTTTGTGTTCATGAAAATCGTCCAATTTAGTATATATTTTGGAAAAGCAACACCTCGAAGAAGTTATTATTTTTAAATTATATTTTTGTAAATATATTAACTATCATTTTTTAATTTAAGAATAAGCTTAAATCTAGAAATAATTTAAAGTAATTATTAAATTAATTTAAAAATTACCTTAACCTAATAATTATATGATTTTGCTTAGCTTTAATTTGTAACAACCACATGTTTCTTTCATTACATCGCAGTCCTGGATGGTCCTAAGCTTCCAAACTTTATTACAATTTGTGTGGAAAGGAATTATAATTCTCTCTCCTTTTGCCCAATCTTCATCCTAGAAAACTGTTTTAAACACTGAATTTGTTTTTAAAATTTATTATTATTTTAAGGTTTCTCTTCTCTTCGAGTTGTAGTTTTTCCAGATGTGCAGAAGTATATATATATAACGAATGAACTATTTTATATTATTTATTTTTATCGTTATTTAAGATTAAAAAATTTGAAAGGAGCAGACTCCGGAAAAGTTCTTTAAATAAATACATCGTTCCTGTTTTGTTGCATTTTTTTCATTGTTTCTTGAGTGCATGATTGATGTTTATTAATTAGAATTGATAAGCAGTATTAATTAATGTTGAATTTCTTTTTAGAAGAAAAAGGCTTCGAGTAAACGGAAACGTCAGTCATCCGAAAGCTCTACGGACAGGTACATCGATTGCTTTTATTTTCTTAACTTTTTTCTTTTTTTTGTCAATTTTTGCACATACGATTGCTATTTTATGAACATTTGGCAGAAAATTTTTTGATAGTAATTAATTTATTCGCTTCAATTATCATTTACTGACTCTCTTATTTGATTTCTGATTCGACGTGATTTGATTTTACAGCTCCGTGGAAAGACCGAAAAAGGTGAAACATGAGAAAAATACCGCGGTGGACAAGGCGTCGAGGAATGAAGTTTCCGAGAGTACCGTGGCCTCGCGTGAGCCGCTTCCTCCTCGATCGATCCGATCACCGAAGCGAGATACATTGTCGCGAACAATGTCTCGGAACGAGACTCCGCCGCTGCCGCCGTCGGCCGTCACTAAGACAAAGAAGGATTCGCCGAAGAAGAGCGCGGCAGAGAAGCGGGACAAATCGCCGATGAACCACAACAGGAGTCCTGTACCGTCATCGAACAGGCGACACAAGTCATCCTCCAGAAGCAGAGGCGATAGAGGCGACAGAAACGATAGAGACCGAGACAGAGACAAAGACAGAGATAGAGATAGAGACAGAGGAGGAGGAGGAGGAGGAGGAAGGTCTCCCAGGAGGTATTCGAGGTCACGTCGCGTGAGTCCGTCTCCCAAACGGAGACGAGGGTATTCTCGATCGCCCAGGAGACACGGCAGGCACTCTGTCTCCAGGAGCAGGAGCCGTTCCAAATACGATCGTTACGGATCCTCCCGCAGGAGGCCCGTGTCTCCGCCAGCGAGACGCAGGGAGACCGATTCTCGTCGAAGATCGCGCTCGGCGAGGCGACAGCAGCAACGCTCCCGGCGATCCCGATCGCGCTCCACCCTGAGTTATTCGCCGGTCAGAAAGAATCCGGAGCGCTACAAGGACATCCTGGAGGATCGCAAGCCGCGGCGGGATCAGAAGAAGAAAACTAAAGGCGACAAGGTGAAGTCACGCTCGACGTCGAGAAACAGGAAGGCGCAGCAGGTGGCGGTTGCGCCCAGAGTGAGTCTGAGATCGTCGAGCGAGGACGAGGCCGATCTCGCCGACGACGAACCCAACAAGCAGCAGCAGCAAGAGGAGGACGAGGAAAGGAGGATCATAGAGCTGAACACGTTGAAACGACTGCAGAGTGGCCTGGCGGCGAAGGCGCGGGAGACGCTGGAGAAGAAGGTGATCAGTCCCACGAAGATCAAGATTGAGAGGAGGGAGGATGTGTTAGACATCGCTCTGCCGAACGAACCACCGAAAACCATCGCGCAGAATTCAACCGTACCGATTCGAGACAGGTCCGCGTCGAAGGAGCCAGTTATACAGGCTCTACCGGCCATTCAGTCGCCGGTGTCCAGTAGATCGCCCTCGCCGGCCCTACCTCTCACCCGAGAGGAGGCGGCGATCAAGATCAGATCGCCGAGCGAGTCGCCGCCGCCGCCGCTGCCGTTGCCTCAGCAATCCTTCGAGAGAGTCGATTCCGCATCTCCCAGCGTGAAGACCAAGACAAACAGCCAGTTTTCGAGATCGCCAAGTTCCTCCGGCAAGAAAGACTCGCCGTCGATCGCGTCTTCGAAGAAGGACACCTCGAAGAGAGAGTCGTCCTCCCGTTCCCCCACCACGACAATGATATCCAGAGAGGACAGCACGATAATGAAACTGCGCTCGCCGAGCGAATCACCGCCACCCTTGCTGAACATCTCATTAGCCAGATTGAATCGGCGCTCGAGATCGCCGAAGAAGGGCAAATCATACTCCAGATCGGCGTCGAGATCAGGCACGAGATCGCCGTCCGTCGTGGACAAAGTGAGGTCTTCCAGATCGCCGTCCGGGGACAAGAAGTCGCGATCCCGTTCGCGAGGCAAGAAATCATCGGCATCGCCTGGACAGCGGTCGACCTCCAGATCAGCCTCGAAGAAGTCGTCGCCCAAGACGAGAACGAAACAGCAGCGCTCGCCCCGATCGAGATCTACTTCGGCTGAGTCGAAGCGCTCGAGCGCGTCGAGATCGCTCTCGAGGTGCAAGAAGTCCCCTTCGCGGTCCAGAAGCAGAAATCGATCGTTGTCGAAGAGGAGATCGCGCAGCCGCTCTTCCGTGTCAAAGAAGTCCAGGAGCAGATCGCTGTCGAAGAAAAGATCGCACAGCCGTTCGCTGTCGAAGAAATCCAAGAGTCGATCGCGATCGGCGTCGAGGGTCTCCAGGGACAAGGATAAACGCAGTCACACTAGGAGCAGCTCGCGTTCCTCTGCTAGGTAGGAGCTTGTAAAATTTTTTAGCGTTTGACTCTAATAAAATTATTAAAATTGTACGAAATCAATTTAATAACTGTCTTGTGCGTCTCTCCCTTTTTCAGCTCCAGGCATAGTCGAGGTAGAAGTTTTTCCAGTTCGTCAAGATCGTCGAGCAGTGTCTCCAGTCGATCCTCCCGCTCCTCATCCAGCAGCTCTGCCTCCAGTAGATCACGCTCACCGTCGATACCTCGACGCCACGGTTCACCCAGCTTCCTAGACAGACGGCGTATCACGAGGTAGGTATCGCGAGGCTGCAGTGTATTATCATGGTAGCTTATATATACGTATATATATTTACCATGCACTCTGTACGCGGACGCGCTGGACTCCGCGAGTCCATCACTGTAATCGTAGATTTTAATTTATCAATTATACTTTTTTTTTTTTAGTTCACATTTCTTTTGTTAGAGTTTTGCTGTATAGTTATTGTTATTACATATCTATATTGTGTCATTATAATCGCTACAAAGAGAAATGCTTAAGAACTAATTTTTAAGAAAGACTGTTTAAAGTTTGTCGAAAAGAAAACTATTAGAGAAATTTTTTTATACGAAAGAAAATTTGCCAACGCGATTAAGGACCTCGGTGTGCTAATATTGTATTTATTGTGTCCTACAGGGACAGATCAAAGGACAGGCATAGAAGATAAAGTTATGGCTTCGCACAGCATATATATGTATAGCAATAAAAAAGTCTGATATATATATAGACTTATATATATAGAACTTTTCCTCTAAGCAGTTTAGAAACTTGCAAATTAATACTTGATGGCCAGGGATTAATATCCTTCGTATTGATTAATGTCGTATTATCTTCTATTTATATTTTACGAGCAATGAACGTTATTATCTCGGTATAATAATGGATTTTAATTCTGTGCTACTGAGTAAAAAGAAGTGTACTGATTAATTTCCTTTAACTAATATCTAAATAATGTACGAACGTCGCTCAATAGCGTTTATTGTCTGGCGAATATATAAAAATATTCTAATCATGAACCGACAGTCAAGGTGTTAAATATCTAGTATATATGTGACAATTAATTACAGTATAAATGTGTAATCGAGTTTATTCAAGTGATAAATGTAATAACAAAAGCAGGAAAGTTTCATGTAAACTATCAAATATTATTATCGTAATTACGATAGCGGTCACAATTATTGACAATCTCACTTGTAGAATAACTTAGCGTCTTTTATTTCGTATTTTTGTGACTTTTTATTTGTATAATCTTTTCTTTTTTCCTTCCTCTTTCCTCTTTTTTTTTTTTTGTAATCAAATCACTCGTAATTGATCCAGGAATATCATGTAGATATGGCATGCGTGTACGTTTTCCTTTTATAAATATTGTAAATTAAATCGTTGTCTTACACATGCAGTAGATTCCTTTTATTTTATTGTCAGTCGCTAAATAAAAAAAGATTTACTAGCAAACGAATTTTTTTTTTAAATTTATAATTTATTATTTATCGTTTTCTTAGTTCAATATTTTTTGCGATTTCTGAGTGTTTCTCGCGCCACTGCGTTCTGCAAAGAAACATTTCGCCGACAGGTGAGTTCTCACATTTTTATTTTGCACGTCCCCCGTTTTTCCGCAGCTTGCTTAATTTATTTTTATCACGTCGCATGTGCTGTCTGTTTTATTTTCTACAATGACCTAATTTTTGTTAATAGAAAGAAAGAAATAATTGATTCAGTAGATTAATAAGCAAGGATTATATATCTGCTACTAATAATCATTATTTACTAATTATCTACTAAATATCTAATTATTATCATTTAGAATTAATTTATATTATTAGCCTTAAGTCTCTATTAACGAGCAATAACAATTATGATATATTACAATTATTCGCAACTCTATTGTCATTATTAACCCTAACTTTTGTTATTATTCATAATTAATTTTCGCTAATACGCGCAGGATAAAAGAATAACGAGTATTTTACCATCTCCCGCTCTTTCAAAATTAACAATTGTAAATAACATGCGTTCCTCATCAGGGAAGTATCGCGATTTACTAACGGGCATTCGTTTTAGCGCGAGGAAACGTCCGATCCCGTATCATCGACCAACCCCGACACCACCCTCGTCGCCGAGTAGTTCCGAGAGCAGCAGGCACAGCAACTGGTCCACTGCGAGTCATCGTTCCACCTGCTCCGCGAGTCGTAGTCCGTCTTACACGCGTTGAGAAAGACGCCCATGAATTCCCAGTAGGGGGAAATTCGACGTTCCTTCTTCGTATACTAGACTCGGAGCGATCGTAGGCGCGATCCTTTATGACCTGAAGGAAATCACCGTGTCCCGCTAATCGAATTTCCCGAGATATTATCAATTTAAAACATTCAAATATGTATTTAAAGATATATTAATTTAAAGAATTATAGTTGTAAATATTAATTTATAAAAACGAAAATTCAGGTCATGGAGGGTCGAAGAGAGTGTTCCAGTCAGGAAGTTTAATAATGTCTGTTAAGTTTTCCGAAAGGAAAGATTGCACGGGGTACTCCGAGATAAATGGGCACGTTGCATTATTTTTAGCGAAAAGAAATTGATCTTCATTAGCAATAATTTCATTGATGGTTTCCGTGCTGTTCATTCGACGTGGTTCACGTGGAACAACGCCGTGTCTGTACTTTCAGTTGATTCGGAAACATTTTGTATATGAATCGTACACAGTATCAATTAATTCAAATGACAACAGTCTAGTCTTAAAGAGGATAACAATCTAGTTTAAAGAAGATAACAATCTAGTCTAAAGAAGACAACAGTCTAGTCTAAAGAACTTTGAAAAACTGAATTGACTTTCAGATTATTTTACGTTCGTAGGAAAAGAGTTTATATTAATTTTATGAATTTAGGATAATGATTTGCAATCAGAACTATCTGGAGATGCAAGGGCTAATTTTTATTTGGTATTATTTGAATAGTATTTATTTAATTCCATTTTATTGAAATGAATTTTGAATGGAAACATCATTCCGAGCATAGTGCGTAATTACGAATCTGCGTATTTATTTATTTATTTATTTATTTTTTTGATAATTTAACAAGACACCAATTAACCGGCTTATAAAATTTATAAAAAGAAACAAATCTCGGTCGTAACGATAATATCACTTATTCAACATGTTGAAAAAGAAGATGTCACAATATCAATTTTATATTTATTTCGAATTTTGATTCGAATTACAGTGCAATTTTGCAATTATTGTTGATATTAGAAAATTATGGTGGAGAAAAATGAATATCAATGTAGAATTTAGTGTATTATACTCTCTTTCTCTAGTCAAACAGACTCGTATTATCATGGTGCAGTAACTTCATTTTCCTATAACTTCTAACAGAAGTTTTCACTTAATTTAAAATGAATATTCAAATGGGAAAAACGTACGTGTGCAAGACAAGCAAAGGAGATATTTTAATAACGGATACGAGAATTTTCTTTCTTTCTCTGTGAATCGTGAGATTTTTACAAAACGTTCATCTGTTTTTAATATTATAAATTTTCATTGCGAATTTTCATTAAATTACTTGTGTATTTCTTGGATCATTATTTGCTAATTCTTACGTAAGCAATAACGGAAAAGAAAAGATCTGATTGAGCATTCTTTGTTACTCATCTCATTTACTATCGTAATAGTATCATATAATATAGTGATCTAGGCGTTTATAATTTGCGCTTTCTAAATCATGCTATATCCAAAGTCCTTAAACTCATCAATGAATGCGGATTTAATTTAGGTATTCAGAAATTCTCAGTGCAATGTTATAAATTCGTTCTTTTGTACATTTGTAGATATTATTTTTTATAAAATTCTACATTTTCCTTAAATAGTTTAAATCCTCTCTAAACGTATATATATAATTATTTATATATATAGATAAAATTTAGTAATTTTTAAATTTATTATATATATATATATGTATATGATGTATTTATTTATTTATTTGACAAAGTAGTTTTAATTTAGCGACTGTGACAACACAGCGATTCTTTTACATGCAATATTCACAACTTGGTAAAATACTCTAGTCACAGGAAGATGATTTCTCGCGAAGGCTCGAAACTGGGCCAGGCAGCAACGTACCAAAAAGACATAATTAGAATACTAGTCTCGATTACGCGGTTACGCGAAGTTAAGCCTCGAAGATATATGTATAGGGTTAAAGAAGGATCATATTTGGAAAGTCTACATTGTTTACGACTTGACAGAGAAAACTACGTAGCGCTAGCTCTCATACTCGTAACGACTGATTTCTTTCTAACGAGAAATTCCTCGACCGCTAATATCGGGTCATTGCGTACGAATTGTATCTCTTAACATTCAGCATATCTGAAGATACTTGACTTTTTATCCTTTCCACCTTTCTTTCGCTCTATACATTTGAATGAGATTGAGAATTTTGATTTCTCATTCTGAAAAAAAAAAAAAAAAATCACATTTTATACGCAATGCTCGATCGACGCTGTCGAGCTCCATATTAATGTAGGTCGGATACATTTTACAATTTTTCCAGTGCAATGTTTGTGATCGCTCCCTTCCTGAGATTCGTTTCCGCGTATAATATAAAATAAATAATATATATTCGAATATACAGCGAAGTTATGGGAATGTTAAAAGGGTAAAACTTGAAAACTCTATACCTTTCGCACGCCATTGTTACCCTAATTACTTAAAAGGTCTCCGAAATGATAAATTCTACGTAGGAAACGACGTGCAAGGAAATCCCTTTCAAAATTCGAGTTGCTTTCAAAGAGCAGAACGCCCCGATCTCTTCGTCAGTTCATCATTGAGAGGAACTCGTGATCTGAAACTCTTGAACCTGACGTCTGTACCCGCTTATGATTTACAGCCATCGTCGAATGTTATCGTCTCGTTAAAGTGAGAGAAAATTCGGATATTATATCTGTAATATACTCTGTATTGTTGTTGTGTGATTAAATCGAAAATCTCAAACACACGCCACATTTTGTATTTCTGAAAAAAAATTCTGTTCCATATCTCGAGACAAATATTATAGACAATTATAGAGGAACCGTAAAATCGTCGACTATGTGATTATAATTGATATTAAAACTCTAATATCGTAGGTAATTGAAAACAAATAAAGATAAGTAAAACAATGTCGGTAATCAATAAGCTCTATGAAAGATATAAATGCAATATCAAAAAAGAAAATGATATGAAATGATGACTAACGAAAGAATAGCTATATAAGAAAAATATAAAAATAAATAGAAAAAACGCAGTTCGCATGTAAATCTCTATATTATTTATATCCTGATATCTATCAAAATTATCAATTATATTAATATACAGCACCATTCCAGTAAGACGTATATTTTGTACATTTCCTAGACCAATATTAACAAATCACAATGGAATGTATCATTAACATAACATTACTTCACTTTGTACAATCATAAGATTGCCATTACTTGATAAATTCATTACACGTTATTCGTGTAACTTTTTCACTTTTTGCTTTCTTCAACGGTGTCACCTAATCACACATACGCATTAGCGTATTATTGCATATAAAAATATCTATAACAACGATTATACAATAAGTTCTCATATTCTTTTACTTGTCTTTCGAAGCTTTTGTTCTCTTTTTGGCAAGATAGACAACCCATGCGAAACCAACGAGATTCAACATTAAGACCCTCAACTGAAAAAAAACAGTAAGACATTAACGATTGATTGTAGCAAGTTTATAGTTTATAAGTTAATATATTGTCTATATAATTCTACTGTTAGGAAAAAGATTGATATAAAAGATACAAAAAGTGAAGAGAAGGAAATACAATATAAAACAAAGATTTTTGAATATAAATCGAAAAGGAATTTTTAATCAAAATTTTAATTCTGAAAATAGAGGAATGTCTAAAAAGTAATCTAATAAGGTAATGTTACGTTACCATTGGTGGAACATATTTTATATTGATATAGTGGAACAAAGTCAGATACTTCAAGTTAGCCATCAATGTTGGTAAATATAATCTTTGCATCTGAACACATGCCACTCGATGGGGCTTGCCCTGTAAACAAACTTCTATTTAGTTCTGATTACGAAAATAAGGACTTCCAAGCATAGTCTTATTTAATAACTGTTTAGCTTCTAATTTTATTTGTTGAGATATCATTGCTCTTAATTTACAAAATAAGCAATACTTTCTTATCTTGTGCCACTTTGTAAAAGCAGCTATCTACAATAGTTTGTAATCTCCATACCTCGAAAATGGCAAGCAGGTAGAGCGCGAGCGCCTGAAAACACGGTGTGTAAATGAGTCTCTCTATCAGAAGTATCCCCAGAGGATTCTTCACGAGCAATCGTATGTATGTGTAAAAGTAATGGGGTACTGGTCCTCCAAACAACAGGCTGCAACAACATTTCGCGCATGAGAGACCGCATGAATTTCTCAAACCTGCTTCGTTAGCAGCGCAAACAGCGCTCTGCAGCTTACCCAAATAGCGCAAAGGCCAGAACGCTGTCCTCGTTAAGCTGCTTGGCGCCAGATAGTTTCTGAGATGCCACATTTCCAAGAGCGGCGATAATGCAACTGGAAAACAATCACACATTTCTTGTTTCTGTCATCTAATTTAGCAATACGACAGGCAGTAAGCTAGGGTTTATAAATTTATATATATATATATGTATATGTATATGTGTGTGTATGTGTGTTTATTGGAATATTTTCTAGTATATACATATAAATATATGTATATATCCAGTAAGCAGCATGCATGCTAGTACATTGACAGTTTGCCAGCAGAGAATATTACAGCAGATCGATATAACTACATCCATATTAAGTGGATTGTTTTGTTGATAACAGGTGGTTATATAATATAATAGACCGATGCGGCAACAACCTTTGATAGCAGGAGTAAAAATCGAGCGAAATCTATCATTTTGTAACTATTTAAATGCAATACATCATTTAAATAGTTATAAAATGGTACTCTGCTGGCATTCTGCCAACAATATTTACAAGCACCTTGCAAAATCTGTTTTCTTACTCAATAATATATTTTTTAGTGTCCTACATTCTATTATGTATATTTAATATACATAGAGATATAATTATATTATTTGCACAATTATATACATAAAACAATTACATAATATAATTACATAATTATATATGATATTCGATTATGACACAATGCTTAATTGTTATGTATATCTCTGGGTATACGTAATAATTAAGATGCATTGTTACCTCGTTATGGCTTTTGTTCTCAAGGGACTGGTGTAGAGTCGCTGTAGATACGCGCCGACGAGATTGTACAAAATATTTGTCGGCTTGGAGAGCGACATTTTTTTCGTTATTAATCGCCGCCTGTCGTCGACTGACTATATAGACCTGGAAGACACGTATTATTCGTACGGTGAGTATTGTAGTTGTGTGAAAAAACGCGATTACGCGATAAAAAGCGGTGCAAAGTGCAAACCGCTGTCAGCTGATAACAGAGGCTTCGACGAGTCGCTCCTATGATGGATCGTATTTTCGACAAATCATTCTCTTTTCATTTTTCTCATTCCATTGCGATTTATATGAAAATGACAGACGGAGAACGCAAACGCGTATCGAATTTTGATCGTGATACCTCGTATTGTTTACGAATCCGGACGGATTTTCGGAGGTCTACGATCTACCTTGTGCAATTCGATCGGACGACCAAAATTCGACAATCGATTCTTCTGCTGTCAAAACGCGATTCGTCTCGCGCACAGTAGCTACGAGCGAGATCGATAAGATGCAAGAATCCGAAATCTCGAGGGACTCGCGGGGGGGGGGATTATAACCTCATTTCGAGACTGACGTTCGTTCTCCCACAGGCCAGTAATTGTCGCCTGCGATCTTTGCGAAAGCTTCGATTGAAATCATTCGAGAAAAAGTATTGAATTTTACCGATTCCGTACAAGATCTGGAAACGTGTGTGATCTACGAAATTTATGTGTGCGGCCTCCGACCCGAATTCGCGAAAGGATCGAACCTGTCACCTGTTCTCAGTCCTCCCAGGGACTGAGCGGCGATTTTGACGAAACGTATAGAGAGGTCAGTTTGAATACGAAGGTGACGAGACACCCCCTGAATCGGTATAGCTATCGGTCGATCTTTTTACCTCGGTGCGAAAGCGAAAGGTCGATGCCAGTTTATCTACCTCGAGTACCACGTGATCGTTTTGCATTAGAGATAATCTCCTTGAAGAGAAATACTTCTTTGCGGCTATTATGAAAGATATGTCGTGTAGCGATAAACAATAACACGCGTAATAGCATATAGTACTTGCTAAAAGCACTGCTAGGAGTATCATGCACATCGTAATTTACATGCCAAATTGCAACATGATAACGTAATATGATTTAATATAATTACGTAATTGCAAAAAAAGTATTTAAATAGCAGCTTTGATTAAACTTCGATTAACTTAATCTTTAACTTAATCCTAACTTAATCTGCTTAATCTGGCTACGAAGTTTTTAATTGTACAGTTTATTGTCTATAATTTAATCTAAAATATAACTTACAAGGAGAAAGATTTGTTTTTGTAAGTGAATAACGATCACTATATATATATATATATTCATCAAAAATATCCATTTATTTATTCTATTTTACATATATATATATATATATATATATATATATATATATATATATATATATA
>NW_012026903.1:307901-308934 GCF_000956235.1 Wasmannia auropunctata | reverse complement strand
GTTACCTCGTTATGGCTTTTGTTCTCAAGGGACTGGTGTAGAGTCGCTGTAGATACGCGCCGACGAGATTGTACAAAATATTTGTCGGCTTGGAGAGCGACATTTTTTTCGTTATTAATCGCCGCCTGTCGTCGACTGACTATATAGACCTGGAAGACACGTATTATTCGTACGGTGAGTATTGTAGTTGTGTGAAAAAACGCGATTACGCGATAAAAAGCGGTGCAAAGTGCAAACCGCTGTCAGCTGATAACAGAGGCTTCGACGAGTCGCTCCTATGATGGATCGTATTTTCGACAAATCATTCTCTTTTCATTTTTCTCATTCCATTGCGATTTATATGAAAATGACAGACGGAGAACGCAAACGCGTATCGAATTTTGATCGTGATACCTCGTATTGTTTACGAATCCGGACGGATTTTCGGAGGTCTACGATCTACCTTGTGCAATTCGATCGGACGACCAAAATTCGACAATCGATTCTTCTGCTGTCAAAACGCGATTCGTCTCGCGCACAGTAGCTACGAGCGAGATCGATAAGATGCAAGAATCCGAAATCTCGAGGGACTCGCGGGGGGGGGGATTATAACCTCATTTCGAGACTGACGTTCGTTCTCCCACAGGCCAGTAATTGTCGCCTGCGATCTTTGCGAAAGCTTCGATTGAAATCATTCGAGAAAAAGTATTGAATTTTACCGATTCCGTACAAGATCTGGAAACGTGTGTGATCTACGAAATTTATGTGTGCGGCCTCCGACCCGAATTCGCGAAAGGATCGAACCTGTCACCTGTTCTCAGTCCTCCCAGGGACTGAGCGGCGATTTTGACGAAACGTATAGAGAGGTCAGTTTGAATACGAAGGTGACGAGACACCCCCTGAATCGGTATAGCTATCGGTCGATCTTTTTACCTCGGTGCGAAAGCGAAAGGTCGATGCCAGTTTATCTACCTCGAGACTCGAGTACCACGTGATCGTTTTGCATAGAGATAATCTCCTTGAAGAGAAATACTTCTTTGCGGCTATTATGAAA
>NW_012026903.1:274054-307851 GCF_000956235.1 Wasmannia auropunctata | reverse complement strand
TATATATATATATATATATATGTAAAATAGAATAAATAAAATTGATATTTTTGATCATCAAATAGGATGTCTTAATATTAATATTTTAAATTCAAGGAACACAGATTTATTATAAAGGATTTTTAAAAACTAAAATAAACTCTTATTAAAAATAATTATACAATATGATATATTGACAGTTTGTATTAAGTGGCAGTTTTCTAAAATATGTACTCCACAATACATAACTACACAATATTTCATACATGAACAATATTACAATCATTGAATTATTTTACAAGTCAATTGAAAATAAGTATGTACAACATTTGATCACTCGTCAGAATATCAGCTAAGCTGCGCATCACTATCCTTTACTTCGATTGGACTGAGAATGGTGAGCACGTATTGCAGAACCTTGACTAATTCCTGCTCCTGCTTACTGGCATCGATACTCGACAACGTAAATCTGCCGAGGGCCTCCCGAATGCTCTGAGAGAACCCGGCGCTTCGCGCGATAAGTTTTCCCTTTTGGTTATTGCTGATGAGAGACCACAGCATGGATCCAGCTAGACTGATCTCGCATGGCGATCCATTCTTAAAAACGTCGTGCAGCAGATTTATGAAATCCACTGAAAAGTAGCAAGCGTTTAGTACGATTAGTAATAGAAATCGATTATCGATCTTTCCTAAGCTTGTATTTGTTTATTTATTACCTGAACTAAGAAGCCGAGGTCGGTTTGCTACATTGAACGCCAAATTGCGTAATATCGATATTGCGAGAACTTTGTTCACTGTCGGAGGACATTTTGCTAGGTGCATTAGGACGTCCAGAGCATCAGTGGCCTAAAATCGTTGCTGTACAATTATCAAATAAAATAACATACTTTCTCTGTATTTTACCTTTGGCACGCATAACTGTCCTTCCTCGTAATAAGTAAAATCTATTAGAAACTCTAGGCAATACATCTCCACTAATGGCCATGGTTTCGTTCTTTTGGTAATAGTGGGATGTATCTTGGTAAAAAGCTGAAGAAGATTACTCTGCGGAGCGAACAATTGATTCGTAGTTAATTAATCAGCTCGGAAAAACATGCTTGTACTCTCGTTGCTTCGATCATTCTACGAGCGTGTGACCTAATTACTTTAATAATTACCTTTGAAATGCAGACTCTGCACTCGTGAACGTGCACCGCGTTTCGCAGGATGTGGAAGGCGAAGTGCATCTTGTGATTATCGAAAATCTGACCGGCTCTTTCGATTTCCTTGCACGTTACTTGTGTAACCACGTGTATCAGCGCGAGCGTATTTGGCGTTTTCCTCAAGCTACTTCCCGGTAATATCGTCGTCAATGTCAAGGACTGCGCGGCTGAAAGACGTAAAAATTAAAATGCGATTGATTTAAAAAAATATTGTACACAGAGAAATCGTTTGTCCTTATCAATGCGGTTAATAATAACCAAATGATATGTTCTTGAATGTCATCTTACCAACGTTACATTTCGTTGTGAACGTCGCCAGTAATTTTAACGCGGACGTTGACACTGTTTTATTTAAAGCGATCCAAGCCCACAACTTGTGCACCACGTCCGCCAAGCCCTCCTTCGTCAGGGTTTCCTTAACACACGCGTCTCCGCACATAAAGTTCATCAGGAGTATGAAGATACAGTTCACGTCGTGCAACAGAGGATGAGTCTGCGCAAAGACAAGAAAAGAAAGTGTTTTTATAAATTCGTAATATTTTCGTATAGAAATTGCGAATCGAAATTTCACATGTGTTGGTCTTTCCTTACCTTCTTTTCCGCTTGCTTCTTATACAGCTCGAACGGTTGAAGATTCAACTTGACGTACAATTCTTTTAGGATCATCAACGCGGTCTCAGGAAGATTGCCCCGTAGCGCCGTTCGTTTCGCCTTCTTCGATACGCACAGTAGATTCGTAAGGGCACCCACAATGAGATCTTTGTCCTCCGACTGTTTGCTGCTCTTTTTGGATTTTGCGTAGCTGTGAGCGATAAAAAGATGCAGCAACAGTTCGCATAATTCGCCGCCTACGGTAATTTGTCCTCGATCCAATAGCCTGCCGTCTTTCGGATGCAAATCGATCTCGCTCTCGTTCGACTTTCTGGAATGCGCGTTCGCGTCTCTTATTGACAATTTATTGACGCTCGATATGACATCTCGCAGAGCATCATCCTTGCTTTCGATCGAGACACATGCCACATTAGTGTCGAGCACGGTTTGCAATAAAGAGGTGCCGCTTCTTCCCAGGAAATCTTTCTGAATCTCGTGGGACAGTAGGAAAGCTAAGAAGCTAATGGCACTCATTCGCAGATCCGTCGCGGAGTCCTTTATCGCGTAACAAATGGAAACCACGACCGTTTCGGGCCCGCATAGGTCTAACGCGCTCTGAATGGCCTCGAAGTGTTGGTCCTCCGTTAACGAGAGCATAGCCACGAAATTGTAGATCTCCGTCCAGAGTCTGTTGCGTAGATATATCAGACGCGGTTCAGTAGACTCTAAGAAAATTTAATGCACGAATTAGGGATATCGTTTAAAAATTCGAGTATACATTTGTGTCGAACAAACGTTAAAATACATACGGTATAAATCGATATTTAAGTAGCAAAACACAGTATAGAGCGAATCCGGGGAGAAAAGTACGACGGCTGCGTACTCGTTGCTATACGTGATGCAATTTGTTAAAACTGTGCAGATGCTGATATACATCTCCAGTGTGTCAGAATAATGACTCAAACTCTTCCTGCTTCTAGTATCCTTCGGAATCTCATTCAGACACCTTAATGACAAAAGATCAAATGAGACGAGGTATTAAAAAAAAAATTCGATAATTTGGTGTTATAAATCTTCTAATTCTACATACGTACCCAAATAAATATTTATCGATGGAATATTCGTAGACTTGCCGCACCACCTCGTGTTGTCCGATGAATATTAAGTTGTTCAATAAGTTACAAGCAGCCGTGATAAGCGAAGGCGTTGCTATTGATTGTATAGAATTGTCCACATCCGTTATTTCCGAAACTCTGCCGGAAACTGTAAGAGAAGCAGAGAAGAATTAAATATAAATATAATTGTACAAAACAGATTTTTGAAGCATACAGTCAAATAATACACTTACATAGTTGTAATTCATCCTGACAATTGTATAAGTGCGATACGGTGCGCGGTACCAATGAAACGCAACTAGATTGCAAACTTTGCACAGTGACTGCTTTGCCGTCGTTCCCTTGACATTCTGACTGTTCCGCATCTAAAGTGGTCAACGTATAGATATCGGAACACAGAACGCTGATTTCGTGATAGATATTGCCTTGTTCGACTTGCATCAAGATAGCTTGTGGTTGTAAAAAATCATCCTGGACAAAAAGATTATGTTTCTAAATTACATGGCTTAACTGCGTTTTAGAAATTTAGAAAATATGAGTATGTTTTATATAACATCAATAATACAAATATGATCTACATAATATTATTTAAGATAGAGATTTTTAATTTTGACGCCCTCTCAATGTGTTTTCGGCTTATAATGATATATCGTACTTACGCATTGAAAAGTCATCGAGTTGCAATTCTTGAGCATGTTGCAAAATGCGATACACGCTTGCTCTCTCACTAAACAAGCCTCATCCCTGCTTGTGATGCACTGAAGCAACGTGTGACACAAGTCGCTCGGTGCCATGGCGATTGCGTTGAAGAGCTGCGACGCAGTGTGCACTGTGTTCATCAGACCTGCCAATAATTGTAAAGCCGAAGCGCGAACCAAAGGATCTCTGTTTTGCCACAGCATGGGTAGCCAATTTAACGAGCGGCCTTCTTCGCACCAAAACACTATCCACGACTGAAATAATAAGACAGTCGTATTACTTGTTGCAATTAATAATTAACGCGAAATACAAGTTGATGGAAACGACTCATTAATTCGCCATTAATAAATAATAATTCATATTACATCTTTTCGCTTGAATTGAAAATACTCACATTTTTATTAAAATTGACTTGCATTTGATGCAACAAGTGATTAAGACATATTATCGAGTTTCTTGTTATTGATAATCCCATAAAACTGACAGTACCAGCGCCATGAAAGGACACGATCGGCTCGATGAGCGTGTTGCAAAGAGACAATAATAGATTCTTATGATTTCTCCATTCGCACTGCCCGATCAGATACGTCAAACACGTTAGCAACGAATCGAGATATGCTGTAAAAGAAAAAAAGAAAGGATATTTATAATATTAAATTTTGCGAAATCGATATTCTAAAAGAAAGATCTGCATTATTAAAATTTAGATGTAATATAACCAACGAATATTAATACCAAGATTGTAGAAATGTTGCTGATCTCCGAAACATAATGTTGAAACAACGAACTCTACGAATCGGATCCAGGTGTTCTTCGGTTCGTCGTTAGATTTCTGCATTTTTTCAATCGCTGAACACGTGCGTACTAATTTGAGTAAAGATTGATGTACATTCTGATTGTCAACTTCTAAGTTCTTAAATAAATCCGCCAGCGACCTCGTCATGTTTTTCATAATTCTACTGATCCACGAACCTTTTCCTGAGAATTAGAAAAGAATTATTTTAATATAATTTGTATTCAGAAAAAAATGAGGCTATTTCTCTCGATATTCATCGTCTAAGTGACCTTACCTTTCTTCGCGACATTTAAATACAATTGTAGAAAAATGAGAACATCTACAAATAAGTCGCAGTCCTCTTTACTTGTGGGATGAGATAATAAAAATCGCTCGAACGTTTGTTCCCATGGCAGCGACTCGATGTCTCTCTCTTCATTATGTTGAAGTACTTTGTAAAATTTTAAATACCTGAGAAGTAAATAATTGTAGTGGTTAATTTTCTGTAATATACCTTTGTAACAAATAGTTGCAATAAAAGTTATTAGATTACTAATAAATTAACAATAGCTTACATTGTGAGGTAATCTAGCGCGCATATAACGCTATAGTGCATGGTAGAATTTTGAATATTATAGAGTTGATGTTGACAACAATACTGAGGAAAGCTGCATCGTAAAGAAAGAAGATCCTTTTCAAGAATCATCAATTTCTGTGCAATTTCGGAGTCATTTAAGTCACCCAAGCATTTCCATAACACGTTCACGCCGCCGTTCCATTCCCAGGCCCAATACTGTCTAAGGAAAGTTAAGACTACTGGATTGCTGCCATGAAGTACTGCAAATTATAAAATAAGAGATTATTAATTTTTTGTTAATTTTATAACTCGAAATCACACAAGATCAATATTATGATCTCAGTGGAAATTTTATTTTATGAATACAATTACTTACATGAGACATCAGATCGCCTATGCATGCTTGTCTTCCAATGAGATTTGCACACAAACGGTAGTTTCATATTTGACACAACAATGTACGGCAACGAGATATGTGACGCAATATTGTTTTCCACATCTTTTTCGTTAACTCTTATGATATATTCACCATAAAGTAGTAAACACAATAGTTGCGCACCATCGGATTTTACACACTCATTGTTTGGAAACAAAAAGAGACCTAAAAGATTAAATTTTATATCAAAATATCATTGGAATTACTAGGTATATCTTTGAATTAAATTTTAGATAATTTAAAAATCATGATAAAATATACATACTTCTTACGATATTAAAAAAAACATCAATGTTGAGAGATAACTCGTGTCGTATAGTACATTCAAAAAATGCGAGTAGTTTTAATATGCCGATTATCGGTATCACAGAATCTGGATAATTTACATAATCCTTCTCTATCTAAAAATATTAAAAGATATAAAACATTCAATATATTTAAATTAGATAAGAAGTCTGTAATATCTTTTTTTTATCAAGTATAACAACTTACCAGGGCTTTATTGAAAATATCCAAAATCAAAGGCAGACCACCTTGATTAATGAACAATTTGTGCAAGGAAGTGTCGGAAAGCATCACGCTAATTTGTACTAATGCAGATTTCCGAATTTTCGGATCGACGTTTGGTTCGTTCAACATTTCCAATACCGATAACATATTGCTCCTCTGAGAACAAAATATTTTTGTGAATTATGTCCGAAATCGTATATATTAATTATATGTACATTTTTAAAAGAGCATTTTAATTTTAATTTAAAAAATTTTAAAAAGTAGAACGATTCTCTGTCAAATAACTAAGATTGTAAGAGATTTTCAAATATTCTGAATGCAAATATGTAACCTGATAATTGCCTTCTGATCGCTTAACGAAGTTTTTACGCTCAAATATGCAGAGTGAACTAAGAGGCAAGCCGTGCAAAGACGACAAGCGTGGCAATTTCTGAACAGAATCCTTTTCCTTTCCAAGGAGCCAGATTAATCGACACAACGCTTCTTCCCGAATATCGTTGTCTGGTGAATAGAGAAATCTTAAATTGCCTTTTAACATCTGAAATTGAGTTATAAAGCACGTAAAACAAAAGAAAACCCACGAAAAGATATTTTCGATTAAGTTAAACTACCTCAAGAAAAGGCAACTGTATATTATTAGAAATGTCAGGATCAAATATTTTAGTTACACACTGCCCTAAGGGTGTGTGGGTATCAGCGTGGCACTGTAAAAGGTACAATACAGGAACGAGAGCTTCCAGAGCTTTCAACCATCCAGTTTCGCCCATTTGTATTTTTCCTTTCAGTATAAACACCAGCATGTCTCTCGACATCTCGTTTATCTGTACACATGAAACCAAAATTAGATTAAATTGCGAAATCAAGAATCGCGCTGCAGTAATTTTGCAATAGTGAATATTTGTCCGACACAAAACGTCTAATTAAAAAAATTCTTTGTTACCCTGCTGTCCTCGCTGGTTGCGCCATGAGAAATAATTTCCGTCAAGACATTCGGCTCGAGTAGGAACGTCAAACTTTCCCACGGTAGTTTATTATACTCTACTCCCAGAACACTCTTGATCAGAGCGTGGCATTCGACATATGTGGTGTACCGAACGTCTACGTCTGCATTCGCTAGTAAATTCAATATCAGCTTCGTTGCCAGCGCGCGGTCCTCGTCACTTAAAGAATACTTCGGGATGTCTTGTAAAAATTTTACAGCCGTCTTAACGACCGTTAAATTCTTGTGATACGACAGACTCAATTTGGACGCGTGTAACATTCTTAGCGTTTCCGAGGGCGATTGCTCCGATGAGTTTTTCAATATACAGATAGCCGACTGCATGGATTTCGCGACGGTTCTAGTTTCGTCGAATAATTTTGTCAATGCTACCTGATCAGCATCTTGAAATGTCTACAAACGAGAAGGATTGTATTAGCGGTGGTCGACCGGCGACGGAATAATCGAATGAAATAAAAAAAAAAAAAGGGAATTGAATTACTTACGCGAGCGTATTCCAAGAGTATGGAATGCAACGCCGGATACAGCAGATATATCGGTGGATCCATCACGGCATTTGTTATTGATGCCTTCAAAGCGTTCGGTATAACAGCATCCGCCAGCTCTAATGGCACGATACTGCTCAACAATCTCATGATAATGGTAGTAAGGTACAAGTACGTTATCCTCAAATGATCTACATTACTGCAGCTCCCAAAGTACTCCATCACCTCCCCCATTAAACTGAATAGCGCTTTCAAATCATCGTTTATCTTCAATGCCGTACCGTCGTTGCAGAGCCAGATATTCGGCATCACGCAAATTGTTAACAGTTGCACCAACTCATGCGTCAGATCTGTGACGTATTTGATGTTTCGTAGAGGAAATATGGAATTGATAGGAATGCTCAACTGGGTGAGAACGTGTTTCAGAGATTCTATACAATAAGCCGGCAGAAGCATCTGCTGCAACTGCAAGACAGAATCGTCGACGTTTTCACTGATACTTTGACTTCTGTCGCTAGTCCCCTAAAAAAAAAATAAAAAAAAAACAGAGCTCAGAATACGAAGAGAGCTTAAGAATAATAAACTTGTCAAGAAATCAAAATCAAAATCTACTCACTGCCGATTGATATGCTTGATAGTTCGCTTCAGGTACGCCGTTATCTGGACCATCTCCACCTTCCGAGGATGTGTAAACGTTGTTGTCTAACTTGCCGCCCAATAGCTATGTAAAAAAATAACGTAAACAAAGAAATAGTCGAGAAGTCATTATATGATTGAATATAAAAACATGATATTATATAGTTTCTTGTATCAAGCGAATAAAATATTAAACGTTACCTTTTGTTTTTTATTCGCCACACACGGTTCGCAGTAATAATAAATGCGGAACCTTAGAGAACGAGTTAGTTTACGTAAGGTTTTTAACACGGTTGGAACTATACACGCGACATTAGTTTCTGACATGTTAACGCTCGATTTAAGAAGACCATGAAGTATCTGTAACATTTTAGATACATGTGTTTTATTAATTTATCATTCGAACGTATAATTCGTTAGAAGAAGATACTTACCGTAATTATTGCGGGCCGCTGAAGGAAAACTTCTGCTGGAAAATCTTGCATCATAACGTTCGTTATAAACTGACATGTGTGTAATATATGATTGATATCGACAGTATTATTAAGAGCCTCTTCAACTGCTGTAAGTACGCCTCTGTCCGACGTAACCAATGGCTGCCATGGCATTACTAGCCATTTAATACCACCCTCTACCGTTTTAGAAACTCGTGTGCCATTCTCGCGCTCCAACGTTATATCAAATGGCACAGTACTATAAACAATTACAAACACATGTATCTCTATATATCTTGAATAAATATATAAAATCTATATAGTATGTATTCAAGAAGAGAGAAGTAAAAATATTTTTCTCACAACTTTTTTTTAGAAATTCAATCATTACTGATTTTTCTAAAGCATATTCAATTTTGTGTTAATTCTTACTTGTCTAAGATAGACGGAAGATTTAAAATCTCATTCAAGTCATCATAGTCTTCCCTTTCATAGTCCTTATTCCTGTATCTAATGTGATCTTGTGTTTGTATTCTATGTCTATCAAATTCTGAACATGTTGTGGTAATATCCTGCAATGTGATTATAATCGTCTTATTAACATAATATATATAAATACTAGTGCACAATTATTATCACGTTTGAATACATATTTAATACACTTACCCGACTCTTTTCTAAATGCAGAACAGCTTGTTCAATTTTATCTAATTTTGCGTACCATTCAGGGGATAGATTTCTCCTTAATTCATAAAGCTCATTTTGGAACTTTAATTTGCCAAATGCATTCAAGTAATTCCTTGCATCTGCCTGGAAGCAAAAAGATCAAACATTAATTAAAATACAGTAAATTACGTATCACAAATTAAAAAATATTTTACAGAAATGTAAGGTATTAATTTCAAAGTAGATTTTCAAAAATATTACATTTTAAGTTTAATTAACAGGACATCATAAAAGAAGTATTGGAGTTGCGGATCTTGAAATTTATCAGTAATCATCAGTAAGAGAGTCCAAGTACCTTTAGCAGTCGCAATAACAAATTCAGTACTTTCTCCGGCTGTGGCACAGTCTCGAACGAGAACCAATTGAACAGTTTTTGGATTATCTCCTTTTTGACAGCGTCGCAATCACACGCGAAACCTAAATCATACTTGGAAATAATATTATCCAAAGCTCGCAGACGTATCTCGTCGATAGTGTGGCCTGAAAAGGAAATGTCAGAGAGAAATGGAAAAGACGCAATAGATACGCCTTCGCGGCACATCTTCTAAACAACCGATTAATAATATCTCCTCTCATTTCTCACCCAATTTTTTAACGTGTACGGCAGTTATTCCGGCGGTGCCCAGCATCGTGAAAATAATCTGTCAGATCAGTCATAGGTTAATCCTGTCACACGGGCTTTGAAAATTTAACCGCCAAATATTCAGCGGCATCGTATTTCAGAAGGAGACGACAGATGAGTCGGGGCGCTGATGAGCGACGGCCGCTCGCGACACTACTTGCAATGCAGCGTCGCTGTTGACAACAGCGGCGACCTGCGTTACCGGGAGTTTCACCAAACAAAAAAAAAGTTGCAGAAGTCATCGTCAGATGGCGCTACGTGTATCGTTCGCTGAATTTTTACTGCCCGACAACAAAAACACGCGCACATAACATCGCCAACATCGGTGGCCATGTTCCCCATAGAGACTTTAACGGGCGCATGCTCGGCCGTTCGCGGACCACGTTCAATCGAATTTCGTGCGGCACGGCGGCGATTACGCGACGTATCATTACCCGCGGGAGTACGGAAATTCGCTTTAATCGGTGGATAAAATCTCCAAATAAATATCTAATGGCATTCGTTAACGCCGCGCCGCGAAGATTGGGAGAGACAGGGGAACAGGATAATGATTCATGCGATTTTAAGGCACTTCAATCTAATTCCGATTAATTTAATGGATAACAAGCTTATTATGTTGCTTATCAAGCAATATACCTGTACTATTTTGTTGACATAGATTGCATTTTTTGTTGTTAAAAAATAAGAATAGAAATAATTCTGCTTTAAGCAAAATTCCGTCGACCGAATTAATTTGTCGATTAATTTGTCAGATAATACTTGTTTTTCTGTTCATGTAGAAGAATTAGTCATTTATTATTGTTTGATACATTAAAAAAAAAAAAGAAAAATGAGAAATCGTATAGAATAAAACGTTTTGCTTTAAGCATTACTGTCGGCAGAATTAATCGGCAATTAATTAATCAAATAATTTCTGTGCTGCTCCGTTAACGTAGACAGTATTATTGGTTTTTTTATCATTTAACATATAGAAAAAAAGAATTAAATTATGAGGAATATAAGAGAACAAGATTAAATTACAGAGACGACAAATTGTACAGTTCGAAATTTTGCTTTAAGCGATTCTCTCGGTTGACTTAATTGTCGATTAACTTAATCGGAGTTTGTCAAAGTTGCCCTTAGGTGTGCACAGACATAGCAATTGACGACACAACAAGGATCTTTCACAGGTCCGTTTAATCATTTTACGAAATTACAAGGATAATTCGAAGCACATGCTCTCCGCTAACGAGGTACGTGTAGGTATTACAATCGGTTTAAATTTTACGACACTGAATTACATAATTATGTACACATTATTTAACTGCATATAAACATACAAAAGGTTTAAAATTAATCCATCGAGTCGTTGGTGAAACCTCCGTAAATCCCGTCTTCCCACAGCGGCACGACCGACCCTCCTTCCGCGTGTCGTGTACGGGCTCGACAATCCTTCGATACGCCGGCTGAAGCTCGAAGCTTTTTGTCGCGGTTCAAGGAAAGAAAAAAAAAAAGAGCGCGATTCGTCATCCCGTAAGACTTAAAACGTGGATAATCCCGTAATTTTGCGACATCAAACTGTCTTGCCGTAATCTCGATATCTCGATACGCGATCGTGTTAAAAATAACTTAAAAATTTCTTTTAGCAAAGTACAAGTCCAGAGGGTCTAATCTCTCGTCCGAGATCGCGTCGGATCCTCCTCGTCTCTTCGCGGAGTGATAAAAACCGAGATCGGAACGGACCGATGAGAAACGAAAGCGGAGACTCGCTCCGTTAATCACGCGGAAAGCGAACGTCGATATATAGAGAGACGCGTACGACGCATCGCTTACGGGATGACCGATATACGCGCGAGCGACGGTTAAAGGTACGCGCCGATGCAGTTCGCGGGGGTGCGCTCTCCTCTTAAGCTAATAATAATAACTCATTCAAGCGAAACGGTGGCGCGTTACGCCCGCAAATGGCGCAAATTCGGCCCGCTACCGCCGCCGCCGCCGCCGCCGCCGCCGCCGTCGCTCGGCCGTTTCGCGAGCGTTGCCGTAAAAACGTGATTTACGACCACGCTCTCCGTGCCGGCACGGCGGCGCGGAGGGGCGCCGGAAATGAGCCATCAATGAGAGACGATCGCGCGTCGGAGCACGCCGCGCGCACGCTTCTCACGCAATTACGTATAGTTATATGTAATGCACGTAACTGCGCGCGCGAAACGTACACCGTACAGCCGTGGGCGTTTATGCCGTATCTTTTTATTGCGTGAAATTGTGAGAGAGAGCGCGCGCGCGGGTCTCTCCTCTATTGCTGCAATGACCGAGACAATGCGCGTGATCGTCTCTCCGACAAAAGCGCTGCGTCCTTCTTTTCAATATATATATATTTTTAGTGATGCTAGAAGTTCGCATCATTATATCAGAAATCGATTACATCTTTTTCTGACGCGACGTACACGTATCTCGTATGTTTGTTCTCTCACTCTCGATCCGACAGAGCTCTCTTTTCTGCTTGTTCTCATCTTTCGAATAATCCTCGTAGCGAGAGGGTTTTTTTTTCTTTCGCGCAGAAATCCCTTCTACGATACGCCGAAGATACGTGTGTCAATTAAAGCGCGCCATTCGCGAGAGCTCGATCGCAAGTCGATTCTTCTTCAACGCGTGAGAATTATTGCTCATTGTTACTCATTATATGACGTTGGTCGCGCGACAAACGCAAATCGTATATTACTTCGTTGAGTTCCGTTAGTCCGTTACTTTTAGAGGTGCTGTCCAGTTGAAGAGAAAACTTCATTGGGGCGTTTCCCCATAGCTTGTATAGTATTATTAAAAAACTGTCCCATTTCTCATTTTTAAACAAGATTCTCTTTGCAACAAGAAAAAAGATAATTATCAATGCAAGAATTTAAAATCTTAACATAAATCTGGTATTACGTATCTTTTAGTTCTTTTTTATATTCCCTTATACAAATTAAAATACGAGTCCCATATTTAATAAAACTTCGATGAAATATAATTAATAAGCTATTATAAAAAATATATCTATTACATATAAATGTAATAAGTAAATAATTTAAATGACATTAAAAGAAAAAAAATTCTCTTTTAATAATCGTGCTTGTCGCTGGACGTATTATACGCTAGAAGTAACAGGCTAGCTATTAACTCACATTGGTCGAGGAAATGCTATGAGTTTCGTTCCGACGTTTTAATAACGTCTGTCTGATTTTTACAAGAGTGTCTATAGAAACGCGATAGAAGCGTGTATGCATACATGGTTAAGCTACGAGCTCTTTGATCCCTTTAACCCCTTCCCAACGACAACAAATACTGCGACTCTCGGTACGATAAAACTCTTTTATTGAGATCTCAGATATAAAAAGGAATGTAAAGTTATAAATTATTTAAATCACAATAATTTGTCTAGTTAAAACTATGCTATCCTACATGAAGTCGTAACGAGATTATATAAATATCCTATATAATATAAAATGCATTCACTATCAAATACGTAACGTACACAAATTTTTATCACATAATTTCTGTCGACGAGAAATTCTGCGACCTAATTATATATACTTAATAGATCTATATACTTTTAAAGTTTATTTTACGTGAGTTTAGTAATTGTGTCACTCACGATAAATTTACATTTAGTTTTATTTGAGCTACCGATCTGAAAGATATTTTTCTTTTTGTGTACCGAGAGTCCGGTAAAAGTTTCGTCTTTTACGAAGCCACTTAGTTGATGTATAACGCATCTTTTAATCAGGCATGGTATTCGCAAAATTTGCCAGTTGATCGCAATGTCGAGCAGAAGGGGTTAATTCGTCGGCTGCATCGCAGAATCTCGGCCCCGAGTATTCGAGATAATCCAATTTTACGCGACGCGATATTCCTAATTTAATTATGACAAGCTATTCTTCGCTTCTATATTTTTTTCTGAAATTAATTACCTGTCTCGACAAAAGAAGATTTCCAATAAACGCGTTTCAATGTACGTATTTGTCGGATATAATTTCGTGCCAGAGGCTGTATAGCTCAGCCTCGCCTTCTTTATTTATAAATTTTCCCGTGTCTATACTACCTCACGATTAATTCCCTCGTGGAATTTTACATCGGTTCCGTATCCTTTCGTTATACCATTGCGTCGTATCATCTGCTGAGCAGCTGCACGGCGACGAATAAGATCTCGACACTCGATGTAACGGGGCGAGACGTCGCGACGCCATTCGATATATACGAGAAGCGAAGTTGGTGTCTCACGATCCCATAGATAAACAACGGTCAGAATCGATCTAATAACAGCTCGTATATGCAGTTAAACAATCGGACCAAGTACAACGTATTAGGGAATTAATTAATTAGATACGCCGGGTGTCTAATGGAGTGCCCGTTTAAAAGGTACGAGAGAGAGAGAGAGAGAGAGAGAGAGAGAGAGAGAGAGAGAGAGAGAGTGAGAAGCGACACGAGAATTCGTTTATTCCTTAAAAATTTCTATTTCAAGGAAAGAGGAAAGAGGAAAGAGAAAAATGGTAAGGGTAATCATGACGGGAAACACATACACGGTATACGCTATTACAAAAAAATAATAAATATTGTTAAACGTTAATTACAAATCGGCCCGAGCGGCAACGACTCTGCAAGACTCGGCGCCGCTTCGTGCTTCGGTTTTAACAATTTATCGTAGACATCGATAACGATAATTTTTTTTTTTTGTTAAAAGTGTCACATGTGCGCGTGTGGGTGTATGCGTGAACGTGAGTGCGCGCGCGCGCGCGCGTGCGGCGTGTGTGTCTCTGAATACGTGGAGTGTTTCGTGTCACTTTCGATCTAGAGCAAAGTCGACGAGAGGAAGAGTTGCTTTCTGACATTTAATCGAAAAAATTCTTTTTATTAATCTTTCGGCGTCAAATTAATCGCGCGTTAATAAATACGTGCAGTTTGTCGATAGATTTCAATGTATAACAACAAGTCGTTATAAAAATTTAATTCGTGGAAGCGCAGTTGTACTTAATTGATGTCCGGCTTAGGATACTCATTAGCGTTAAGATTCATTTAAAATTTTTGATTTCAAAATCGGCAAATCACGCACGTGAAATTATTTTACGCAGCGAAAGAAAAGTAACGTCATAGATTGTTCCAATTTTTCAAATGGAGAGTTCAGCAAAGCGCTTAGGCAACTGTTTGTCCAAAAAATATACTGTGCAGTCATGGGGGAAAAAAAAGATGAAGTCTCTAACGGAAACCGGATTACTGGATGCTAAACGGTATGCAATAGACATACGTGACTAACGATCATTATCTACGCTCATTTAAAATACTGTCTGGTTTCGATATCGATGGAATAGCTTTTGGATCCGCATTTCCGTACGTATGCCGGAACATTTGCGACGAAATAATCGTCAAGTTTACGTTTCCCTCTGTCGTTTCTCTCTACGTTGTTTTTTTTTTTTTTTATTAAAACTTACGCGCTAGCTTGTGTATATATGTACGCGTGTACACATATGTATATATAGATATTGTATATATATATATACATATATCAATTTTTTTTAATATGTATATTATATATATAAGATACGGGTAAATGTATAATAAATTAATTATTAATCATTATTAAACCTATTTACGATGCGCCATTAACAACTAGTGATATGTACTCGTTTTGAACTATAGCGTTAGTTTGATGCGATCCTGAGGTGGTTGGCGCGTCGCCCTTCGCGATCGAGAAGCGATCGGGGAGGCTGTAACTCGGCATAACGAGATAACGAGATAAAGCACGACTTTGCGCCTGTTTGCGCAAAAACCCCCGGCCGGTCCCGCCGGCCGTCTCTCTCTCTCGTCTCTCGCCGCCGCTCCCCGCGAATGCAATATTCTGCGTGTAGCGCCGTCGCGACCGTTTCCGCGTTTTATCGAATCAACCCTCGGCCGATTAGGCGCGGTGTGCCGGCGATTTTTGCCGGGTCGCCGCGCAAAAGCCTTTTGTATTCCGCCGGGGTGGCTGGTGTTCTCCCCGGGGAAAACGCGGCCGCGCGCGCCAGACGGACATGGCCGCAAGGAGTGGCCAACCCCCGTCTTCTCCGGCGTTTCCTCTCCTCCTTTTTTTTTTCGCGGAACGACCTGACTTTTTTGCCGTCACGGGCTCGGTGGTCGATCGATATTTCCGCGTGTGTATTAATTCACGCTTTTCCGACGGGAAACTGCCGTTTTGTGGAACCGTCCTCATTTTTTTTTGTTCCTCCCATTCCGCGCGTTTTCCGAAAAAACTACCGAAAAATTTTCAACAGGAAGCTTTTTCCTCTTTGAACGCGTAACCCTCCCTCCTCCCCCCCTCCTCCCCGATACGAATATATGAAAACATCTCCCGCTACGAATGAGAGAGAATACGAAAACACGTACGTTCTGTAAATGTTCGCTGAGTATCCGGCTTGATTACGCTACACGCTCGACGGAATATTCTAAAAGTTTCATCCCCGCCGTCTATACGTACCCACGTAAATATACGGACATTTACGGTTTTCGGAAATTCCACGCGCGATGTAAGAGATCCTGCCGACTCGCGGCGATCGCTTCTCAATCGTTCTCGGTTCCTCGCGCGGACACCTCGCTTTTTTGTGACACACTCTCTTTTTTTTTGTGTTTTCGCTTAATCCGGCGCACGTGTCGAGAAAACGACATCGTGTACACCATACAGGCAATTGTTGATATGTATCGTTTTTTTTTTTTAGCGTGGCTTATTGCTTAACGCCTTAACGTATAGCTACGATTTTGTAAATCTAGTATCTTACGTCTATCCCCTTACGCCTGTACCAGCGGCGCGCAAACTCGCTTTTGTCACCCGGACAAATATTTCGGAAATCCCAAGACAAATCGCACGCAAGTGACACGGTAAAGTGCTTGGATAAACGAGTAGTTGAGACAAACTAAATTTTCTTAACGCTCTTTTCTCGATCAATTGTCTTTCCTTCCAAAAAAAAAGGATACTGGCCCCCAGCTGCAATCGCGTTAATCAGTTTGACCGACAGCCGCGATTTTCCGCTGCTTCAATTTTTACCACTATAAAAATAGATTGCGGTGTAATAATAACAACAACAAATATTGCACTTAATATCGCAGGAACAAAAGTTACGACACATTGATTTGACATCGCAGGGAGAAAGATAATAATATTGTAAAATAAATATTCCTCTGATGTTTTAACGCAACGATGTGTATACATTTCTCTTGTCAAGTAAAAATACGTAGCGTGCAGCTTTACAGAAATATCGTAACTTAACTTAATCCTACTTATATGTTTCAAAAAAATAACAACAGGTCGGTCTACATCCCGAGCTGAATACGCATTAGTTTGTGCACCTCTGATCCTAGCATTCTTCGCGCGAGCAATATCAAGTGTCTTACCCGGACGAGCAGCTTGAGAGACAACGATAACGGCGCGTTCGAGTCGCGTCGAGGAAGCTGTCATCTCGATAAGATATCTGATATTTCGTCGACAGAGCGCCGATTGCGCCCGCCACGCGTTGTCCCGTGGTACAAAACGGAATCTTACAGACAGCGAACAAAGAGCGCATACACATACAATGTTCTTCCGCCATTTGCTTTTGATAGGAGGAATTTCCTCGGAGGATTACTCGTGAGATATCTTCGAAACGCGAGAGACATCGCTTATAGATAGACTGCAGTCTATTCGGGGAAAACTGCAGGCGGTGGCTGGTCGAAAATAGAGATATTAATAAAGTTTGAGTTAAACACGTTGTTGAAAATTAAAGATTAAGTTGAAGCTAATCCAATTCCTAAATCCTAATTGCCCAATAAAGTTTGACTTGGAACTCAATTATGCAAGTGTGTGTATATTTAGTTGCAGCAGATTTTGAATCGAAAATGCGCGGATTCTAATTCGAGTTACTACGCGGCAAAGTTTGGCGAACCAAATATAGAAAGTCGCCTGTGTGAATGACTAGAAAAGTAAATTGGCACATGTACGTATCGTTGAGGGACGAAAATCTAAAATAAAAAAGGGTCGAGAATAAAAATTGAAGTGAAAAACACAGAGAGAGAGGCGAGAATCGAGGCGACTCTTGCCGGCGGTGACGAAGCCCGGCAGCTTCGCGTCGTCTTTTAAATAAATCAGCGCTCTCCCCCGGGGGTGCGCGATACAGACGACGATGAAGGTGAAGGGAAAAAGAGGACGGGCCGGTCGGCAAGGGGGCAGGACGGAGACACTCTCCGCCGAGATATCCCGCGGTGAAGAGTGTACTTCCACCGCTGCCGCCGTTGACTCGCGAAAGCCGATAAGAAGGAACGGGAAAGCAAGCGCAAGTTGCAACTCGCGCGTGTACACATTGTATCCTAGAGCCACTACATGTCCCTCCATTCATAGATTCCTCGCTTTTCCGGGCGAAATTTCTTTTTCGTTGGAAGGCTGCTGCTGCTGCTGCTTGTCGTGTCTTTTGTACTTTTTCACCTCCGACTTAGTCGCCTTGTAACTTTTTCATTTTCGAATTTGAGTGTCTCCGCGATTGAGTCATGAATTGAATGTTTGTACCTTTTACAAAGTGATGCAATCGAGTGTCTTTGGAAGGATTTCGCACTGCGAATCGAATTATATGCCGTGCGCGCAATTTTACGCGATAATTGCAAATTAATTCACGCACAAATTTTTCGTGTGGCGAGCGCGACGCGAAGGAACGATTCGCGATACGATATAATCCGCGGATCCGACGACGGTCCGAGGATCCCGTAATTCGAGAATTCAATGATCCAAGGATTTGTCGAAGTATAGATTCGAATGATCCGAGGATCGTTGAGCGAGCTTCTTATTCTATTCCTTATCAAGTATGATATGTTATTTTCTTTTTAACAACTAGCGCTCCGAGCGTGAGGGTGCGCGCCCCTTCCCTCTCCCCCTCAAAAGAGACATTCGCTTACACCCTCCTCTTGTTGACTCGTTAATATCTTTGGTTTTTTCATTTTCCTATATAGCCTGCCACCCTCCTGTCTCACCCACCCTTTTGCTGCTTCGGGAGATTCGAAGGCCTGTGCGTCAATCTCTTCGAGAATGTTGTTATAAAAAAACGTACACCGCTTCTAGCTCAACTTTCTCTACAAATTTCGTGATATTACACAACTTGACGTCTCATCCCATCCGATATCGCCCTCCGATATTTTTACTTCTAGAGAAGCGAAAAGTTTTCGAGGAGATACGTGTATCCTGGTACTGGAAAAGTTTATCATTTGTTGGAAACGAATAACTTTCGAGTGTTAATTATGAGTGTTTGGACAGGGGGTGTCCGAACCCCGCGGAAAATACATCTTCTTTTCTTGCGAAAACAAACTTCTCGATTACGCGACGTGCTCGTAGATAACAGCCTTCCGAATTTAGCCGGTCTAATGCCGTTTATAGTAACAAAGGGCAACGACGTAACCGCAAGGAGGAAAATAGGGTAAAACCGATCGCTGCGATCAATGAAGGATACGAGACAAACAGAGATCAAGTTGCCTCCATCGATTATTTAGCGAGGGACACATACGTACAGTTCGATTTTTCAACATTTGCAAACTCGAGGTGGTATCTATTATACTTTCTGATATAAAGATATAAAGATCGTCTGGAAACATTAATTTATTTTGTACTTTTTTTATGTGATAAAAAACATCAACAATCAAAACGTAAACAACGTTCAACATCAAAATTTGAATTTTTAAAGCGTTCGAGTAATCGTTCTGCCAGAATATTTCCGGTAAACGCATGCAGTCGCGCGAAATACGCAAACGAATGACTTTTGTGTTCCCGTTTTTCAGGCCCAGTGATGCCGGGTCGAAAAATTTTAAAGGTTCCGGAATCTAAAGCGTGAAAAAGTTTGCACGGGCAATTAATTAGATTTTCGCATGTAGTAACAGCGATATTTTCACGCTTTTTCGCTTTTTTTTCCACTGTAGCTTCGCGTATCGCGCTTCACCATTTGTACTTCCGTCGTGCCATAGAAACACAAGAGAAAAAAAATATGCATGGAGATATTGTTATTACAAACGATATTCATTCAACTGCAATATCGCGTTATCACAGAGAAATAAAATATTAAGTAATATATTAAAAGATGTAATGTAAGAGTGTTTGAAATCTCTTTAGCAGTTTACGTTAATACTTCCGCGTTTAGTCCGCGGAAACCCGGGATGAAAAAGCGGGTTTCAAGCGGCTAAAACGGATTCATCCTATTGATCCGAAATCCATCGTTGCGATTTAGCAAAACGGTCGCGAACGGCCTGCGATTCAATTTCGTCATTGGATCGACATGTGGATGCCGGGAGCATTTCGCGTGCATTATTAAGCCGCCATTCCACGAAACTTCTCGAGGGTTGATTACCTGCGTTATTATTATCCCCGGAGACCGGGGGTAACTCGCCGTTCACGTCAGGTATCGCATAGTAATATCGCGATTAAGGGCGAATCGATCCTGAATTTTATCATGCCGGTAGTAACGCGCGCGGAGACTCCGTATAGTCGATACGCCATAAAATTTCTTCCCCCGGGGGTGACATTTTTTCTCTCCCCCTCCTCCCTCCGTCGTTCTTGTCCTTACGTGATTTTCCGCGATGCGTCATACAGTTTTCTTATTTTCTTCCCGACTTTACCGGAATACCGGAGGGAGAGAGAGAGAGAGAGAGAGGTCGGTGACTCCTCCCGTATTGAATATTCGGATTCACGTAGTTAGATCAGAATCCACGCCCTCGTAATTCCCGTATAATTCCTTTATTCGCGGCGACTTCTCGAGATCGTTAGGCGAGCCCTTCCTTCCTGGCGAAGCCTCGTACAGTCCGGCGCTTCTTCTTCCTCGACTTAAGTCGGCGAACGCGGATGCATTTTGCATAAAATGCATATTCATCACACGCGAAAAGAAGCGCCTCTCTCGCGACCGGCGATTCATTGTCAGGCTATTTCATTGTCCGAGTATCGGTATTAATGGGGAAGGGAAAACAGAAAATATTAAAAGAGAGGAAGAGAGAGAAAGAGGGAAAATTTTAGCGAAAGAAAGTTTCAACGGTAGTTTTTGCCTCGGCAAGAATTTGGCGAGGTATGATCGTTCGTCATTTTCACGGCTAAATATCTTGAACACGGGATCGTTATTACGAGCGAGAAGCGTGGAAAATATAGTTTGGGAAAATGTCCGTGGGATACTTGCCGCGGGTCTTTATAAATTTCAGTGCTTTCGCGTGCCACGCTCGCTCGGAAAATATACATATTCATCTCGGAACGCCCGACCCTCCGTAGAGGGTGCATCCGTAATGGAGACGAAAGGGACAAGAGGGATCCGCGGGATCTGCGTACATTTCGCCGGACGTCCACGTGAATGGCGAGCAATATCGATCAGTCAAGGCAAAGAGGTTATCCGGGCGCACGGGCAGCTGTTTCCGAAAGACCCCAATTCAATTTCTATACTTTCCAGCGCCCGCGATGTGTGTTACATTTATAGGTCGCCGCGCCGCGCCGCGCCGCGCGCGCGACGCGAATATCTCTGGTGTATACGTGTAACAAGGGGGTGCATTACACGTTCGACATCTGTACATCGCAGGGCGCCCGTTCCTCTGCGCGCGTTTCATATTTCATCCGGAAGGTGCGGACGAAATGACATATTTGCAGAGGCTCCCGCGCTAACTTCGCCGTTGAAAATATTTGTTTTCGCGACGCCCCCGCGCAAATGGAAGAGTCGCGTGAAATCCCCGTAGATTGACCGGACATCGACGAATGGAAAAAAAAGGGGGGTGAAAGAGAACACCTCACCCCGAGAGAGGAAGGGGCTGGAGGAGGAAGGGAGGGAGGGGAGGGGGAGTTGTTAACGCCGTTAAAGTCAGGGTGAATGGCCGGGACGGGGCCGCGCGGAGAGGCCGAGGGAAGGATATCGTGATCGCGCGCGCGATGCGCGCCGGGGAATGAAACTTCTACTCACAGTAACGAGAGAGATGGAAAGGAACAATATTTATCTTGCTCCGCTCTGGAGACGATATTTTTTCGCGCCGTAATTTCAACGACGGCCAAACGGACAGATGATTTGGCGGGAGATTTATTAAAGTCGCGGTTAATTTAATATTCGTCACAAAGAGAGAGAGAGAGAGAGAGAGAGCTTTCGCTCTCGGCACGATTCCATCGTGCGCGGCCGGACATTATTATAATCGAAAACGTAACTACCATCCAGCCGCGTGCCAATTCTCGCTCGAGAAAATCTCTTTCATCGGACGCGGTTCGCTCTTTTCGGGATGAAAAAGTGAAAAAAATACCGGACTGGACTCGCGGCCGGCAATTGAATGCCGCTGCAATTCCCAAGAAAACTATCGCTCGTTAAGAGAATGCGAAACTCGCTGGAAAATATTCCCTCGACTGTTTAAATGAGCGTAGCCGAGCGTGCGAGATGGTTAACGTGACCTGCCACGCTTCTTAGCTTATCGAGCCGTCCCGTGACTTTTCTTGGAGGAAGGTCTACAAGTTCCCTAATTGGGCGCGAGGGTCGGAAGTCGTAACGCGATCCCTACGCTCGTCACGGGGGTAGAATATCGAGCGGGCGATACGTGCGTTTTTCTCCGCGCGCGTTCCAAGCGAAGCCGAGAAAGGCGGTCGCGTGTAACGCGTGCACTGAATAAACCCGCATGATCATCAGTCAAGGTGGAATTAAATATTCGCCCGCTCGAGATTACGGGGGAAGGGGAGAGGTGGCGTGACGCTTTCCAATACGTCCTCGGTCGCGCGCCGCGTATTAATTAACCTGCTTAATTGAAAATTTGTCTGCGATAACAATTGCTCGCTTGTTTCGACTTGTATCGATCCGACAGTGTATTCGCGAAAGCGAAGAGGGAGAGAATACCTGGGGTGTATTATTGTGTATTAGATGCGAAAAGATTCGCATCCGGAGCGCTTTATATATATATATATATAATCTATATCCGGCGGGGTAATCCGACGAGAATCAAAGGCTGTTTTTGCGGAAATTACAACTTACACAAATGCAACCGAGTCCCCGAGCAAAGATTTTGATCAAAGCGCGTATACGCGGAAAGGGGCGAGCGACGACGAGACGCACCGATGCCGCGGTTCTCTTTGAGAACCGAATTGCTCGAGACCCGAAATTGTCGAGACCTACCTACCGTCGAGTTTGGGGCTTTCACATAACCGATGATCGAGCCGCGCGCATTAGGTTGCCGCCGTGACAGCAAGCGAATTGCAGCGGCGGTGGTAATTAACGGAGTCGGTGCCCGTTAAAAGCGGGCGATTCGCGTTAAATAATCACAGCTAAAAGCAGACTAACAGAAATAAGCTTTTTTCTGCTCCAGTACCAGGGATAAACGTTTTTCCTCTCCCTTTCCCTTGGAGAGGATTTAATCAGCAGCGCAAACTGCCTTTCCCTTCTTCTGCTTTAAGCCTCCGAGTCAATGACACTGTTACGTTCCAATTGCGAAGATATCGGATAATAGGTGTATCTCGTTCGTTGGAAACAACTTTGCGAAGCAAAAGAAATTGACGCACTTGGCCTCGGAACGCCGTTACTCCGATTTTCCCGAGCGATTCCCCGGCCGCTGAAACGGAGCCTAGGCGACCGGTGCAGTGTGTATTTATCGCACGAATTAACGCACGGTACATTTTGCCGCGCATGCACGACTCACTTGCGCCGCAAAGCGGATTATTTATGGCGTCGTATCCTTCCGAGAGAAAAGCGCCTCTTGTCGCTAAGCGGCAAGCTGTCGTACGACTCGCTTCTTTCTCATCTCCCTTGTTTTCACCACGTTCCCAATAACAGATATTATCTGTACCTTTAATCGTCTCTAATCGTTAGCGTTTCTCGTCAGAAGCTACTCGTATTATCCTTATTCAAAAAGAGATCCAAGAGAAAAAAATATATATATGTTACCATCAAAACCCATAATCCGTTATCGAATTCACTGGTTAAAACTAGAATGGTTGATTAGACAAACCGAAAACCGGTGGACAGTACAATTATAGACCTCGTTTCGCCTCGTAAACAGAGAGGAGGGGCAGTTGGACCTCGTTACGCGTGGAAAGTCGAAAATCCATGTAAAATAGTATACAATTATAAACCTCGTTTCAAATTTAAATTTAAAGACTATATAGTTTTAGCTAGTGAAATCGGGTTTTAATGATTTTAATGGGTTTTGAACAGTAACATACATATTTCTGTAAAATTGTTCTGGTAATAACCGCCCTGATGATTCATTAAAGTAAAGTTTAATGTGCCCCTCGAAAATCCGCGAGCAGAATGTAAAGGGCCACCGGTTACTCGCGTCTGGCAACGTCCATCATCCTCGTCTACGTCAGGTCAAATTATTAATCATCCGCGTAATAATTAAGAACTCTTTCAGCGACAAAGGGAATGCGCGCTCCGTACTGTCGTAATAAATTTTTAATAGAGCCTCTGTTGTCGCCATTGCTTTCCACTATTCACCACGCAATACACTCGGTCCCTTTCGGTATAGAGATTCATTATATATAAAGAACGTTACATGCGTTTCGAGCTCTCCGCCGGGAGATTTGGAGAATAATCGATTATAAAGATTTCTACGATAAAGCCTCGGCGAGCCGTTCCGTCTATACTACCGCTGACGAGTTTATTCGCGGTTGGTCGGATTCCACCCTACTTCTCTTCGTGTTCCCAGAGGAACGCTTGCGCCAATATCCAGTGTCAGAGAACGATGGAGGAGAACATGTTCGCGCTTTTCTGCAGCGGGAGAGAAAACGAGAGAAAGAGAGACAAGAGATAAACTCAGACAGACGGGGGGAGGGAGGGGGGGGGGGGAGAAAGGAAAATATTTTGTTTTGGCTTTCTCTCTCACGGTTGTTTCTCCCCGAAACAAAAAAAGCGGAACTGGCCTAATTATATATACGTACTCCACCCGTGCCTATACGTGGATCGTGCATGCGCGGGGCGCAGTAAATAAAACCCTCTCGATCTTCATGATCGCGCGCGAGAGAGTCCTTCGCGTTACGTAATATCCTTAACGACATAAGCGATATAACAACTTCCAATGTGGATTATAAAAATATTCAATCTTTGTCGTACGAACTAGTTAACCTATTGATATGTAAACTATCGATATGTAAAATTGATATGTAAAGTCACGGACCAATGTGATCCGCATGCCGCGTGAATCCACGAGGCGATCGCGCTCGTCTCGCAGATCCGCGTCTCTATTTTATTTTGGCCGGCGTTATTGTAACTTTTGTGTGTATGTATGCGTGTGTGTGTGTGTGTGTGTTTTGTTTATACGCTTGCATGTTTGATAATGTAATAACAAGACGCTGATCTCGCATGCATCCATTAACAACGACGCCGGTACTTTCATCGTGAAACATCAGCGTATTATACCTCTTTACCGAGAACAAAGGAATTGATAATCAATAATAAATTACTTATCCTTGTCGGTGCTCCCCGAAGAATATCGCCTGGTCGAGAGGAGCGTAATCTCGAAGAGTCTCCGTCGACGACGCCAGTTTCTTCGACCCGCGGGTTAATTGCATGCTCTCGGTGCTGCGATATTTCTTCCCCGGCGGAGGACGACAAGGAGGTATTTGATTTCTGATCATGCCCGCCGCTGGATGCACGCGCGACTCGCGTCGCGTAACGAACGAGTCGGGACTTTCCACGATGGTTATTCCTCCGGCCAGCCGAGATCCTCGCCGACGAGTTCGTAGAAGCGTTGATTGTGCTCGTTGAAGAACTTCCTCAGCTTCGTCACGACCAACGGACTGACGCGCGGATGACGTCTCCCCTTGCTCTCCTTCAGACACTTCTCCGAAGTCTCGTTTCTCAGGCAGTAGAAGCCCTTGGTGTGGTTGAAGTAGAAGTTGTGCCGACCGATGCGCGGCTCCAGCCCGAGGAAGTTCTCGATTCGGCGCAGCTGCGGCACCGGATCCTCGATCAATTGATCGCCGTTTACTATGAGAATCTGCTCCCTGGGGAACACTTCCAGCCAACGGTGCATATAGGTGTGATAGAGGGAGATGGCGACCGGTCTATAGGATTCGTTGATGGTACCGTCGGGTCGCATAACGAGCTCCTCGAATGTACGCGCCACTTGCTGCTGCTGCTGCTGCTGCTGTTGCTGCTGCTGCGGCGTGCCGTTGGTCAGCGTGGACGCGGTCGCGGCGTGCGTGCGCAATTGCGTGTAATCCGATATCGCGCGGGTGACCGGTTCCCGCACGATCAGCAGCAGCTTGACACTGCCGTTCATCGCGCGGATCCTCTCGGGCACCTCGGGCGTCACGAAGTAACTGGGGCTCTTCTCGATGGTGATCTGACCCTTGAAGGAGTAGGGCATTTTACGGCGGTACCATTCCAGACCCTTCCCATAGTTGTCGTCACGGTCGAAGAAATGGACCTCGCCGGCCGCCTTCTGTATCTGCGGGTGCAAGAACAGCATCTCCAGCAACGCCCTCGTGCCGCACTTGCGTACGCCGATTATGATGGCCTGGGGAAGATGGCGATTCGTGCGCGGGAAGTGTACCTTGGAGTTGGCGAAGAGGAGAGGCGGCGTCGCGCGTACCTGCCGCAAATCCATCATACATGGCAGCCGTACCTGTGTCTCCGGAGGCATGCATTTTTGTTACGAGAGACACGCGGGAGAGAGTACCACGTACCTGAGAGACCAGCTCGACCGTGCGCCCTTCGACGGCGGAAACCGCGTGGAGGCTGTAAACGGCGCTGTCGTAGAGTATGTGGAAGGTGAGAAAGAGAGACAGCAGGGCGACTGATAGAAAAGCGACGGCCATCTTCGATCTGGATACGCCGACCACCAAAATGCAATCCGACGCGTCACCCTCGGCCGGCCTCATGGCGGAGCGGGGCATCCACCTGCGGCAGACATCGAGAAACGCCTGTCTCGTCTGATATTTAAAGTACCTACCGACTCGATTCTCTCTCTCTCTCTCTCTCTCGAGCAGAGAAAACCCCGTACTGAAAGGCATATCCACATTATCCACTCGCGGTTCCCAAAGGGCAATCGCGTTTCTTTCCCTCGCGTTTTTCCCTCCTCTTAGCACGCAACAGCGCCGTTAGTTACAGACGACGTCTCTAATCTATTCTTTCTTCGCCGAGAGGCGCGGTAGGAATGATTAAGTCTCACCGTGATCGTCGATTATTACAGTGCACGCGGATACGGCGCGGTACGCCTGTACGGGCGTTCAATTTACGGGCCATTACACGACTTCAGTCCAAGATTCCCGATTTATCGGGGAACGAAATCAGGGAGAGTGTATTAAGACTGGATTTGTTGGAATAGATCTATTTAACGCGACGGCTGCGGCTTATTTTCCACGCTAGATTACAAGTAAGGGAGTCGAAACAATTTCGGGTCGCCGCAGTGGCTCGTGGCCCGATAATTATGCAGCTGATTGGCATTTACACGAAACGCCACGGTTGCACGCGGTGCAAATTTATCGCGGGGTACGCTCGCGTGACATACGAACAAAGCGGTTGTCAATGCCGCGCTCGCTAATTTCGTTCGCCATTGAATGCGGGCTCAAAAGCATCGATCGGTGGATTTACGAGGCGTTCCGCGCGAGTCGTACGTTAGGATTTCGTGGGGGCTCTCCCCCGCGAACGATAAATCATCGGCCCGCATGCCGTCCCGCGCGTAAGCGAAAAATAATGGCCGATTAAGCTTAAACCGTATCGTGCAAGACACACTGTACGTTACATATTTACGTATCTTTTCCGATCTACATATGTATTTATCGATAATTATACCGTACCGCATCGCCGTTTCCCGCCGCGCTTATCCTCCTAGCTCCCGGATAAGATAACAAAAATTGATAACGTTCCCGCGTCTCCTCAACTTGCCTCGGATTACATTTGTTAGCGCCGCTCGGGGTGAGATATTTACAGCATTAGCGCAACAGGCATGTAAATTACATGTTCTCGCGTGAATAAAGATCCCACGGCGAAAGTCGTCGACGCGGCGAGCGTAGCCGAGAGTGAATCAAAATTCACAAGTGACGAAACTTGTAGTCGAGAGCCCCTTAGACTCCGAATGGCTAATGAACTTCTGCGACGAGACACGGGAGAACGGACGAGGATGAAGCGAGGAGGAGGAAGAGGAGGAGGGGGGGGAGGGAGGGGAGACGGAAAAGCGAAAGATCGATCCGCTATAAATGATGCAGAAAGGTCGGTACCCCTGAGACAGAGCGCAATCTAAATTTGATGCGGGCAGCATTTTGTATTCCGATGTGTAATGGCTTCTCTAACGTTTACCGCCGATACCGCCTCGGCCACGTTACATCATCGGTTTCGCGTTGATTTGTCGGAATAATCAAGTACGCGTGTATATACCCGCGCGTTCCCCTCGTCACAGTCTCGTTTCAGCCTTAATTGCAACTCAAGTTCGCAATTAGCGAATCTATCGCTAACGAAGCCGTTCTCCCCTTCATCTTTTTCCTCCGTTTTACATCTTGCTCCCCGCACCTACCCCCTCTCCCCGGTTCGAAAATCTTGAAAAACCCGCGCACGTTCGAAAGAGATTGCGGGTATTTACGGGTGTTTGCCCGGACTTTCTTCTTTATCCGTAACTAGATACTTGATGTTACGAACGACCTCCGCGCGCGCATCGCGTATATCCAGACGCTCTTTAATATTATATTTTTAACGAGGTCCTCCACCGCTCTCTCTGCCCCCTGTTCCGGGGGGTAAATATACGGCCGGCACAACATTCGCGTTGTAATAGTCGAGACTCCCTATTGCACAACGGGGGTAGCCATTTGACGCGCAAGTTTTCCTGGCTAAAATTTGCTTTGTGCCGTTGCGTGGCGCGGCGCAGCGCCGGGCGCGGCGTGGCGTGGTGCACGCCGTGGCGCGGCGCGGCGCGGCAGGCCGAGGTGTTTCCGTGGGAAATACGCGTCCCGTGTTATTCGGACAAATTGCAATTTCCAGAGTTGCCTTCCGCGTCGTTGCGCTCCTAGCGACGCTCGGCACACTCGGCCGACGTATCGAAACGACCGCGCTATTTACTTATTACCACCGTGGTGGGCGAATCAACGAATATAATCATATACGGCCGGGCGAATTTATATAACGCAACCTAACGTACGAGTAACTTTCCAGACGAGCACTTCGGGGGAGGGGGGCGATTTTACTTTGAGTCGGAGCATGAAATTTGATAACCCGTTACAAAGAGAACTAAGCGCGTTGAAGATAAAAGAAGAATTGCAATCCAACGATGATCTTCCGTTCCGTTAAAATTGAGCGTTATCTCTCGCGAGCTAGTTCAATGGATTTAGCCGCGGAAAGCAGCAATTTTCTCGTCAGGAGGACAAGCGCGGAAACTTTAATTAACTAATTACATACGGTTCTCTCTACGCCGCGGACTCCTGGTTTCGATGTAATCGAATCGAGCACAAACGGAGGGAGGAGGGAGGAGGGGGGGGGGGGAATATATATCGAAATATATTTCCCGTACAGTTTTTTAATGGCGATCGGAATTTCTTTGATACTCACAAGACATCTATGGGGGATTGAGGAGACCACTCTGGACGAGGCCGTGCCTTGTTGGGCATTTGCGTTCGTTTGTTCACATTGTGGGAGTTTCTGAAACAATGTAGACCATTACTTGTTAGAAGTACGTTCGACAATGTGTACTCTCTCTCCTATCTTAACGATATATTCCAACTCGCTCTGTATCGCGATCGAGTGCTTTTAGACGGCAATCGTTATTCCGCGATGCACATCGACGCGCGACAATTTTAAGTCTTGCAGATTACTTCATAAATAATAATCGCACGCGCATAGTTTTTGCTGTGATGACAATAGGGGCGTTAGGACGGTGCTATGGGAAATCAAACGCTTTTCAAGAGGTCCCTTGGTGACCCAGTTGCGCTGACTCGAAACTAGCGTAGGGCGTAAATAGAATCACTCGCGGTGGTATGGCAACTTTTCTCATTCTAAACTGTCTGTTCGCGCGCTGTTAAGAGCTCCGTAAATATACACAAGTGCGCGCTTTCTATATTTTTATGTCTCATATATTTATTTATGTCTTATATATATATATATATTTTTTTTTTTTTAATCATACGTCCCGAGTCTTTGTAACGCCTTCATCGCAGATTTATATCGCGCCACGTTATTGCGTTCATCGACGGTTAAGGTCCTTACCTTTAAAACACCCGTGCCTGCCGATACCTTTAAAGCACCCGTAAATGCTCCATTCTCCGAGAGAAACGGGAAACGATATCGATTTATGTCCTATACGTTTCCGTGTCTTTATGTCTTTCTCATAAATAAGTGGAGATTGCGTTTCCACGGAACAACCAATTCTTATCGAGTATATGTATATCCAGACTTTTGCCCATCGAGTGTGCTCTTTGGAGAAACGACGCGAAACGATGCACCCCCGGTGCATAAACACGCGTATCCATTTATCTACGACATTACGACGCGTGTACCATTACGCTCGTTGATATATCGCCCATGTTCTATCCCGAGGACGGAGACGACGATCTATATGCTGCTCGTACATTTGCGTTTCTCGCGTTGCACGACGCGCGCACGTCGAGTATACGCGTAATACATAAAATATTGAGATGCAGGATAACAAACAAAAAATAAATAAATAAAACAATAATACAGACGGAAAGAATCGAATATCCTGATGCTGGCCTTGAATACATTTTCTGGAACGTACATCGATAATGCGCTTGAAGGGTTGTCGATTCGTTTTGCCACGTAACTATTTTCATCTACGTCAGTCTGGCGACCGTCTGACCGTTGCACGAAATAACAAGGACACGTCGCCTCGCCTCGCGTCGCGTCGCGTCGTGTCGCGTCGCCTCGCGTCCCCGTCGCGCGTCTCGCGCCGGGGGATGAATCGATATATTGAATGCACGGTCTCGGGGATGGGTATGATGTAACCTCACGACATTCTTCCGCTTGCGTAACATCGACCCTCCGCGAGACGGCGAGAGTGGAAAGCGTGGGTGGAAGGTAGAATTAGCGACGGAGCACTACGGAAACGAAATTACGCTCTATTTATCGTCGAGACGCTTGGCGCGCCATCCGGACGTTTTCGCTCGCTCCGTCTACTCTTTTTGGAGCTTAGCCTGGCAGGTTGATATCCTTGACAAACCGGGGTATCATCGTCAGAGATGGATAAAATGATCTTATGCATGGAAATGAGGAATTAAGGTAAAAAGGATATGAAAAATTCAGAATCTAAACGTTGCATTTGTCTCCGAGGAGAGAACAAGGAGGAAAGATAATTCCCAGTACGCCTTCGAGGTTGCCTTTTTACCCTCGACCTCGTCTCCCTTGGAATTGACTCCCGAAGTAATCAAACAATACCTAACAGATGGAAAACGTAATAATGACAATGTTGCATGTTAAAATAACAGTAAATATCGATCACATAAATTTTCTGCCTGCAATGGTATTCTATCGCGCGCGTTTCGCGAAAATAAGAACGGAGGGATATTATTCTCACCTTAACAGCTATAATACACCTCCAAATGGATTCGCGATGATTCAAAGAATAATGCAAATTCCAGTAGATTGCATGATTTCTGGACAGCGTCTATGAGAATCGTTCGAGGGTTACCGCTGCTTTAACGACCGCTTTGGAAGTTGCCGGTCGATGTGTCTGAGGCACGCGAAAACGGTAAAAGTTTGGCCGCGCCGTGCCGGTAACGGCAAAGGTAGCGGCTGCGCCCGCAATCGATACCTTCCCAGAAACTTCCAAGTGTGTCGTGAATTTGACAAATCGGCTAAACGGAGCGAAAACATTTTTCTCATCGACCACACGAAGGTGTATGAACATGAAAAACGGCATTCCATTCCTGCACGGAAAATAATATTCCATCTCGGATACCTAATACAATCCCGCAGTCGGATATGTAATTCGACTCTGAAATTAAAGTAAAAATAGCATCTGCACACGTGACAAGACGTATTCGTGTTACCGAGGACGATTTGGGATCGCCAAAGGGTTAGCGATTACGCGCGGATTACGTTCGAAATTGAACGTCGCCAGATAAGCCTGTGTGGAATAAGTTTGACGGAAACGGCCGGGGGTTTAAATAACGGCACGCGTAATCGAGATTCGCGCGGCCAAACTTACTTTCTCTTATCGAAGGGTCGAATTATTCTGCGGACCAATGAAAAGGCAGCGTTGCCGAGATAACGCGCCATTTGTCAGCAAAGGTATGCCCGTTCCTATTATAGATAAACGTTATCTGGCGTCGCAACGCTAAGCTTCGTAAGCGTACATAACTATAGAATCAAGCGCGATTCTCCGTGTGTCTCTTGCGCAAAGCCAAATGAGGCAAAGGGTTGGGAAGTCCTTCAGAAAAGATTCGATTGCCTTAACTGATTTTGGAAGCTAACGGGAGACCTTCTTAAGCTCAAGACAATTTCTAGAATCTGCAGTACTATATGCTCTCGCAGCGCTTTCTCTCTCTCTCTCTCTCTCTCTCTCGTCAAAGACACTTGACATAGTTTCCGATTTCATCATCGAGTGCCCTTCATCGACACATTTCCGCTATATACCCCCAGGAGCGGAGGTCAAATGTCCAAAGGTTATATATACTTTCTCGACATATACAGTGAACCTTGAACCTGTCCGACTCTCTTTTCCACATTTGAATTCCGCCGGATTTCACGGTTTTATCCCAATCACTTATCTCGCCCGATGAAATCCGCTAGAATATATCCCGTTCGCGAAATATTACGCGAGCGTAAATCGATATTTTTTTTTCGCATTTCGTACCTCATGCGCGCGCGGTTTACTTTGCCGTTGTAAATTCTTAATTTAGCACGAATCTAGTTTAAATTCAGTGGGACGCGTACCTGCAAGCACGAATTCGAACATAGCGTGAACGAAGCTTCGGCCACAATTCGCATAATCGATGCTGCAAACCCGATTATGGTAATTTGCAGGGTTAGATACAGGCTCACGCTTTAAAACTTTAGAAAGCAGCCGCGGCGCCGTCGTTGCAACTAGAACGGCTTCGGTCTTTTCAAGGACAGAGACGCGTTCCGTTATCTCGGGGTATCCTTTGACCTTTTCCATTCCACGTTATATAGACCCGTAGAGTCATTCGGTTATTTAGTATATCCGGCCACATAAATAACGTATAAATATCTATGGCATTAAAAGGTACGCGCCGGCGATGAATCGCAAAGATTTTCCCAGAATGCGGTAAATGTTGCAGGTTAACGTTACGTCGATTTGTCTTGTCTTTAATGTGAAGAGGCACTTGATCTATATTTTACGACAAGTATAGGAAACCAAGATCTCTCGCTTCGGCGCGCGTGCGTTGGATATCGGATAATTGCGACGTATGATCGATACACTCCGCGGTATACATAGAATCTCGCAACATCCCGCCGCATATTACGCAAATTATTCATTAAGCGAGCGGCGTTAAAGCAATCGTTATGTTTGAAAACCGATAGCGTTACCAATCGTCGTCGTAAAAGAAGTATTTCAGATAATGATATATTTGAATTGCTCCTATACATGTTACCCCCGATCGGGGCTACCGTCTTCGACAGAGTGAATTTTTTAGTAATTGAAATTGGAGTCTACATTCGAAACTAAATTGAATTTCTTTAATATTTAATTGTACTTAATGTTTCATCTTTGGGTTAGATCTTTTAATAAAATTTTCCAATGGGGAGCTTCTCAAAGATTCGAATCATTCCCCTGTTTCTCGTTATTCGGGCCACGCGAGGGTCCGAAGTAAGATACGCGCAAAAGAAAAAAAAAAGATCGGTTATGCATACTAATAGAACGACTCCGATGATGATGGTGGTGTGGGTAGCGCTTGTATTTGTAAGAGCAAAGCGGCTAGCGATATCCCTACGGAGAGAACGGACTAATTGGCCACTGCTTATAGTAACTGCGAGAACGGTAAAGTTAAGCGCGACGGGAATAATGCTCCATTTGTCCTCTCAAAAAAAAAAAAAAAAAAAAAAGAATAAAATAATTTAGCGTCGAGATATCTCTGGTGGTCAATCTTCAGACAGGGGATCATTCGAATCTCCTGTTCTAAATC
>NW_012026903.1:243856-274034 GCF_000956235.1 Wasmannia auropunctata | reverse complement strand
AGAGAGAGAGAGAGAGAGAGAGAGAGAGAGAGAGAGCGAGAGAGAGAGCGCGTGCGCACTCCGTCGCTGCATACGGCCACTGGATTGTGAGTCAAGGTCTTGCCGACTGGCGATCGACCTGACCTCGCTTTTCTCCTTAAAAACGAGTAAAACCGGTGACGAAACATCGATCGGGGACACGCAAATGCGTGTGACAAATGCTACTTGACACTTTTTTTTTTCAAGGGGGCTATAGGTTCGCCCCCTGGGAGAGTGTCGTTCATTTTCCCGGGGGCGATAGCATCGCTCACTTCCCCGTTATCAATTTTTAATATCACTGTGATCCCTCTTGACCGCTATACTTCATCAGTCTCTGCAAGAGACCGGCAAATGAGGGTACACCGATCGCGCGAGCGTGTCGAATTAACGAGCTGGCTCGTCCGCCGTGAGTAGTAAGAGTCTATTATTGATCAGACGCACGTAGCAGCTAGTAGTCGCCCACGCGAGGACGAGCGTGGGTGACAAATTAGCCCAAATACATGTGTAAACGTATCCCGGTTATCCAAACTGCGAACGAGCTGCGGTTTGAATCGACGCACGCTCTCTATCTCATCCTCTTCATAAAAGGCGGATTTCGCGTGATTTCCGTCTTCCTTTTTTCCCTCGCGCTTTCATTTTTATTATCGCGCGCTGCCCCAACTGAGGGTAGGTCGCGGCAGCGATCGCCTTCGATCTCATTCGCTCGCTACAATCGATATTTGATTAATCGCTAACAGGCACGCTTCGCTCACGAGAATTTCCGCATTGTTCGGCGCTCGTGCGGGGTGCGATAGAAATGCCCCGACGATCGCCTGGTAATCCAGTAACAATAATAATAAGCAATCTAGAACTCTCTCTCTCCGGCCGAGAGAGGTTACGCTACACGAGACATAAAACAATATCAAACGGCGAAATTTATTCTCGCGAAATGGTCGCTTCGCATCATTCATGAATATTCACGGGGAAAAAAATATACATGCTGCTCAACTATGCGTTCGCTCTACTCGCTGCATCGTTTATATTTGGCTTTAATTAATTTCTCGTATTTTTTTTTTCGAAAAAAGAAGAACGTAGACGAAGAAAGGAGGTAAATATTCATTGCCGTTAAAGCGGACGAAATCACGGACATATCGCCGAGGTCCATTTCCGATAAATTCATTTGCCCCGATATACGCCGACGCGTTCATTTATGAATTTATGAATATAGCTAAAAGCTAAAATCGGGTCAAAAGTTCATGTGTCTTTCCGGTAATGCGGATCGTTTCAACTTCGCGATCGCGCGACGACATAATCGCGGACGATGCCACGTTATTGCACGTTCGATATTGCCGCCGCGTACCGCGGAGGAAAAAGCGAGCGCGCGTGTGTGTTGCGCGCGGTTGCGAGGCCGGAAAATTTTATTCCAATATACCTAGAACGCGGACTTTATCCTATAACGGTACTAATAACTATCCATTTTACCACCGTTCGTGCTTGGCAAGCCGAAGCGCTCTATTTTCGAAATTTAATGCACGGCAAGTTGGGTCGCGGCTCATAATTTGCCGCGCGCCGTGGCGCATTACGCCGATGCATTACGGCGCGATAAAACGTTAATATAAGCTGCGCCTTTCCCGGTGGGCTCGTGAACGAACCGCGCTGCGCCGCCGTCGCGGTTCGTTCCGTTCACACGAGTAGATCGTCTCGATACCTCGCGTTTTCTCCTCTCCTCTTCCTTTCCCTTCAGGTTGACGGTTCAGTCTGTTGCCAGGTATAGATGTCCGTAATCGAATCGCCGCGAAACGAAATCGAGTTGGAAGTCGGGAGCCGCAAGGCGGAAGAGGGTTCTGCCTTGTTCTCGATGCTGTACGCCCTCCGCCTCCCCTTATCGTCCCTTTCCCACCAGCACCAAAAACGGAAAACCAACTTTATCGCTTCCCTTCGGGAACCGGTAAAGCGGCGTCATTAGTTTTATTATCGCGCCTTATGGTAAATAGAAGGCGAGGCCGCGTAAATTCACCCGCGGGCCGTTTTACGACGGCTTCTCATTCGAGGAACGTTAGAGCGTAAAAAAAAAGGGCTCTTTACGATGTTTCGCGCTCCGTGCATGCGGATCTATTTGGTCAACACGCTAACTATTTTAAGGGACTTTAAAAGGACACTTACGACGCGTTCGTAAGCATTTCAGATGAATGGTAATCCTCCCGTTTCGATCATCGGGCGTAAAAATTGTTTTCGAGCTCGTTTTACGCGTTTTACACGTTTCGCGTGGAAATACCTTCCGTTCTCGCTTAAATTCGAATGTCATCTCTCCCTTTCCCTTTCATATTCGTCCCTGGCAACGTCGAGAACTTGTAACGTAAGTAAAGATTTACGGTTCGTAGCGCTCGCGCGCCACGACTGTGCAGCGCTGAACGTCACACCTCATCCAACTTCCGTTACGTTTCTCGCTCGCGAGCACGAGTAATGTCGTTTCACGTAGGTGCCACTCGACCCCGCTACAAATACAATCCTGATAGCACCGGACTCATTTTACCATCGGTTCCGCACACGGTGAAGAAAACGCAACGGGAAAAGGTAGGAAATGGAATGAGGTCGCAACACGGGAGGAAGCAGCTCCACGCGGCCGCGCGCGGCCCGGGCGAGACTCGACCTCGCATTCCTACCAGAATGTGAAAACTTCTCTAGACACGCCAGGATGTTTCTTAAAATAGTCGGGCGATGTTTATATGCCATTTTTTCATTAGTGTAACCGGCAGAATGCATGCGCGCGCGCTCCGGTGAAGTTTATCCAAATATTTCAGAAGTTTACCCGTGCTACCCGGGCCACCGAATCTCTCCGAAGAGACAGTAATGGCAGTTAGGCACGCGAATACCCAACAATCGTTTACACTCTTTTTTTCTTCCCCTTCCCCCCTCCTCGCCGCAGGTATATTTGGAATACTTTAAGACATAGTTAGAATAACTTGGAAATAACGGGAAGGTCGCGATGTACGTCGGAACGTGATGCAAGTTTAAGTGGAAGTGCAGCCTAGCTCGCCGACGGCACGTGACTGGAAATGCACGTTTTACGAGAAACGTAAACACGATTAATGCATTGTTATCGGTGGCCCGCCGTTTAACATTATTCGCGCACAGAGGGGCTACAGTGGGGTTGGGAATCTTAAGTTAATTATCGGGGAGTGCTTTCTCGTGCCGTCCCGCGTATATAGCGCCGGCAAAAAATGCGCGAAAGTAAAGCCGCTTTAAAAGTGAGTTAATACTTTAACAATTGCGAAAAGTTTCGCACGGGTTCGCGCGGGAAGAGGGCGATGAGAGGGGAAGAGGAGGGGAGGAGGAAAGAAAGGCGAGCCTCGAAGCCGGAGGGATACTCCATACTCTACGTAGTTGAGCTTTAATCCATTCAGCCACCGGCTCAACTTCTCCCGGCCATTTTGCAACTTGCTCGTTAATGTTGTTTTGCGGAAATCTACCTCCTCCTTGCGAGAATGGCTCACAGACAGGACGCATAATGGAAATAATCCATTCACTTAGCTCACTGAGAGAATGTCTGGCGAATCAAACCCATTAGGACCGCTCCACAACGCTCCACCGTTCAAAAGGTTAAACGGACCGTTAATATACGCGTGTGTGTTTTCGTTTACGATATTACATACTTGTTCCGCTATACGAGACGCAATAGACGAGGCTTTATTATTCGATCGGAGAAACGCGTGGGTCGACGGGCGATAAAAGCGCGGGAGATCCTCTCCCGAGTCGCAGACGAAAACAGGATATCCAGTTAGGAAATCGCGTGGGTGGTATCATTCAGAATATCATTCTGGAAAAAAAGAATAATTCGACGACCGCAGGTCAAACCGATAGGTCAACGAAACCACCTACGAATCTATATCTCCGACAGCCGATTCGAGCGATCGGATTTGTCGAAGCGATTCCAATGCGAAGGGATCGGGAGAGGCATCGACGGCACTTCACGAAACGTACGCTCGATTCGTGTCGGTCGGTGCGTGTCACCGTCAATTTTAGCGTCGGCTCTAAACTAGCGATTTCACGCATCATCTTTTTCTTTTTTATCGCGACGCAACTGCACGTACTTCCCACGCCCACGCCGCATTTTACGCGTCCACGAGTCTCCCGTGGCACGTATAACGTTCAGTGTCAACGGTGTAAACGTTAAATTTAGTCCGCGCGCCTACGCACAGTTAATAATGATATTTTACGGAGTTAAAAGTTTGTCTCCGTTTATTTTCCGTACGCAGAAATGACGAAAAATTTCTTCGGAAAATTTCCACAGAAGTGCGCCGCAAAGAGGGAGAAAGAGCGAAACGCGTGAAATGCTTCTACGTACCATTTGTCTCTTAAGAAAAATATATTAATGCTTTTCTTATTTCAAAAAAGCACGCTCTTTCCGCGTTCCTTTAGTCCTCTTACTTTTTTGCGTTTTAGAGAGACTCGAGCTTGAGCTACTGAAATATTCATGACCGGCTCTCTCCTTCTTAACCATCTGAAAAAATGTCTCGTATTTAGCAATTATTCAATTGCTCGCTTGCTGTGACAGATTGAATAAGCGTGAAAGAGGAATTCTCTTTCATAGCGAGCGTAAAGTTGTTCAATAATTTTTACTCCAATTTCATGAAAAAATCGTATAAGTCAATCGCTTCTACTTTATTCTACATTATTATTATTATTATTATTATTAATCTAATTAAAAAATGTAGAAAATCTTATATAATCTAAAAAAAATTTAGCAATTATTCAATAAAAAAATCATATGAGTCGATCGCTTTTACCTTATTCTACATTATTATTGTTATTATTAATATAATTAAAAAATTTAGAAAATCCTAGATTATCTAAAAAAAATCTTTTTAGATAACGAGTATAGTAATCTGAAATTCGATCAGACATATACGCTTTCCCCCTTATTGTACTTTACGTTCTCTGGCTTCTGGTAAGAAGATAGACTGAAGCGTTCGATATCGTATCACAGAGTCTCTTTTATTCTCGAAAATGCCGATGTATCCAGTAGGCGAGCGCCCGGAATTCTCCGGAGCTATCCCCGGAGCGAATTTATTTCTCTTATGGCTCTTGCTTAAATTCTCCCATGCCTCACGCTGTCGTGAATTTTCCAACTCGTGATTTCCACTGCGCGCGTTACGCCGCGAGAATATAATCGTTTATTGTTTCGGCGGGAGAGTTAACCGTTCATATACGAACAATTGTGAAGACTTAATTAAAATTTAGCTACAGGCAAAAATCATTACACAATTTCCATCATTTGCGGAAGCTCGTTACCACAGCTCGATTAAAATTGTCTTAAATAAATAACGAGGGGAAAACCGGTGGTCCCGATGTACAAATCCCTATATTTAATGTAAAAACGTTCCTGTCCATTTGCACATTTTCCGTATAGGTACCTCGCGTGAAATTTTCTCTACTTGATATCCGGTAATTATATCACGAAAACGTCGCGTATAGACGGAAGAATCGTGATGAGGAATTTCACGCTGCTCGTAGATTCGAATCGATCGCACCGTCGCACCCCGTAACTCGTGTTCCATGTTGAAGGCTCCCTGAATTATTCTTCGTGAGTGATACACGTACTGTGCGCGTGTGCGGAGACCTGCTCCATCTGTTCGTATCTGCTTTTCCCCGATTGGATTCGGAATCTGAGCGCAACAGGGTAATTGCAACGTTTGTCGGGCACGTTTGCCATCGATCAGCGAATATTTATTATCCCTAATAAGGCGCCACGACCACACACCGCTCTAATCCTAATTAAACGAGTCGCTCGTTTGCCACAATCTCGCGATCATCAATTTAATAATACAGTGTGCTAATCTAACCGAGCAGTTGAAAAGCGGACTATATTAGAAAATCTGAACTTCATTAGAAATCGAAAACTTACCGTTCTGCGTCGCGCCTAGTTTCACAGACTCCCGTATCGGAAATGGAAGTTCACAATCCATGCATGGCGAGGGCTGAGAGTACCTACGCTGAAACTCTGCAACAGAATGAAAATTGGCGCATTAAATTTGTACTTGTTGGCCAAATTAGAACAGTTAATATTAACTAAACGCACACATACACACACAACACACAAACACACACACACACACACACGATTCGATTGTACAAATATACAAACTTACAAGATGTAAATTAATTACATATCGTGTACAACGCAGTATAACGAGGTAATCGATAATGGACGCGCACTTAATCCGTGCGCGCATAGTTTGTCGATCATTGAGTTTTCGGGATGAGATCGAGCCAGAGAGGCACCAGTTTCAATTTCCTGCGATCGTCCGGATAGTCAGCTCTAGGATTCATACGCGAGAGCGGAGATGAAGATAAGTGAAATTCGATGATCGAAAGTCTCGCTATTACGGCAATATTAGATACCATTATCGGTATACGGGACGTTAATCAATTCTGCAGCTGTTATGCTAAAATCGTTACAGTTTCGTATTAATGAACCTGGGATATGAATGTAGATTCCATCGGCTTCTGTAATATTCAGCTGTTTATTTTATTCCACACGTTTCGCGCATCGACCAAGGTATAAAGCGTCGATTCTTCTTGTCGTCACTGCTCGAAGTAGTCGAGGAAATCGTGGGAGGAATCGAGTTGTCGGCGATGCACGAGGAACGTAACGGATAGTTTCGCATCCTAGCTCGCGTTTCAGGCGTCGGAAGGAGAAACTCGTAACGTTGCGAATGATGACGTTTTCGAACGGTCTTTAATTGGAATCGAATAGAATCGCTATAAATCCGTGCGTTTCATGCCCTGCTGACCGTCCGAGACGAATCTCGCGAGAAAAATGCTCCTTCAATTCGTTAAGCAAATCGATTTTCGAGAAACGGGTTTAAAGAAAACCTTTCCTTCTCGATATTTCAGTAGAATAATACGAATGTGCGTTGAGGAAGTTTAACGCGAGTTAAAAGGGAGAGAATATTTCGTATCTCGTTGGATCGCAGCGCGCGAGACCTGATTTTTCTTCTATTAGATTCTTTGCTCTCAACTTTGAATCCTCCGCGAGTTCTACCGTCTTAAGTTCACGGAACCTTCGAAGTATTTAAGCGAGGTGATATATATATATATATATATATATATATATATATATATGTGTACGTTTGGAGAAAGACGTTGGAAGAAGTCTCGTCTTGTCCAAGCGTTTCTTCACGCGCGCGAAGACGTTCTTACAATTTCCAAGTCGTCCCCGTTCGCGGCTTCGAGTCACGGAGCGAGGAAAAACATTTTCCGAGCAAATTGGAACGGGGATAGCTTAGCGTCGGCGAGATGAAGGAATAGCGGGCAAGTCTGGCGAAAAGCCACGGAAAATTTGTCTGCCCCGAAAACGAGTTTCTCGAACCGCAATGTCGTGACTGTTTCACAAATCGTTTGATTTTTGGAAATTTCGCGATTATAATTCATAGCTCGCACAAAGTAAATTTTTCAGCGCTGCACGTGCCGATGATCGTCTTCAATCGGGTTGCTCGGTGACTCTCGTTTAAGTTTGCTACAGCGAACGTTTACTTAACGTCACCTCCGCGGCGAAACGATACGCGACCTCGGAATCGGAAATTAGCATAAACACTGCAATTGGCTCGTAACTCACTCAAGGATGACGCTCCTCCGGTTCGCCCCCGTTATCCTTGGATCTCGGTAGCTAATTAATAAACCAGCGATTAATGTCCGGCCGATCAATTGAAAATTAATGCAGGCTTCAATCGTTGCCACGCGAATTAATTGCCTCATCACTGCTATACGCGGGGAGGATAAAATTGTTGTATCGTGCGCGGTACGTAAAATATACGCGCGGAAACCGATAATAACTCTCCTCGTTGATAAGAATATCAAGTCTCAGGCGTGCGGCTCGTATTCAAACAAAAGATAACGATACGAACGAAAATTGAAATTTTTTTTCCAGCGGATTTTTATTATGTCCGATGACACAAGCAACTATACGCTAACATCGTTAGTTTCCGCGATATTTATCGAAGCTCGTATCTCGTAGCACGCGTCTCTCCGCGATACGCGCTGAAGTGTGTCGGAAAATGTGAAATACGTTTTTCTTTGTACCACACACGAAAATGAAAAACGACGGTCCTGGATATAATATAACGTTGTTATAAACATATTTTCGCTCGAGAGAAAAAAATATATGTGCGAACAAATTCGCGCGCCGCATAAACGCGCGATTTTGGTTAGACAAAAAAATTTCTGGGCTTTTGTACTTTAGATGCGCCCGTAAATAAAAGCTCACCCTCGAGCGATTTATGATTCTGATGAATGACGTTGGAACGCGTGCCGCGTGAAAATAATAGCGAAAATATAAGTGAACCTCTAGAGCTAGCGTGTAACATTCTTATATAGAAAACGCGACGGTTATTTATAACCATGCTAAAAAACTTTCTTTCGTGAATTGACTGGTAAATAATGAAAGTAACACGTCAACCAGCGCGCATAATCGTATAATTATTGCATGCTCCCAACGGCGTAGACACTATAATAAGACATTTGATCGTAACACGCGACCCAGCGAGAAACAGCTGAGTCACACTTGTACTTCTTTTATGGCAATCGTATATGATTTTGCGTGTCTTACGCCCGTGCACGCGACGCCTCGCGGACTGCAAATCGAGGGATTTCTTTCCTCCCTACGTTAACTCACAATCAGTCTCGGTGTTTTCGGAAGAAGTGTCCTACATAAGGGAAGGTATATATACCCTATTCTTTCGGCGCCACTTGTGGCAGCCGCGTCCTCGAAGCCACAGATGTATCGGGCGGCGCGAGCGTGCTCGGGGAAAAAAAGCGGGGAAAAGAGGCGACGCGACGTGAAGGAGAACAGGTAGAGAATTGGGTCGAACACCCAACACGAAGGCGAAGAGCGCGCGCGTTCGCTCTGGATAGAAGCCGGCCCGCTCGTTCCGCGCAACTTCCGCGTTATCACAACGAGCAGAGAGAGAGAGATTCTCGAAGAGGGCTCCGCGCCGCAACGTGCCGCGGGCAGTTTTCCCTCTGACGAGAGATATCACGTCATATTTTACCGACAAATCCCACCGTATCCTGATGTTTCACCATAACCGGGCTTTTTCCTTTTACGAGGCAATGATTCCGCCCCGTGCACGCGCGCGCGCGCACACACACACAGATACCGTGCGTAGCATCGTGTTCCGCTTTTCTTTTGTTTCCTTTATCTTCTCCTTATCGATTGCTCGTTGTGCGATACGGCGTGTATGATATCTATAGTGTAATGGATTAAGCTAAGGGGAGGAGGCGTTGCACTGCAACTCGCGTTGCATGTGTCTCTTGCATTATCAATTTGTGCCGTACGGACGGCGCACACATTTGCCCCCGCAAAGACGGATTTACATCCTTTGCGCTTAACGGTTACGCGGTTTATGACATTTTCTCGCCGCTGCCCCGCGGGGTTGGCGGGAAAAGAATGACCCGATATGACGTGAATACACGTAGTAAGATAAAGTTTCGCAAACGCACGCGAGGCACGGCAGGGTAAAGCGACTTATCGCTACTAATTGGACAGCAAACATTATGCCCGCTAAAGTGCTCGTGTAAGTAAGACTATTGAGCATAAAGTCACGCGCGAAAGATGTGTCGTGGAAGGCGTACACAATGCAAGATAAATTGCCTGGCATAGTGGCGTTGAATTATTCGTCATATCTCGACGTCGGAGCTGGCTCGTTTGCAAATTATGCAATGTACGCTTGTAGAATGTCGGTGAAATGGCAAAGGCTTAATAAGGAACTGGTTCTTTGATGCTACGCATCTCGCAACGCATTCTCTGTCCTTTATATACAATAACTCTAACCCGGCTGTTAATTAATTTATATAACGAAAATCAGAGAGTGGAAACGGAATTGAAACGAGACTAATAAGCACTCAAACGAGGATGGAAAAACGTATTGTAATCCACTGTACAAGAAAGACATGCATATATACATTCGATACGGCACAAATAACAAGTAGGATAACAATTGGCAAAATTATAATCATTATTATGAGTAATAACAATTAAATAAACTAATTATTTTCAATTTCAACGCCTTGTAAACTTGTTAATTGTGTTGCATTTATGTCGCGAATGCGTTACCTCGAAATAAACTACGAGCGAAAGGACGAATTCAAAGCGCGCGAGAGCGACTATTGTCGATTCGACTTACGCCAGTGAAACTTCCGCGTGTCGAAAGTTCGGTATTAAACGCCAAAGACAAACTGCGATCTTAATCCGCTATTTCACGGAGCATTCTGGAAACGGTCAGGTGTTGTAGCGTACGGAAAATGAATGTAGCGTGTGTAAACAACGTTCGGAAAGTTTGCACTCGCCGGGGCCGAGCAATTTAAGCAAAGAGGAGAGCGACGCGTATCTCACCGCGCGCGCGCGTTAACTATGAAATTTGTGTCGCCTAGCATAAATAATTCATTGCAACGAGAAAACGCGCGGCAGCATTTTGTCGGAAGGGAGCTTTTTGTCTTTTTATCGCGGGCACCTTATTTCTGTCCGCCTATCAGAAATCTATTACAGCCGTTACCTTGCATTTTTCAGGTGTACCCGCGTGTAAGCCTCGCTAAGAAATCTGTTATCTCTGCGGTCGAAGCGAAATTAGGCCATTCGGCCCGCGATGTGTGCGGCCTGATACTTGCTTCTTGACAAAAATCCCTGCTCGAGTGGCGGCACAGTATCGCGGCCCTCGCACGCGAAGCTTCGCGAAATGAAGTCACGATGGGGAGCAACGAAGCGGTGGAAGATAATCATTAATGAAAGAGAACGGGGCGCAAATTAACGCGATATCGGTAATCAGCCCGATTACAACGTCGTAAAGAAGCAACGTGGAACGCAGCGTAAAAAGTATAGTCTCTCTCCCGCGACGGGCCTTTGATAAAACATATTACACGCTTCTCCCCACGCGAGAGCGTGTAATAATATTTTAATAAACGCCCTTTGTAATGAGCAACGTATAACGCGCAATCCGACGTCGACTATATAGTAAGGCGAATTATCGAGTTCGCTCTGATTACCGTATAAAATCCGATCGACGAATTACGGCCACTTGTAGGCCACGCCGCTAATAGACGTAACAATAGCGCGGCACTGGCGTGACACAAAGCTACTCCCGACTGTTATTCGACGCAATCTGATTCGACTCGATCAGATCGCGCGGGGAAACCGTACAGCACACGGCAAAGTCGCCGCTGTGTGACAGTACAAACCCCTTTTCCCGTATAATCCCTCTCCCTCGCGTACGTTAAACCCCTCTCAAGCGCGGGTGACGAAAAATTCTCTCTCCGACTCTAAAACCGCTGCTCTTTATTCTAACGCCGAGGCCGTCGACTTGGTCGTTTTGCGGCACGTTGAAGATATTTCTCATTTCACGAGGAGGAAAATCCAGGAAAAGGGGGAGAGAAAGAGCGCCGTGCGTTAAAAATTGATTCTGGTAGCTGAATCACGGTGTGCCCTGCGCGACGTGCGCTGCTTTGAGATTCGCAACGCGCGTCGCAACTTGCGGCCGCGGCGCGGAAATTGCCGGTAACGAAGCAAGAAACGTACAATGCACCGGGAGACGGTATCTTATTATGGAGAAAATAGGACATGCTACGCGCAAAGCTCGTAAAAAGCTGTTGAATATCTCAACTAGAAACTAAAGCCAACTACCCGGCCAGCCAGCATTTTTTAGCTGCAGCGCGCAGCGGGCCAAAGTAGTCACTATCTTTATTATGTCAATGTACTTGTCGGGAATGTTACAGTTTCGCCTTAGTTCTCAGTCACGTAGACCGTACATGGACTTCTTAAAAGGACGCGGTAATCGCCAAAGCCGGTTATCTGCGCTTTATCATCCTTAATTCGCCGCTTATCGGTTTTTATATCGAGCGTACTTATTTATAGCGTGTGGTACGTATTAAATTCTTAAAAAGACTCCTTCCAACTTGAGCGTGTAGTAAACAATGATTCAACATGTCGGATGAATATTATACGTCATACTGAATATTGGATTCGGGAATCGACAAAACTTGGCTCGAATTGTTCAACGTCAAATCACATTAAAAAATCTATATTTTCCGCGGGAAAAATATATATATCTCGTGCGATCAAAATTAAAGTGGAAATTTTCCCCAGATAAAAAACGCAGAAAGTGGAGACGACATATAATGCATCAAAACATAGACTCGCATTACATAATAAAAAAAAAAGAACGAACGAATATTTATGAAAAACTACGTGAAAATGTGGCGCAGCGTCTCGTGAAAGGCTTTGCTAGAAAATCGAAGGATTTACCGCGTTTCCGACCGATCCGGATGTCGTTCACCTCGACGGACATCGTCGAAGGAATCTCATCATGAACAGAAAAGATCACGTTTTGCCGCAAGACTGGTCACGCTTTAGACGAGTCAGAGTTTAACGAAGATCAAAAGTACGATCTTCCTCCAACATTTTAAATTTAATTTTGAGAAATATTCCACTTGGGAATTCTTGAAAAAGAGCATTTGGAGAGTATATTATATAATTCCGTTAAAATATTCAAAATTCACATAAAATTGATAACGTTACACGTAATATTTTTCGTATCAAATAAATAAAATTTATAAGTAATCGTATTTAATGCTTACGTCTTTATAATTAATTGTAAGACATGCATTCGCAACGATGACAAATGATTGTTGGATGAGAATAACGAAGGATCTGATCTGAATTTCGTATTCAGAAATTCGATTCGGAGAATATTCTGCCACCAATGAATTACGGAGGAAGCACAGAATACGGAGACACAAATTGTAAAGTTTCCATGGGACTTGAGAGTGGTTTAATCGATCATGTTCAAGTTTCACACCATGCATTCCAACTGTCATAAAATAGATGACTGATGCGGAATTCCCCACAGTTCGTCGTATTTGGCAAATGCATTTGATTATTATCAATGTTCGATATAATAATTTTGTACTAAAATGACGAAAAATTATTCTCCTCTCTTGTAATGATTATTGAATGTTCGAATAATTTCAATGTGCACGAGAGATATAATTTGGAATACTATTTTTAGTAGTCGGTAAAAGAGGAAGGTATAAGAGCCCTGCCGTATAACTTTGTACACATACACTCTGCACATGTACACGCACGCGCTTTTAAGAGCACTAAGGATCACGGGACGGTGTCCGCACTCGATCGGAACGAAGTTACTTTTATACCGTCACGATCGCACGTCACGTACCGGCAAACTTTGAGGCTGATATCTTCGAAAAAAGCTATACTCCCGAAGTTTAAATATTCCCCGATACCTGCGCGCGATCGCCCCTTTAAACCTTTTAACCCACACCTGTTTTACAAATGACGTGTATGTCTAAGGTATAAGGTGACGCCGGGAGTGCTGGAAAAGGCATTAACCTCCTTTCCCGACCTCTGTTTCAAGAAAGCCCTGTCGCATGTTCTCGAGCGATTCATTGATCTTACTTCCTCTTCCAACCGGTATAAATTTACTAGGTAATCATCTCTCGAGATAATAAAAAAAAAAAGGATAACTTCACTATAGGAGATCGCACGACTGACGATGCTCTTTTCTTAAGTTCACAAGTTCCGGATTCCAGAAAGCTTCGTCACGGAAGAAAAAGAGCGCCCATCGTAAGAATTATTGATGTCAATAGGGTTCGCGACAATAACGAGGCTCGCAATACGAGGTTTAAGCGAGTATCGATGGCGGCTGAGTGAGTCGATCCTTCTTAGGAGCGGAATAACGAATAAAGAGAGAGTATCGAATAAAGGATATTGTGTGTTATGTGAAAGGACACTTTAAGCGTTTCCTTTTTCTTATGTAATCGTGTTTCGATAAAATAAGTTTGCCGTTGCGTTTTTAGATGCCGAGTTGCTCTATATATCCGATATTTAGTTACATGAATCTTGTATTAAAAAGCTCATCAGTTGAAATATTCAGAATTAAATTTTTTCTTAAAATACAGTCAATTTAACAGTCACACTTTGATTAAAAATGAACTCTTAAAATGTGTCAGCTGATTGTGAAAAGTAATACGTTAACTCTCGTGAAGTTTGACATTATTAAAGTACATCGTATGATTGTGCAAAATATTCCGTTATATTATAACATAATGAGATATCGTTAATAGATTTCAAGTTATTAAACGTGTTCGTTTAAAGTAATATAAAATTTCATAAAATTTTAAAAATGATAAAAAGTTTAATTAATATATAGCTTTTTATTATAAAATATAATTATTTGCATTAGCACATTATTAAATTAAATAAATTTGTTAAAATATCAGATTAAATAAGTTAGTTGAAATGTCTATTTAAAGTGAAATATTTCTACCAGTCTTTTAATTATACATAGATATTTGTAAAATACATAAATTCTAAATATTACTTTTTCAGCTTGTATTTAATCCTGGAAATGTATAAAGAAACCTCAAGTTCTATTTAAAATATATTTGGAAAAAAGAAAATAAAGTAACTAAAAAAAAAAATTCTTGGAAAGAGCCTTCCTCATTAAACTTCCAAGAGTAAAAGACCCCGTAAAACTTTTTACTTTTCTTAAATCTATTTGCTTTAATTGTACCTTTAACCGTTCAAAAGTTACACATCTTTTTTAGATGTGTAACTTTTGTGTAACAAAGCAATTATGGCAAATGTATGTATAGGTAGATAATCGAGAAATTTTTTGCAAAGCATATTAAATTAGATAGTAAAGTACGCAATATTATAGTATCTATATATATCCGCGCACGTACATATTATTTGATGTTACGTGTAATAACACCAGTAACTGTTAGAGGGCCAGCGAGCAAAGTAAGTATATACTCGTAATTAAAATAAGCTTAATTGTATAATATAAACGTATTGATGGCTTCATGTTAGTAGTATATAGATATGCGTATAGATTTAGCTGAAATAATCGTCGATGCTATATATACCAAAAATAAATAACAAAAATAATTCTATTATTTACCCTGCTTCCTTGCCGCGTATGACTGTGCAAACGTCCTATGTTGAGCTTTCCGTTCAGACGCATGCGACTCTATGCGTGCGTAAGTAAATTAAAAATAACTAAGTATCTGGCTCGACCGTGGAGTGTCAAAAACAATTGAGATACGAAAATGCCAATACGGTACAAAGCGAATCTTGCATGGTGCTTGATAATATATTATAATATGCGAATCTTACAATTCTCAAACCAAATAGTACGTAATATCACAATTACATTGCCTTAGCATCTTTAATTTAATTGTGAAATTACGTACTGCTCAGTTTGGAGCTGCGTTTTAAAGACCGACGATTATGCGGCGCGCAGTTTGCCTGAACTGAAAATTGTGAGATTCACATATTACAATATATTATCAAGCATCAAGATCCGCTTTGTACCGCGTTGGCGTTTTCGTATCTCAGTTTTAAATTAAAAATGTTTCTTTGTGCTTTCATATAGTTTATCCTTATTTCAGGTAGATATACGGACAAAATATAGACATCTTGTTTCAATTTTCATCATCAGAGATATGAACAGTAACAAAATTTAAATACAAATTTTATATATATTTTTAAATGTCTATCCTATTTGTTATAAATCATTTTTGTTATTTTTTTCTTTTTTTTTTTTGTTTTTACTAATCGTCTGAGCAATAAATTCGAAAATTGAATCCATCATACAACAATAAACGAATTGTAAAAATAAAAAAATTTTGACAATAAAAAATTGTTGACAAAATGAAATTATTGATGTCATCTCTTTCTGTGTTCTCAACTGCGATTTTTCTGAAAATCTTACGCTCGACGTTGTATGAAAGGTTCAATAAATTGACAATTATATAAATTCCAAGACTAAATATTTGTACTACTAATTTGCCTCCAAATCCTGACCCATCCAATCTAAGATAGTATAAAATTTTTATGAGATGTTACATTTATCTTTCGTTATCTCTTTATTTATCTTTTAATTCTCGCTAAAATAAAATAAAAAAATTGACTCACCTCACGGACTCGCTCCGCAGTTATTCGCTCTCATCCTCCTCCATCTCCGCTTAGATTCGTTCGTTGCATTCGCACAATACACGCGAAAATACTAATTAAGACCGCGCATTCTAATCACCAAAGTAGGGTAATCGCATGGCACTTTTTACCCGGCACTCCCGACGTTAATAATACGCCGCACGCACTTTATTATTATTGTATACCCCAATGAAAAACTAACGAACGTTAGCGCGAATTGTTTCATTCATCAGGCGATAATAATTTCTTTAACAATGCTCAAATTCGAATGTGTCCCGCGTCCTGTTTCGAATTCTTCATTGCGTGTTTCGATTTAAACGTAATCTCGTTCATACATCGGATCCGCTTATACTTGCTTCGATAAATAGCCGATGCATGCATTTATCGTTAACCACGCGGGAATTAATTAATAACGTCTAATAGTTCCATAGTTCGCAAAAGATAATAGTGCTTCGACGCGGTAATATCACGACACACGCAGCTGTACTCCGCTATACCTGTCGGCGCTCGGGTCTTGCACCGAATAACTATACAAACGCGCGCGCGACAGCCTTGTACACTCGCGGCGCGTTGTACGTAAAAAACAAACACTAAGGCCGCGCCAGCTCCTCGCTTCCTTGAAATATTTGACGTTAAATATCACAAAGTAAATTTTCTGTGTGTATGCTTAAGTTTTTGACGCTGAATATTGTAAAGTAAATTTTCTGCCCTTTTAATCTGGAATTAATTATCAATACATAATTGATGGCACGACTTTTCTCGTTTACTCGCTCCGGTAGTTCGTACATTATTTCACATTGTCGATCTCGAAGTGACAGGCAAATTACATTTAAATTGAAAGTTCAAAGCGCGATACGGAATATGTAATAATTCGAATTCAAGTCAATCGCTAAAGAGCTAATTATCGCTCGTATAGGTACAACAGGCGAAACAGTAATTTATAATTCTTATTACTCTCTAGTATAAAAGAATATATTGTCTTATTCGTTATAGGAAATATATATTTCTCTTTATTATCTTTATTATCTTATTTGTTATATATACTATTAGTCCCTTATTTGTCTCAATTTCTGCCTCCAAATGAATAAATCACGTAAAATATTATAAATATTATAAACTGTGGCTTCGATACGTTCACGTTTACAACTTAATGCGAGCTAATAACTTACTGTAATAAAGTAGCGCAAAATACTAAGCGACATTTTTGGTTATTTTTAATCACGACTGTGTTTCGACGCGATATATTACAACGGCACACAAAGCAGCTTATACCTGTCTGGCTCGACTTTCGCTATATGCGAGTGACAAACAACGGGGATGCGCGCAACGCATTGTACATGAAGGAGTATCTAACGTTGGATGCATTCCGAAGTAAATAACGGACACGCGAAACTTTGTTTTATCTCGAATTGATTGTCAGTACGTAATTGACATACGCGGCTTTTCGTTACGCGCGCGTTTCAACGAACGGCTAGTAGCACGACACGCGGAGCCGCGGCTCGCGCGCGCCGTAACGTTATGCACCCTGCCGGTTCCCCGAGCCTTGACACTGAATGACAATACAGCCTGCGGCGGCTTTGCATACGAAGCTGTCGCGCTACCGAAACAATACCAAGGCCGTGCGCCAGACAATCTCATTAAACGATATATTTAACGTTACTTCTACGAAATAACGTTTACGCCGAATAGTCCGTTTCTCGTATCCTGAATCAATTTCGATAAGTGAGCTGCACTGTACATTTTGCGCTTCCCTTTCGCAATCCTATTAGCATTGCCTGGGATAACAATTAATTCCGTCAACGACAAGAAGGGCGGTTTGAAATGGAAATATTGTTACTTGAATTCCAATTCACGAGAGAATTTTCTTTAATCTACTAGCTGATATGTATATTACTAACGGTAAATGTCACGTACAAATTATTCCTTTCTTTTAATAATAATTAAAATAATTGATAAATAAAAATATATATTATAAAAAAATATAGTCCAGCGCCAGCGCGCGTGATTAATTTTCTCGAGACTGCTTCTCAGCTCGGTTTTTCGACGGAAACACGTCTCTAAATACAGGTCTAAGTGTTCTTTTCTGTTCTCGCGTGATAGAGTTAATCATTTTCGCAAGCAGCAGCGAGTCTTATAATTCTTCGTAAGATAAACGAATAATTTTATAGACGTGATTTGCATACCGAAGACGGTGTATAGACCGAAGATCGTGTAGCCAACTTTAACGATCGCGCTCGTAAAATAACAACGCCCACATGTAACGCAAATTGAAATAATATGTATATAATAATAGGATAATAAAATAATGGATAGAAATTTTAATAGGGAAATGTGAATGCAATTCCAGCTGTTGTGTTTGTCGAGATTAATTTGTAATTCGATTGCGCGAACTGGCGCATATTTTTATCAATATCTGTCAACGAACTACAAACGGAGGTGGCAGTGACGCTAGTTGCATTGTTTCCCAAATAATAAATATGGAAAAAACATATTCGCCAACGCGCGTGATTAATTTTCCGGGCGGCGCAACATGGCAGCTGTGCAATTTTCGCGATACGAAGCTCGCTGCGGAACAATAAACTAGTTTACATGATTTGCGAGACGATACCTGTAATAACAGTGGAAACTCGACATGGGCTCGTATCTAGTAAAATGCCAACCGTTAATTAATGCTTTTGCACGCGAGAGAGGCGGTCGCAAAGACAACGGGAAGAATACCGCGTAAAAGGTCAAACGAATACATTAGTCGTCGTTGTCGTCGTGATTCCAAATTATTTTTTTATACTCGCGCACGAGTAGCAAATTGAAAGTCCAATCAACGATCCTATATTTAACTCGAAAAGATTTACTGATAAAACGTTTCAACCGTTTAAGTCGTTAAGTCTAAATCAGAAGCAATATTCAACGCTATAATGTCTCACTGATCTGTTACGTAATTTTTATCAGTATATCACGCTTGATCAAACTCCAGTGATAAAATTAGGATGATAGCATAACTGTAGCTTTAACTTTTCGTACTATAGTTTGCAAACTATCGATTCACAACGGACGCCAAGATTGCACAGAAATTGATCATTATTCGCAAACCAAATCTAACGCACTTGGGCATAAAAAATTCTTTTAGAAAACAAAATGTACATTGCTTGTAATCTTTTGAATAAAATATACATAAAGGCTAAAAATCTGCAAAATGAGGAAAGCGTTTCTTTTCGTAGTAATTTGATAGACTCATTATTCTCTATGACAATTTTAGGATTTGCAATTCTCCTCTCGCCTTTGAATGCATTTCTGACATGCCCGACTGAAACACGGAGACAACGAATATCCAAATACGACCCGTTTTGTGTGTGCACTCTATGTAGAAATTAAATTGTTAGTGTCACGAGATATCTTATGCTCCGAATAGTCGCCCTTTTGATATTTCCGAGACAATGAATGCAACCAGTCTTCCACGGTTAATTACAGATTTTCTTTAAAAATATTGAAGTGTAACTCTTGTTCTCATCCACACAGGAACAAATTATCTAGTATGTTCTACCCTTTACTTTACCTTTAAAACCCTATAGTCTTCGCATAATTAGTTTCATGCGCAGAAGATAAACCGTGGTATTTGTGTCATGTACCGGGCATATTGCGGGGATTTCCTCCATCTGATGTTCTTCCTCCCGAATTGCTCAGATTGATCTTGGGCGAAATCCTTATTCGCGGTAATCAGAATTCAAGAGGAACTATGATGTTAGGAGAGAAATGGAGCGTGAACATTACGTAAAAAAAAAAATCCTTTATATATCAATATCGCAATTCGACGAATATCGCGATTTAATCAATCTTCATTAAACTCGGGCAAATGTTTATTGCAAATTGGAATTAATAATAAAAAAACCTGGTACAATTAATTTTTAATAATCTTATCACGCACTTTCCAACAGAATTAATAAGCTACTCGAATTGGTGGCAAAAATTAAATAAAATGCAAATTTATGTAATTTCGCGAAAAATAAGATTTATTGTATGACGATTTTCGAACAAAGCGATTTTAAAAGCTCCGCTTTCAAACCTCGTGAAGCTTTTTCTACGACAGTACTTCTGTTTCAAATGGTGCTACTTCCAAGTGGAACGTGCAAAATTAATGAAAAAGAAATTCGTGAAGTATTATTTCACTCAACCTTCATTGCCTTATTGTTCACTCACCTCGATCATAAGGAGAAGAAAGGAGGTATCGTTATTATTTAACGAACTGAATTGAAAAATACAAATTCGAACAGATTCTTTATAAAGCATATTATCAGAAGGTATCGATACAATACAAGGATCGATTACAATTCGAATCAAATATTTTTCCATTTCAAAGAAAAAAAAGATACCCGATTACCTAAAAAAGAAAGATACTTAAAATCCTAAAATTGTAAAAAATAAAGAGTTTATCAAATTACTACGAAAAACAAACGCTTTGTTCACTTTTGCATATCATTTTAATACGAGAAGAGCTAAAGGATGCAAAAATTACAGACACCACGTAACAAAAAACGAGCACCAATTTGTCGTATTTTGTGATTACGAGTCGCGTTCCGAGATTAAATCGAGAAACAACTTCTCATTACATTCAACGCCAATATAATAAATCGTAAGCTCCGATTAATCTAATTAATTAATATTGAAAAATTAAAATAAAACTGCAGAATCGAAGATTTATGAGACTCACTGCTACTCGAATTAATTTCACGAGAATGGCGCTTTACTTTACTAAAAATCCATATAAACGGCAAGAATTTTTGAAAAGGTCGCTTCTAATAATATAAGTATTTCTAAAACTGACCTCGCAGTCTCCGTTTAATAGCACTTTTTATTACTTCGCGTGGCTCAATCGAAAGCGAATTCGTCGTGTAGTGGCGCACGTGCAACAGTTTGCATGGAGCAAATAATGACTTCTGGATGGGCGGATCAAACGGGATAATTAAAACCAACGTTGTAAGATTACGTACGCTTATTCTGCTTCGCATTTTGGACATTTGCCATCGCGGGCCTCCTGCAATGGCACACACACACACACACACACACACACACTTCGCAAACTTGTCGCGAAACAGAAAATGCCCGCGAGCAAATTGAGTGAATCCTGTTGGCGGACGCGCGCGCGATGTACTCGTACACATATAATCCCTGTACGGTCCTGTACCTCGGCGTCATTTAATTCACTCTAATTCGATTAATTCCCCCGAGTGCGCGGACGCGTATTAAAATTCCGTTCCGCGGAATCTTACCGCGCACAAAGTGACCACAGGATACATCGCGTACTCCGTACATTAATTAGACAGCAAGAATTGGATTAAGAGTATTCGTGTATTTAGCAACGCGAGAGACGCTAGTATATCCTACTCACGAGCTGGAGTTAAAGTCACGATCACGCGACTTAATCACGCGTGAAATATTCATCTCGATTTTCCACAGTGAAAGAAGAAAATTAACGTTCGCTCGTTCGATATGTTTTGCGTAGCGGGGGAGATTAATGATCACCGTCAGTAGTAGAGGCGGACACTTGCAACGACGACGGCGCGGGGCAGTAGATGACGATGCGTCGGGCCAGACATCGGCGGTACCACGCACGGTGGAGCGATACCTTGCTATGTAGTCAGACAGCTCGCCTCGTAGTTTTGCGTGATAACGGATAAATGCTCTCGGGGAAGAGTTTAATTGCGAACATATACACGGTTAGGAGTACTCATTTGCCGAGGGAGATTCCCGCATTTCCGCTTAGTGCGGCCTTTGTACTTGCACGTTATAAACCGCAGCGGGACCGTCGCGCGTGATACAGCGGCTAAAAGTCGGAAAGATAAAACTTTTTGCCTCGGAGAAGTTTCTTTCGCGGATCGATGAGAAAATTTTCCCCGAGGCGATTTCGAATTAAAAGAATTTCAGCCCGGAAGCGCCGAACGCGGTGCGTCACGTCGTTTTTTGCAAACTACACCGCGGAAATTTGCGGTACACGGGGAATGCTCTCGAGATCGATATATACAACAGTTCATTTGTCGAAGTGAAGCGCGGGTCGCGTTGCATCGGGAAGCCGCGATGAAGGTACCAGATATCGAGAGAGCGAGTAACCGAGGCAACTTAAACCTATCACTAGCGCAAGCCTCCAAATCCTCTTATCCGCAACACGTACGCGCGTTAAGCACCCCGTATTAGCGAGCTGCGTGCTGCTGCCGTTACCCACCACGAGCAGCGATTTCAACCCCCGCGCGTCCGCACATCACCCGCCATAATCGAATGCATCTCCGGAAGAAACGCTCTCGCGGGGAGGACCGCGCGGAGGAAAACGTCGCGCGCGCTCGCGCGCGCGCGGGGGCGGGGATGAAACGTGGCGTTTTTAAAGTAAACGGTGACAGACGTACCTGGTCGGGCCGATCCAAGGTCAGGTCACTAGGCCGGGAACGTACGGTGCTGGCTCGTCCTCGCTCCCTTTGGTGGACGCGTATCGACAGGTGCGACGAGCACGATGCACGGACGGCCGCGGTGAGAGCCGACGGTGCGGTCGTATAACGGCCAGCCGCGCGTCCGTTGTCTGGTCGACGTGTTGGCGACGACGACGGCGGCGGCAGCGGCGGCGGCGGCGGCGGCGGCGGCGAGACGTCGAAGGGATGAGAGTCGACGAGCTGGGACGACGAGCGGGCGTAGCGAGGAGATTCGCTACCCCCGTTACCGGGATGAGGTCGACTCGGGGCTGCGACGACGACGGGGACAACGACGACGGACGCTCGCCAGCGAGCGCGCGAGATGGGGATGAGCGAGACCGGTGCTCGGCGGCACCGCCGTGAACGCGCGTCTCCGCGCCGCGTATCCGCTGCCGTCTGTCGACCGTCGCGGTGTGCTGCCGTACCACCGAGCATTCGCATCCGGGGGGGTGCGTAGCCCGACCTAACCTCCCCGAGCTCCGCCGAACGACTGGCGGCGGGCTCGCTCGAAGCTCCGAACCGACCGAATCTCGATTACCCTCGGCGGACCGGACGCCCGGCGCACTACTCCGTACGCACTCCCCTCCCTTCCTCCTTACTCCGTTTCCCCCCTCCAGCCGCGCGTCACGCCAAGCGTGCGCGACACCCGCACTCCTCGCGCCACGCGACCGTACTATCTTCCACCGCTCTGGACAAAGCGCGGAACGTTCAAAGGCGATTCGATGTCTCCTTCTGTTCTAGCGTTAAAAACTTATATAATTCGCTCCGTATAAATGTCTGAGAGATCTCTCTGAACTACTTGATCGTAATACTTCTTTGAAAATAAACGAATTTATATAACATTATTAATATTGAATAAAGTACACTCCAATATTAATGTGCTATATTAATGCGGCCAATTATTATTATCCTTAATTTGATATTTAAAGATACGCACGTTAATATTGGTACAATTGATTTTCAATACACATCTCGCAATACACATCTTTTTATACTACTACTAGATTATTTAAAGATAAACATAAAATATTTATAAAAGGAACGAATCGAAATTTAATGCGAATGTGATTTACCTGAATGAATAATTCATAAAATAAATAACCCGTTAATAAGAAGATCAATAATTACCTTCAGCTATTCTCGAAATCGGTCTGGTCGGATTGTTGCAACCAAAGCGGCAATTGCATTGAATTTGACGTCGTCGCATCTTTCCTCGTTCGATACGGCCGACGAGTCTCCATTCGCGGCTCCGACCACGACGCACAAGCGCTGGGACTACGGACTTGAAAATAGAACGGTGTATGCATATCCGGTCCGAGTGGTTCGCGGCTTCTTCCGATATCCCTACATGCGCACGTCGCTTTAAGTTTGGCGCGAAACGCGCGCGGCGCGCTCGAGTCGGCGCGGCTCCGGCGGCCCAGCTGGCGCCAGCGGCGCGGCTGGAAAACAGAAAGCCAAACCGGTCATGGGAGGCTAGTTAACGACTGTGCACCACGCTTGTGAGTTCTGTTTTTCTGGCGGAACGTATAGCGATATAACATTTTACGCGGACGCCGCGGGAGTAGCACGACGGCCAGCCGGTATTTATAAAAAAGATGGGAGCGTACTTGTCGGAGCCGATTACGAAGAAGGAGTCGAGCGACGAAGTGGGAAAGGATGTCGCGTACGGCGCGAGCTCCATGCAGGGCTGGCGGATCAGTCAGGAGGTAAGCGGGAAGTCGTGTGTCGTCGCGGCGGCAGCGACGGCGGCAACGGTCGCGACGTGCGCGCGCGCGCGCGCGCGCTCGCTCGCTCGCTCGCTCGCTCTGATCGTTGCACCAATTTACCCAGTTTCGAGGCTCGCTCGCGCGTTTCGCCGGTCTCACCCGGGCCCCGCCGAGATCACGGATGGCACGCTCGCCGACGGCGTCCCGCGCGCCGATGCCTCGCGCGCCGGGGGCCGAGCGTGCCGAACGTGGCCGACGACGTCCGCGCGGGGTGCCCCGGGCGCAGCATCCGACGCTCCCGCGGATGGCTTCCTCGCCACTGCATGCGTTTATTTACCAACAGACGAGACAGCTCGATAAGACGGTGTCCTTGCGACACCGCCGATCACGATATTTTATCGCGGGAACGTTTCGTCGGAAAAATTATTATCTTATTGGACATTCTTAACTTTCTCCGCTATCGCCGTGTACCGTACAGTAGCGGTTGTTAGCTTCCTCCTGCGGACGACAAAATTCTGACGCAATAATTATAATTCTTATTCTTTCCTTATTCGTTGATGCCATTGGAATCGTTATTAAATGAATAAATAAATTGATTGTTCCGAACAAAAATTTCTGCATTGTATCCTGTGGTTTTATGATTTGTAGAAACTTCTAGAACGGTATTTAAGACAAATGCTTTCTAGAACATGAAAGAAATCTTGTCGATGACAGCACGTGACTAACTATAACTTTCTTTGCAGGATGCTCATAACTGTTGCATAGATTTTGATGAGAATGTCTCGTTGTTCGCCGTCTACGACGGTCATGGTGGACACGAGGTTGCGACGTACTGCGCGCGCAATCTCCCTGATTTTATCAAACAGACAGAAGCTTATAAAAAGGACGACATTAGGCAAGCTTTAATAGATGCTTTCCTCGGTTTCGACGACACCCTTACAAAACCAGAGGTAGTCAGTGTACTCAAAGAGCTCGCGGGGACGTCCACGTCAGAGAAAAAGGAGGGCGACCTGAACGAATCTGGTGCGTTTCTTTTCGTATTAAGGATATGCATTATTACGGGGTTTACCCTTATACAGACGCTCTTGCTAATTGTGCGCTATGCAAGCTCTAATTTATTCTTTCCCCTTATCTGCACAACTAAATTTTTAATGAGATTGTCTTCGTACGTTACATTGCGTATAGATGAGGAAGAGAATGTTAGTAATCTGTGTATGGAGGCGACAATGCCGTTGGAGCAAGTAATGGCAAAGTATCAGTCAGAGGTGTCGAATCCTCATCTAAAAAACCTGAAGGGCGAGAAGTGTGGTAAACGCGCATTCGCAAGTCCGTTTCTGCGAGGTCGGAGAGGACGGGAGAAAGCGAGCGGCTCGTCAACAGGCGCTGGATGCTCATCGTCGCCGTCGCCATCGCCGCCACCGACACCGACACTGTCCTCATTGTCGTCGTCGTCCTCGTCCTCATCCGCGTCCGACTGGAATACAAACGAGACAGACGTGAGTAGTTCCAGTCAGCCGTGCGGATCGGCTCTGTCCAGCACAGTGGAGCGAAAGGATTCCGACAGCCCGGGAAACAACGAAGCTGAGCAAGTGCTGGATTCGACGACGAGCAACGGCAGCGCTCATGCGTCTCCACCGGTTGTATCCAGCAAGGAAGGAGAAACTGCTAAGTCTATGGATATGCCCGATAGCTCCGAGGACGTGAAGGAGAAAGTCTCGAGTCCCGGCAAGGCGCCACCATGCGCGGAGTCCAATGCGAACGAGGTGGAAGTTAATGGCGCGGAATCGAAGAGGATCGGAGATGCAGACAGCAGTAAGGGCGGAGGGGACAACGTATCGAGCAGTTCTTGTACCCCTGTGGAAAACGGAGACGCGGACCAGCAAGAACGGATAACCAGCAGTGGTCGAAGAAGAACTCAGCCTGTCGATCTTTATCAAAGTCTACTGAAAAAGGACAGCGATTCTGAAGAAGATGACGACGATGACGAAAATGATGAAACATTCGATGGTATACCCGAAAGGTATAGATTTATACTAGTTGAAAGAAGATTATTATTTCTAAGCATTGCTTTTAAATAGAGATTTCCCCCTTTTTTTAAATTGATTTTGCAGTGACGGAGATACGGAAGATATTGACGAGGATGAAAGTGAAGAAGATGATGACGAAGTTGAGGAGGAAGATATAGATTCTGATGATGATACTGATGATCTCATGGTGAACTCTGAAAAGGTACAATACTGATTTTTGTATAGAATTCATTGAAATTCCCTCTTGAATATCCATGAATATCTAAAGTAAAATTAAAGAAAAAGACAATTGTTCAATGAAATTTAAATATGTTAAATATTTGTTAAATAATTTGTTTAGAAACTTTCACTTGAATTTGTGTAATATATGATTGTATAATGCCTCTTTTGTGCAGCCTGGTTCGGACAGTGGCTGCACAGCAGTTGTAGCCGTGCTGAAGGGAAATGAATTGTACGTCGCCAATGCTGGAGACTCTCGGTGTGTCCTATGCAGGGATGGCCAAGCGATCGAACTTAGTCTGGACCATAAACCCGAAGACGCACCGGAAATGGAACGTATTGTAAAAGCAGGCGGAGAGGTGATGAACGACGGCAGAGTGAATGGCGGCCTCAATCTTTCCAGAGCGCTCGGCGATCACGCGTATAAGCAAAACACGGGACTACCACCCGAGAAACAAATGATCTCCGCCCTGCCAGACATAAGGCATGTTACAATCGATCCGGAGAAAGACGAATTTATGGTGCTGGCTTGCGATGGTATATGGAACTTCATGACCAGTCAAAACGTCGTTCAGTTTGTGCGCACCCGTTTGTCACAAAATTACGAGAACATTTCGAAAATCTGCGAGGAGGTATGGCATTATGTTACGCAAGCTCGAAAGAGCAGGAACAATCTTTAAACGTGCTCGCGCGCATCTTATTTTTAGAAAATTTAGAATATTGTTTCTAAATGAAACGTAATCCGAAATGTGTGTTACAGCTCTTCGATCATTGTCTTGCACCAGACACTCTCGGCGATGGAACGGGCTGCGACAACATGACTGCCGTAATAGTTAAGTTTCAATCGCCGGCATCTGTTAAAAATAACACCGTTGCGGAGGTATGCGTTACGAAGAAGCGATCGGTCTCGCCAACCGCTGAAGAAAATAACGACTGTATCCCGGGAGAAAACACGGTAAACCCCTGCAAACGCGCCAAGACCGAGGCAGCTATGTGAATTAGGAGTCACCGCGCGTCATGAACTGATCTCCGGGAGCGGACGAATGAATGTGAGTTTATGTAAAATTATGTAACAACTTTATAATTACTGTGTAGAGCTGGAACCAATTGGTTATGCAGTAACAGGCACATGAAATAGTGTGTAAGGTGTGTTATTGGTCGCTGCTAACAGACTGCTAGATTGGAGCACGTGGGAATGATATAATGTTAGTTTTCTTAATACCGCATAAATCATTTCTCGATTATGATAAAATAAATTATGTATATGGAGGGAAATTTCTCTTCTCCAAGATCACATCTTGTACATCTATTTAATGTCACATAATGATACGATCTATTCGATACCGAGCTTTATTTTATTATTAAGAAATAATTCAACACGGGCTAAATATTTTTATTCTTTTACGTGTAATTCGGAATCACAAGTCTCAGAATTGAGGAATATGATAGAAAAAAAGAAAAGATTGTGCATAAAATGATAATATATAAAACAATCCTGATACTGACAAAAAAGCTCGTTCATTTCTTCACAAGCATTTATTGACATAAAAGTACGATAAATGATACGTACTCTTAATATAAATGTACAATCTTCTTTTTTAGTTTTATAAAACTTGATGTATTATTGTAAGTTCTAATATAGTTTTAATGTAGCTCTAACAAGCCCTAATATACATAAATCTATTAATTGAGACTAATTTTATATAAATGATGCAGTGATACTAACGAGAACATTTATGCACACAATAATTTAAAAATAATATAAATTAAGTTTCATTCAACTCTTCTTTTTTTCTTATGATAATTTTATTTTTATTTTATGATTCAAGATATTATTTCTTAAATCAATAATATCTAGCATGTGTTTGAATAACAGTTAGTTCCTTGGCCGAATCACCTTTATTTATACTATCTTTTCTTTTCCTGTTCAATAGTTATCTGATATATATAACATTGTAACGCACAGATATTTTTCTGAATGTTAGAATAAAATCGGAATCATATAATAAGTATATTTTAGAGATCAAAAAAATTCATATTAAATAAGGAAGATATTAGCAATTTAGTTTATATATTTATATATGTTTGTAAGCTGCGTGAAGTTGGCACCCCTAAATGCAAATTTTGACAAAATCTATATGGCATTAGATTGTCCACAATATGTCCATATTTGTCCAAGAATAATAATCTTTTGTCCACTCTTGGAAAAAATTAAAAAAAAAAATTTTTTTACGTCAGCACCCCTAAGTGCGTTTTTTTTCTAAATTACATACGGGATTCGATTGTCCACAATTAATCAGTATTTGTCCAATAATAATAATTTTTTGTCCACTCTTGGAAAAAATATAAAAAATAAAAAAATTTTAACGTAAGCACCCCTAAGTGCGTTTTTTTAAAAATTACATACGGGATTCGATTGTCCACAATTTGTCCGCATTTGTCCAATAATAATAATTTTTTGTCCACCTTGCTACAAAAAATTATAAATAAAAAAAAGGTTAAAGCTTGCCAGAAACACTCATAAGTGTATTTATCTTGAAATTACATACGGGATTCGATTGTCCACAATTTGTCCACGATTTATACACATTTGTTTATAAACAATTTTTTATTACTATATAAATACAACTATATAAATAGTGCACAAAAAATTATTACAAGTATTGTTACACTACAATGTTCATTACACACATGCACACGCGCGCGCGCGCACACACACGCCACGCACACTTGTATACTACTTACACATACATCAACTATACTCCTATATCAATATTAAGATGTCAAAGTTAAAAATAAAGTAGAATTATAGCATCTACTGTCTTTTTGACATGTGAATCAATATTTTAAACTAAATTCATAGCGTTAAATTAATTTAAACGGAATAAGAAAATCTAATTTAAAATTAAAAATAAATGTTATGTAATATTTTATTTATTTGAAGACTACTATGTCGATAGTACGTGAGTGACAAAACAAATCTTTCACATATAATTTTAAAATAATAAAAATATTTATTTTATAAAATTTGCTTAATGTCCTAAATTATTTTAATATTGCATAATACTGCACGATATAAACAATCGTATAAATAATAGTACTTAAATAAGAATGCCATAAAAATTAAAATAAAACGAAAATCTTATATGTGGGAAGAAGCATGACAACTTTCTATTATAGTAACACAAAACTAAAATAATTTGAAAAGTAAAATTAAAACCAACGTCTTAATATTGACATCTTAATATTGATATAGGAGTATAGTTGATGTATGTGTAAGTAGTATACAAGTGTGCGTGTGCGTGTGTGTAATGAACATTGTAGTGTAACAATACTTGTAATAATTTTTTGTGCACTATTTATATAGTTGTATTTATATAGTAATAAAAAATTGTTTATAAACAAATGTGTATAAATCGTGGACAAATTGTGGACAATCGAATCCCGTATGTAATTTCAAGATAAATACACTTATGAGTGTTTCTGGCAAGCTCTAACCTTTTTTATTTATTTATAATTTTTTGTAGCAAGGTGGACAAAAAATTATTATTATTGGACAAATGCGGACAAATTGTGGACAATCGAATCCCGTATGTAATTTAAAAAAAAACGCACTTAGGGGTGCTTACGTTAAAATTTTTTTATTTTTTATATTTTTTCCAAGAGTGGACAAAAAATTATTATTATTGGACAAATACTGATTAATTGTGGACAATCGAATCCCGTATGTAATTTGAAAAAAAACGCACTTAGGAGATCGGAAGAGCACACGTC
>NW_012026903.1:91203-243806 GCF_000956235.1 Wasmannia auropunctata | reverse complement strand
AATGTTTTATCACAATAATAATTATTTGTGGTATTCGCCCTTTCCAAGAGTGGACAAAAAATTATTATTATTGGACAAATACTGATTAATTGTGGACAATCGAATCCCGTATGTAATTTGAAAAAAAACGCACTTAGGGGTGCTGACGTAAAAAAAATTTTTTTTTTTTTTTTAATTTTTTCCAAGAGTGGACAAAAGATTATTATTCTTGGACAAATATGGACATATTGTGGACAATCTAATGCCATATAGATTTTGTCAAAATTCGCATTTAGGGGTGCCAACTTCACGCAGCTATGTTTGTATCACAGTATCATTTATTTCAAACTATAATGATTTTTCTAATCCTTCTAATCATTATAATATTCCATGTCTTAATTAATATATTTAAGTTTAATAATTAGATATTTAGTTTACTATATGTATATCGTCCCATTTGCTCCAGCTGCACTTATAAAGTATATTCCTTGAGTTTTTAAATTACATAGTACACATAAATGTATATATTTATAAATGTAGTTTATAGGATTTATATTTGTAAGTCAATACATTTATCTCTTATTTTTACGAAATAGAATTTATTTTTGAATCCCTGGGTATAGTGGTTGAATGGATGGGTGTGCGAATAGTTTAAGATGTTTAAACTGTATTATGTAATTAAGGCAATTGTGCGTATAACGCGTTACCAATTTGTGATCTTGTCTTAATGATAACGTTTAAAGAAATACAAAAAAAAAAAGATATGTACTTGTGTTAAGCTACGTCAAGTGCTGTAGTAGTTTGAAACGATCTGAATTTGGAAATTTGCATATGTCAAAAGTATGTTTTTTGTAAATTTATACAGAGAGTCATATATATATATATACATATATAAAGCATAACATCGTAGCTTTGGGAGAACGGTGTAAAGGCGTTTGTCTTATAGAAAGAGGGGTTGAAAATGTGACGCGATATGGTGTGTTGTGACAAACGCATGGTGGTTATGGTATTTTGTATAAATTCAGAATACTAATCCTATTGTGTCGCGATGACGGTGGTACTTTGATAAACTTTGGAGTACTATCGTGACATCGTCGATTGTCGCAAAATTCCTTCTGGTATTTGGAGGCACGCGAAATATTTGTGGTTATTAATTGTAATAAGTGCAAGATACTTGTAGTATTTCCGACGGGCGCAAAATAGAGGATACGGCATATTGTATCTGGGAGCAAATCTCCGTTTTTCGTGTTAGCTAACGAAGGCAATGACGTTCGATGGATTTAACGAAACTCAGTTCTCTCTGCATCAATTAGATGAAGTTACATTGTATATTTTTGCTCTTAGATATCTACTCGTGCCTACGTGTACATCAAGCTCCTTCACCCCGATATCTACCCAACATGAACACGAGCGAACTGAAAGAGTGCGCGTGTTTTAGCATGGCGACTGTCTCTGTAGAACTTTGGTCTAATGAGAAAATAACGCGATCTGGATTTATAAACTAATATTATTAATCTGATTGTGGCGTCAACCGCCAACACTCGTCGCAACAATTTTTCGAGGTTTACGTTACGTTGACATATATAGGCAATACTTGAACAAATAAAGACCTACTGTCATATTTTTTACAGTTAAGACTCTTACACGTTGCATAAAGATTTCTGTTTCGATTTCGTAATGCGATAGCAAAATCTTTATGTTTCCATTGTAGAGATTCGCGAAGAAACATTAAAATTGTGTGAGGCAACCATTGTAGAGAATAGGAACATGAATCAACCCAGTGACATCTTCGTGACAATTGTGACATTTTCCACCAATATATATATATATTATATATATTCTTCTGTCGACACTCATGTGTAATCACAGCCGTTAGTAGACAGTAATTTCATCGACGAAAATTGTTTATAGTTAATAATACAAAAGCAATCACGATACTCTTATGTGAACACCGTTTGCAAGATGATCAGTAGTGTATGGATACTAGATGAGCGGTGTCTAGTATTCAGAAAGAACTGACGTGCCTTTCCAATTCAGGGGTTGACGACCTCCGCAACATGTGTATGTACATTCGATTCCGTCTCAACAAGAAAGGTTTGCGCCCCATATACTGTCTTTAGCTGCAAACTCCGTCATACACTTATGTATAATATCTTGTTTCATAATACATGTCGCTCGAATCAATCTTAATGCTTGTTTCCATTTTCTGCATTTTTTTTTCTCTCTTGCCACGAAAAAAAAGCAAACACATCGAATATTCTGAACTCAGTAATATGCTTTATTTTTAGATTTGTCTTTGCCACTAATAAGATTTCTATTAAATGATACACAATATTCCGCACAAATAACAGAATAAGTCTGGTTTTGCAGAATTAGCTCTGTGCTGCTTGTTTGAAATTTGCTTGTTCATTTATTATTAATTTGAATTATCGTTTCATGTTCCATATCATAGTACCATGATTTCTTTTTCAAGTAATCGCAAATAATATGTATGTCTTTTCTCTGAATCTCTTAAAGGTGCATAAATCTATTCTATTATCATCTTTCTATGTTCAATCTCTTACAACTTGTAATCGCAAAGAAAGGTAGGAAAATCTATAAATCATTTGATTCAACATAGATATATTCGATTTAATATATAACATATGTATTACAGATGTGAATGAAAAGATGTAAGTATTTAAGTCCTACGATGTAGGTATGCAACACGATATATGTGGTCCCTTTATTAACTATAGGATTATGGATCTCTCTTATCTTTTAACGCTAAAATAAAAAATAACACACATACACACACACGCACATATGTACGTATATATACTGTGCCAGTGTAATCACAGTCCGTGGTTGTTTTATACTCGACCTTCACTTATTTAACATCTTCGAAAAATTGAGCAAACTTACCCTCTATTATTCTATTACAAAACGAAAAACTGTGATAGGCTTCCTAATCATCATACTTACGATCGGTAGACAATGAATTACTCGCATCGACATCCGAAACACTCCGGTCCCGATTATCGCTCCGATTTCATTATTAAGTGAAAGTGTAAACCAATGAAAAAAATAATCACCGGTATATATATGTGAGAATTATGGCGATTACACAGTGAACAACATATTTAGAATGACGTGTTAGTAGAAAAATCAAAATAAACTCGTTTATTCAAAATCAGATATATTGTACTATGTATTGCATTCGTTCAAGCCGAAAATCCTAAAAAATACGTTTAACACTTACAATTCAATTGAAATAACAAAATTTACGCGTTCGTAACGCGTGTACATCTCCAATACGTCGTATCCATACAAAACTGACATTAGACTTCAATCTTTCTTTACTGGCAGTATTTACTCCACATCATCCTTTAAGCAGTTTAATAGAATTCCGGACTTGCTGAGAAACGCATATTTAAATAACACAACATATATGCTTCAAATATACAATACGTACGATTTTATTTAAGATATTAAATTATGCAAGTTTGTAAGAAAGAGTAATATAAACATGATGAAAAATTAATCGCAATGATATAATGACGTAAGGATAATAATTAATTATAAATATAATTAATTACAAATTAATAATAAGGACGATGACGATGACAATGATAGTGATGATGTGATAATGATAATAAAATAATAATACTTATAACAGGTAACAATGCAGTCCTAGTTTTGCATGAAATTTTCTTTAATAACAATTTGGTTAATCTAGATGACTGCTTAAAAGTTGTCATAGAGTATAAGTTCATAAATAATTTCATCAGTCACAGAATGGCAACTTGGACTTATTCCTGTCGCAGATTTTTAATCGACGATTTGGCACATAAAGTAAGCGCGTGGCGCTTCATTCTTTTCGTGATTTTTCAGGATGTAATCAATAAAGTGCCATTCCAATATAGTCGCACATTTATACGCATTTATAAACACACTTGTATAGCAAGAATGGCGGAGGAAATTCAAGACAAGCAGATTTGTCATTCCGTTTTGATGATAATTTGAGGGACAGTACGCATTTCTCTTATAAATATATTCAACGATTAGAACACGCAGTTATGTCCGAAAAGTAAAGTTTAGTTGTCCTCGTGTTCTATTCCAAAGACAAGAGGGGGAAAAAAAAAAGAGATTCGACTGACAGGCGATAACCAAGTATTACGTTCGCGTTTTGGTATACAATCCGTGTTTTTCTCGTCCTATTTTATATTGATCCGTGTCTTGAACGAGCGAACGACGCTGAGGATCGCGGTGTGCGGTGGACTGAGAAGAACAAGACTGGGTCAGTTGGTGTTCTGTTTGTTGGAGCGCAGGCGAGCCAAACCTGAGCGCTCGCCCTCTTCCTCGTCGGACGTGCAGGGTACCACGCCGCGCGACGACGTCGCCTGCATTAATTCCTGGTCCGGGCCATTCCGGTGTTCGTACAATAGAATGTTTAACGTTTCCTCGTATATTCGAGCCTCGGGAAATTCAACCTGAAGAAAAGTAAAAGATTTTTTTTATTAATATAATTCTAAAATCATCGTCATTGATCGTCATTTGGCGTTACCTTTGTATGCTTCCTATCGGTCGTGTAGACGATCGAATGGCAGCAGACTTCAGCCACCTTACGACCGTGCCCATAAAATGTCCAACAGCAGATCTCGCTTGAGCCGATAACATCTTTGATGAATAATACCCTGCCACTGAATCTAAGTGACATTTTGTCGAATAATTCTATGTTCTTTAATAGATTGTCGTCTGATGTACTGCAAAGATTAAAATATATAAGATTTAGGATCTACTTCTTTGATGATGATATGATAATAATACAGCTACAATTATTTATATTGTGACATTTCGTTCGTCATTTTTTTTCGTAAATTTAGAATATTAGTTCAGGATATAAATTACATATGAGAGATACACACAATACGTGCTTTTTATCTCTTGTTACTGTTATCAGTCTCTTTAAATTACGAACGTATTAATAGCTTTTTGAAACGTTTAGATCGCAATTTATAAAGAAATTGTGAGATATCAAAATATTTGCAGCTATCAAGCAGCGTTTGGTATTACCTTGTGTAAGAATATTTATTGTTATGCCTATTAATGAGCAGCTTGACCACAGGCTTAGTAGTGTTACTTATGAGTAACTGTTCCTCCTTCTGGGAGGTTATGAGAGGGACTCGGCAGATCGGCTCTGCCTCGCGCTCCTTTCGCAGAAGTGCCTGCTCGCAGGACTCCGCCAGCTCGCTGATGCAGTAATACTTCGCCTCCGCGAGCAGCTCCGCCATCTCCTTCGTATTTTCCGGCAGCGGAACCGAGCCGTCTCGCAAAAAGTTCAAGATCGTTCCGAAATGCTTGCCGCAACGATCGATCAATATCCAGCCTGCGGACAGACACCGCGGATCAGCGTCGAACGTACAAACGGAGTATCGACAAGCTCGAACGATCGATTGATTTTCTCCGGAAATAACGCAAAAAAAATAATCCTTTTTTCTTTAAATTAATCAAACAAATCCGTGCGTTTTGTCGTCTACCATGAGTCAAAAGCGACGAGGTCTAACGATCGGAACCCCGCAAAAGCTGATCGATATTTGAAGAGCGTCGATCGATTTCGAGTTACCACAAGTCGGAAATCGTAACGTCCGCGGAGAGATGCAAAGAGGAAAGCCTCTCACCTTCGGAGTCGGTGAGCACTTCCATGCGACCGCTGAACATCGCGCGCAGCATGGTGTCGTGCTTCTGCAGGGTGCCTATGGTGGTGTAATGTAACGAGCCCCCGATGTTCAGTTTGACATACTCCGACGGGTACTTGATCACCGTCTTGTGTTCGCCCGACATAACGAGAAAAACCTCTGGGGCGACTTCCGGACCTGGCGATGCCGAGGCGAATACTGACGTCTGACTGACGACGCGCGACGCGCGACGCTCGCGAAACGGGGCGAGGACGCGATATCGATCCCCTCGACGTGTGTGTGTGTGTGTGTGTGTGTGTGTCGGGACTGTGTCGGGTCGAACGTGAACGTTGCGAATCGACGGATCCGCGTTTGCGTCGTGAGGCGACGGTGACGGCGTGGTCGCGTCGACGGGGTGCCGCTCCGCTTACCACGTCCCAGTGAGATGTACACACATACTGGAGTGAGCCTGAAGAAAACGCGTGGTGGGGGGTAGCCGCTTGTGCGAGAGTGACAGCCATGCGGCTTAGGGACGTCTGCCTCACTTCAATGACATGTCATTGAAGTGAGGCAGACGTCCCTAAGCCGCATGGCTGTCACTCTCGCACTACTGTTGCACAGTTCGGCCATCCCCCCCCGCGCCTCTCCAAGGCCTCACTCAAGTATGTTATATATCTCACTGTCACATCCGCTGTCAAAATCGCGCGATACATTAACGTATCTCCGTCGTGCTCCATATTCCGCTCATTCATCATCGGCGATGCGGCGAATTTCTCGACCGATCAATGCGCTGAACGTCGCGGTGGATCGACGATCGAGTATCGACCGTGAGCTGCGCGACGCGAAAGTATCGCGATGCCGCCGCTAGGCGCGCGGCGATCGCGTCGGCGGTCCGCGGCGACCAATCAGAAACGTCCGCGCCTCGCGGGACGAGCTGGGTCATGTGACGTTGTTCCTCGCTCGCGTACTCAAGATGGCCGACTCGCTGACGAAGTACGGCGTTTACATCGATGACCTGAGCAAGATACGCGTCCTAGAGCCGGAGGCGGCGAATCAAACGAATAAACTGAAGGAGGAGTGTCAGAGTTTCGTGTCCAGTAAGTTGCGCTCGCAAGTGGCCGTTGCAGTGAGCAACGCGGGGCGAATTTACTTGACCCGGCCGCGTTCACGATACTCACCCGTGTTCGTTCGTTCTCTCACCCTCCGCACGACTCTCGTCACCGCGTGCTTGCCGTTTGCTTTAACGAGTTCCTGCACAAGAAAGCGCACATCTACACTCTCAAATGGCAGTTGAGGCGACTCGAATTTTCTTTAACTCAATCGGCGATTGATTTTATATTTCTAATATCGTTGAATTCGCAGTTCGTTGTCTACAAACTTATCTTTCTTTCGGAATGCTAATTGCAATTAATTGTAATTATTCTACTTAAAACATTATAAATATTATTTGGCTTAATCACCGAGTAAGTTTAATTAATTGAAACACTTAATTAATAGAATCAATTACAATTGCTACTATTATTATGCCATTATTGATTGAAATATTCATTCGCAAAAGAAATATAATTTAAAGAATGTATTTAGGATAATTTTGCGAGAAATTAAATATAAATAAAATTATGCGAAATTTTTATCTGATATTAAAGTAAAATATTCTATTTTGAAGCTTTGTCTAAAAAATTGTATCGATGCTTTTATCGGCATTTGCACTATTATTGCCACAAATTGCTAATTTTGCTTCAGAAGTATAAATGGTGACTATTGCGACGATTGAGAATTTTTACATTTCAGAGATTACCGAATTTGAAAAGAATTCTGATGAATTCATTAAGATATTGGACAATTTGGCGAAAGAAGTGGAGAAAGAGAAAATGAAAACAATCGGCGCGCGGAATCTGCTACGTTCTGTTGCGAAGCAAAGGGAAGCCCAGAAACAGCAGATGCAGGTTCTTAAATAATTACATGACTTACAATTAGCAGCGTGTATTAATCGTTTAATTGGTACAGACGGTCGCGAGAATTTATACTGTTCTAAAGTACTAAGCAACAATGTTGCATAACGAGACGTAAGAAAAAAGCGACATTGTCTGCAATTTTCCAACTGAAATAGGAAATTAATATAAATGAAATAGAAATTAATTTGTAGTCGGCAACGCTCTATTCATAATAGAGTAATAATTAAGATTCTTAAATATGATCTCATTACTGCCATCAAGAAGTCATTTTATTGATTTGCATGAGTTAATTTTATTATCCTCATTTAAGATCTTGAATATTGATTTTGATAATTTTGTAATTTTATCACCCACATCTAAAATCTTGAATATTAATTTCGATCAAACTTCAATTAACTTTGTTGGCGGTTAATTTATGGAGCAATTTATAATATAATACTTATTAACATGAATACAATTATTAATTTTTTATTGATTGACGCATAGAAAGGTAGATTAAACTTAAAAGGAGAATTCTACCGATTAAATTAATTGGATTGCATTCAAAGTTAAGCGGATCACTATTGCCGCTCTATGTCAATCGATCAAATCTCGTTGCAGGCATTGATCTTGGAAAAGTCCGTGGAATTGGAACGACTACGAGTTCAATGCGATTCTTTAAAGAAGGTCGAAATGGAACAGCTAGAAATTATCGAGCATTTGTCAGTGAATTAATGTATTGTTTTATAGTTTCCATTTCTTCATTGCCGACTCATCGAATGTTTTTCATCGCCCTTTCTACAATAAACGGTATAATAATTTTTCAAAATATCGATATTTGTTATGTGAATCAAAGAATTTTTCAAAGAATTTTAAAGACGACTTCGACCAAACTCCGATTAATTCAATCAGCAATTAATCCATCAAATTACATTTGTATATACGTTTTGTTAACATGGTTATAATTATTTTGCTGATTAACGGAAAGAAAGAATTATATCTGGGACGAATTACATAGTTAGAAATTGTATTTGTGATCAAGTCTGCTTGGATTAATTGGATTAAAATTATGCCGATTATCGGAAAAAAAGCTGAAATCACCGTGAGTCGCTCAAACGTTGCATTTGAATGTAGCCGCGTTAGCTGAACAAGAAGATTCCTATCCGCCAATCCGCGCGCCGGAAAAGCGTGACGTTTTAAAAGTCGCGAGTGTTGTTCTTCGATACAGCTTGACCCACGGTCAGTCGTCTACGCGCCGCGGCGATCGAAGGATTATCGCGTTCGACTCGTTCCGTAATTGTGATTTCATCCGAAAGAATTATCGTCGCTGAAAATCGTGAACGGCTTTCACGAAGCGTCGGGCATTCGTCGTGGGTTAAACATCGGGTCTCGTTAATTAATCGCCGTCGTCGCGATCTCGCGGTATCTCGCGATCCGCTTCTACCGCGTCCGACGCGTCGAAGGATCTTATAAGTGATCGAGGTACACCCTGTCGCGCATCGTATAATTCTACGACACGGATACATCGAGCGCGCGATCGTCAAGTGCGTAGGGTAACTGTATAATACTTTAACTTAATAAAAAAAAAAAACACTGTCTATTTACTTGTTAGTTTAGTTTTGTGACTTATTTAAATATAAAAGCGCATTAATAGGGACGTACAGGCACACTAAATAGGGACAGCTACCCTATACGCCTTTGTTCCTTTTCTATCGATTTTTGCCGAAAATCATGCTTTTCCGTAGCAATTCAAATCGAATTCAACTACGACGTAGGGTAGGAAGCGCGTAGGAGGTTCATTTCCTCGGCTATTTCAAAGCTTCGAGAATCGCAATTTTGCTGCTCGATATATCTCGAGTCGCTAAGGACTGTCATGGCGTCGCCATTCGTTCGAGGTACGCGGTCGGGCGTCGGTCGCTGTGCGTTGGGCTTTCGTGTGTGGAAAATCGTGTCTTTCAGAAGTGCGAGACGTCGTGATTTACGATATTAAACGTCGTGCGTAATCTTAATCATGTGTACCGCGAGCGTGGAATCGAGCTTTAGAGTTGGATTGTCTCAGGTTATGCGGGTCGGTTCTCCTAACCTAATCTAACGACTAATCTGTGTCTCTGTCGAATGATGTTTGTCAGCCGTGGTTCGTATAGCGTTGCGTCTCGATCCTCTCGATTTCGCGCCGTGATTGTCATTAATTGTTTAACGTTCATAGCACGTTCATGAACACGTTCAGTCGTGCGTGACCGGCGTTTTCATTTTCAATGACGTCACGTTGGTTACCGGTGACCGGCGTCACCAAACTCAAAAGATGCGTACAATTCGTAAAAAAAATTACGTAATTTGTAAATACAATGTAATAGAGATCTGATAAATTTTACTCTGATGTAAACATGCAAATCCAACGTTCAACGTGTTAATTCTCGTGAATTGTGCCTAACTTGCATTGTGTCTAACGATTCTAACATACATATACATCGCTTATTATCGCGTGATACGTCAGATGCGTGCAATATTTCAGATCGTTAGATCGACGTTAGACCGACGAGAATGGCGGTCACTATCGGTAAGCTTTGATTTTTCGCTCGCTTGCTCGTTGCAAAATAATCCTTTGAGCGACGCGCGTGGATAGAAGCAGAAATTTAATGTTAAACATTGTATTAAGATGACGTTGACGTGTGCGTTTTACATTGCAGAGTCTGTGATATATCTGTGTCTCGTGGCGATTCTCTGGGGTGTAACCAACCCGTTCATAAAGAAAGGTGCACAAGGCTTGGAGGACGTCAAGGCCACATCCTTTTATGGACAGTTTGTCAAGGAACTTGTGTTTCTCGTCACTAGCCTGAAGGTTTGTCACGCCGCTACATAAATTTTATTGATTTAATTTTATGTTGTAAGAGTAATAGCGTTAGTAATTTATTTTCTTTATGCAGTATCTCGTGCCGTTTCTCGTTAATCAATGTGGTTCGGTACTGTACTTCCTGATCCTGTCGAGCACCGATTTATCTCTGGCTGTTCCAGTTTCAAATTCTCTTACCTTCGTATTCACCGCGGTCACAGGCTGGTTCCTGGGCGAGAAAAAAGTGCACAGAAGTGAGTACATTATCTTCGTGAGATTATCTTTATCTCTTGTTGTGAAAATGTTGTGAATATTAATTGCTTCACGATCTGCTTTACTTTTCAGATGCGTATCTGGGAATGATACTTGTACTATGCGGAACGACACTGTGTTGTTGGGACAAGCTGAATAAAGCCGTGGAATTGTGATTTGCACACATTAACAGTCATTAAGCACGCATCGCTATCCTTCCTTTTCCTGTTCATCCATACTGCCTGCCGATTAATCCACACCCATCCTGTGTAATGTGAGTAGCACAATGATTAACACATTTACGAAATTCTAACAAAGTTTCATGATATCCAATTGACTTTACTCTTTCTAATAAAGAGTAAAGTCTACTATAAAACATCCAACATTAATATGTTTTATTATGAATGATATGATAATTTATATCATTGCGTTTATTAATCTTGTTACAAGATATAACTCGTTCTCGGGTTTCTGCGTTTAACGCAATCTTACAAAGAGGAGCAATGTCTGTGTTAATAGGTAATGAGTTTTATTCGTAATTCCGTACAATGTCGTCGATATATATTCATGATATTTACATGCATATCGTTTAATGATCCATATGTACACACACACACGTAGAATAGCACCGGGTAGGAAATGAAGTAGTAATTATGGTGCAGGGTGACTATGTCGCCATATTTAACTTGTTTCTTTGTCCACACGCAAAAGCGTATCACAGTATACAACAGATAATGTCTAGCGTCGCGCGTTTTATATTTCTTCTACACTGTTATCAAAAGTGACGAAGGTGTCTCTCGAACGTGGAAATTTCGCAACAGTGTATGTGTAATCTGTGATCCATGAATGTACAGAGACAAGAATTATATTTATATATATATATATTTAAATGAAAACACAAAAGGTCTCCTAGTAAAAATAGATTAAGAATTATGATTATCAACACAAGTGTTTATATATACAATAAGCATGCAAAGACGAGATTGATCTATGCATAGGGGAAACGTTCAGTAGATATCGCTATACGTAACTGCCCGTTTTACATGTCGAGATAAAATTTGGAAAATATTTTTTCTTGAATTTCTTCATCACACTAGCGTTTGTATAAAGAAAGTTTACATTGTTCGTTACGGAATATATATTATCGGGGGGGGGGGGGATTTTTGATTCATTAACGAGGAGTGTATACACTATAGGAATGTAGAAAAATGAAGATGGCACTTTGATTCACGGTAGAATAAAGTGACGCGTTAATTTTTCATGAGATGCACAACGCACATGGGATTTATTTACGTGAAAGTATGAAAAGTGTCGAATGAGATAAAAGCATATTTTGTCGAGTCCCGAAGGAGGAACAAAAAGTTAACACACAATGAAATGTTAATTCACGATATATTATAAACGCATTCTCGTCATTCGCAACAAATTTAATCCGTTAAATTTGGCAGAGAGAAAGCTATTAAAGTAATGCAACATATATTCGACATATTGAGAAGGTTCTTTTCATTTTAGAATAATCAGAATTCGTATTCGTATTTAATATTACACTTCTCAAGAGTTTACATTCGACCATAATCTTCCTTGTTTTGAAGAACGTTATTTATTTAATGCGCGAAGAGTATAACAATAGATAATTAATTTGACGAATAACTGAGGTTCGAAGCTTCTTCGCGTGCGCCTATGAATATTTGGATAATTGTTTTTATTCTGTTACGTATATATGTATCTATTGCGGGGATTAAAACTTTGTGTCTTAGGTAGCGCAGAAATTCCATGAAGTCGCGAAATCGATCAACGTGTTGACAGCAAGTTGATTTACACGTCGTTACCGCAATCGTATGCTACTCGGTTAGGAAAAAAAAAAAAAAAAATTAAAAACTCGCGCGGTCGCGATCGACATTCGCGCGACGTGCGTGTTAAAAGGTGTATATTATCGATAAGTCGCGTCGTTATTAATCAGCGCGCGTCGGATATCCGACACCTATTAATCGCCTACGAAATTACGAATTACACTTATGAAACTCGAGACTAGCATTGATCAATGGCCGCCCAATTCAGGCGCGGGACTTCTTGCTCTTCAGCTTGAACCATCCCGCGCTCTTGTTCGGGTCACGGGGCACGGACGTGGATCTGTTCAGCTCCACCTTGGAGCCTATGCCTCGCGATTTGGTGGCCAGCGATTCCGTGGAAACGGTTCTATCCACTTTCTGCTTGTCCTTCGATTTTAACGTGCTGCGATTGATCGTACCTGCAATGGGTGACGTGAATGTTTTCATTATAATTATTACATTAAAGACGTAAATTAGCACTCAAGGTTAACAAATTTTTTTATATTATAAATGAGACTGATATATATAAAATATGAACTAATAATTTAATTTTCTTAACCACTTGAGAAAATTTAAATTTTTCTTCGATTTGTCCTGAAGTTTAGAAGAATAAAATTATTTAAAATTAAATTCATAAAAAATATTCCGTTCTTATTAAGAGATATCTTATTATTCACTTGTTATTCACTTGCTACTAAAATTCTTCGCGAATTTTTATTAGTAAAAATGAAGTGGAAAGAAGGAAAGATACAGTATTACTTTAGTTAATTCTCTTTTAGAATATGAAATTTTATTCATTTTATTTAAAAATTAAGTTATCATGTCGGATTAAGTTAAATTACTTTGCTCGAAAGAATTTACTTGTCTTAGAAAGATTGTCCTTGCTTCGCCGAGCTTCCTTTCCTCGGCGGCTGAGGGTTTCGCGGCTTCGTTGCCTGCGTCTCATGGTCGCGATCGGTTTCGCGTGCTGTTGCTGATCGTAGTTGATCTCGAACGGTTCCCTATAATGTCGCGGCTTCCACGGAGCAAGGACGCTCACGCTCCTCGACACCGTTCTCGTGTGCGATTGCAACGGTCGATTTAACTCCTCGCGACTCGCCGCCCGGCGTCGTTCGTTCGGGCCTGGTATTTCGCCGACTGGAATGCAGATATTGAGTCGCAATTAGAATGCGGTGTGTTACGCTTGACGACATTTTCTTATACTTTCACTGCCGAACATTATTCATATAGATCGCTTGTTAAATAACTTCAAATACCTAACCAGTACGATATTATTCTTTTTACATATTTCCTATGACGCAAATGCGACAAGTATTGCAGAATTCCAAGCGTTCAGTGAATAATACGCTTCGTAGAGCATATCTATTATTGGCAGCATAACATTTCAACCAAACATTATATGCGAGATATTGAAAAAACGGTTTACGTGATTAAGAAAGTAGATTAAACAATATTTTCTTAGCAAAAAGTTGACGTAACGTGTCATATTTTTATTTTCTAATTTTTAATTTAGCAAATGCTATTTTATTTATTTTAATCTACGAAGCTTAATTCGCAAAAGGTATTTCGTTTATTTGAAACATTTGAATTATCAACAATATTTCGATATTTTTACTACGAAAATCGATTTAAATTATTAAATTTACAATCTTTATTTTTTTGAGTGATTTTTGAATTTTTGAAATAAAAATTAAATTATATAAGTGGAATGGAGAATAAATTATAATATTATAAATCTTAGAACAAAATATAAAATTACAACAATTATAAATGCTATATGAAAATATTGTATAATATTTTTATTGTACCTGTAGCAGCATGAAGATACACGACAGATCTTTGCGATCTCTGAGAGTTTTGACTTTGCTGGCTGCTATCGCCCGTTGTACTCTCGCCCGAAGACAATGCGCTTTCAGCGAGTCTCGAAGATTTTCTTGGGGCTGATATAATACCCAAATGGCGATTCGAATTCGTGACATCATGCCTCGAGCGGGCGTGGTCGTCAATTCGTTTATTTCTGGAATAATTAATTCAATTAATTGAATTTGTTCAATCTTTTTGTAATATGAATTGCATTTTCAGTTATTTAGTTAATCGATAATATTGTTATTAAAAAGAAGATAATGTCAAAAAATTTTTTTAATTTTAAGAAACAAAACTATTATTTAGAATGTTTAATATAATGCGGTATAATCGGACACTAAAAAAAAAAAATAATATTTGGTTAAAGATGAATAGCGGAGAAGTAGATAATTAAATATTTGTTCAGAATGATATTAATTAGAAGAAAACGTAATAGATGACGATAAGAAAGTTAATTAGTCGACAGTCGAGGTATTTAAATTACTCTTGCGCGAAATATTTAACCGGTCTGTGCATATACGCGGCTTATATTGTAGCATTTACCTGCGGTCTCTGTTGGACGAGACGGACTCCTGATCCGTATCGCCGAAGAAGCGGAGATTCTTTTGCACGGAAACTCGTTCAGGCGCAGAGGAAGCTTCCTCATCCTCGGTGCCGGTCGTCAAGATCTCGCTCTCGGGTATTCTCGGCTTTTTATCCACCGGCTGCAAAGTTATCGACGCTTCATTATTCATGATCTCGAGGGATGAAGGGGGAGGGGGACACACCAAATATAGCCGCGCACGGATTATTTCTGCGTATAACAATTACGCCCGCTTATTCCAAATATCGATTTATCGAACGTTATAATTTCGCGCACAGAAGACGGACTTTGCAAGTGCGATAGATTGAAACGTATCGCTCTAATGATATATTATTCTGTAGCACTATGTAATTTTCATAGCTAAGCACATACTTGGCTTCAGTTTCCCGACTTTTACGACGGGCGGTTTCGCCCGTCTCGATTAACTTTGACTATAGTTTAATTCTTCATGAGAATCTATATAAAAAAAATTCTGTTTTAGGCATTTTATTAAGTAAAAAAATATAAGAAAGAAAGCTTTCTCCGTATATTTAAGCTACATAGATTTTTTATCTTTTATTACCAAGATTTCTCACAACTTTATTGTGAGAAATAAGGTTCAGCAAATGCGAAAACTATTTTAATTGAATCTTAATAGATCCACAATGACAATCAGGATTTTTCGTCTGATGAAACACGCAATATAAATATATTCAATAAAAAGTTAAGTGGATATGAAAAAGTTTTTATCCAATAAAAACTTATTACGTGTCTTCTCGGAGACATTGTCCACTGAGTAGGGAATAATAAGATTAAGGATAAGGATTAAAAGGACGCGCTTCAAGCTACTAACGGGAATGCGAGAAAATAGAATACGACGCGAAACAGTAACGCAGACCGGAGTCTTCATTGTCAATTGTTCGAGACGAGCGCAAAGTCAGACATAACTGGCCTCCATCGAAGGTCGCGATTTTTCGGAATCCGGCCCCGTCTCTCCGGCCGGCCGGGAGAAAATCGCGCGAGCGTGTACAAAGCTGTATTCTTCCCGTCGGCTCGCAAAAATCGCGGCCTCCCCCCGTGGTTGCATCGCACGGCGCCTTCATGAGTCATGATTCTCCCCGGGCCGACTCATCCGATAGATCATCGTCCACGGCGAGATTCATACGCACGCAATCATCTCGAACGAGCGCGCGAGCGCGCGCGCCCGCTCGCTCGCGCGCGAGGAGAGCGGCGCGTCTCTCCTCTTCTCTTCTCTTCTTTCCGCTGCCCAAGATCGGAAGAGAATCGGGACCTGACAGAGATTATTCCCGTGCGCGCGCGAGCGCGAGTGCACGGGACGATGGTCGTCGGCTTATAGGGCTAGGCAAGCAAGCCTCCTGATCGGCACTTAATCTCGCGATTAAATTAAACCACAGAGCGCGGAGTTAGTTAAGCATTTAATCAAACCGGTAATTGGAGGTTGCGCTGCCCTAATGGCTCCGCGCAGCGACCCGCGATCTGACTGATGAATGCGCACGGGACTGGTGCGCGCGAGTTGCGCGCGAGATAACCACGGCACGATCCGTGGAGAGTGCGCTCGTTATCGCGGATAATGCCTTCGAAAAAGATTCTAGGCCTCTCGGAAGGATGTGATTTGTCGCGTTTTCCGATCGATTCCTAAATACGATGACGTTTCCTCGATGATTCCAAATACGATCCTCCTCGCCCACCTAGACTTGCCGGTTTCGGAGAAAGACACACGTTTGTCGGTCTCTGAGACTCTGATTACTTTATACGAACTCGAAAATGACGTCAACCGGTGGAAATGTTTCATATCCGTTTATATATATATACTATCATTAACGAGGTCACCGGGTTTTTAAATAAGGCATTCCGTGCGAAACAGTCGCAGCGAGGTTTAACTCCTTACATTAAAGTTTTCGTAATCATTTATCTATTTGTTGAATACTCATATCACAAATACCTATCGAACGCTTTCTTAATCGTGCAGTTGATTTAATTTCTTCTGGTTTTTCACTTGATAATTAAAGAATTCAGTACAACAATTGATACATATATCTTTTTTTAGACTTGAAAATAGAATCTAAATGCACTTTTCAGGATCGAATTTATGTTTTTCAGAAAACAGATCAGGAGGAAGAGGAGAGGAAATATATTGTATGGAAAATCCATTAGTTAACTAAGATTTTACATATGACAATAATAATCTTATAATTAGTACAGTTGATAAGTTCTTAAGAATAAGCAAAAATAGAAGAGTTGTAAGAGAAATAAAAAATTTAAACTGTTAGGAATAGGAAATGACGCTTACTGCAGCATTGGATTTGTTCTTCCTCGAGAGGGACTTGAACCAGCCCTTCCTCTCCGCCTCTTGGCCCTGGTTGTCCCTGGTCAGGGTGTTGCTGGACTCGCAGAAGGACTCTTCCTCTCTGGTGAGAGTGCCGGTAGATCTCGAGAGTCTGGTCGGTCTGGGAGGGCTCGGACTGCCACTAGGTGTCGATAAGCGTCTGCGTTGACTATAATCCTCCTATAAGTCAAAACAGAAAAATCGCATGTTACATTCAGCGACTCAGCGTCTTTCGAAGTACTATCTCTATATAACTACCACTTTCTCATTCGAGCATAATTCTCTTTCTGAGCATAATTTACTTCTCAAATCCCAGTGGGAGATCGTATTCAACCGTTATCCGATTAAAGAATTTGTAGCTCGGAGAAACAAAGTGGACAAGGAGAAATATTAGGTCCAATTGGCGTTCTTTCATGACGTTTCTTCGCGACAGTTCCATTTCGTCATTGTAATATTGGTTTTGAATATCTATAAATCGGAAGATTTACTTCCCGGAGGTTCCAGCGCAACGAAATCGTACAATCAAATCTCCATTTTGACGGGGCTAATAAAAGTGCGTGTTACCCGCTTTCGTTATTTATGTTAATCGCCGTTTCGCCAATTACACACGATTGACCGATCGTCGCGGCCTTCCATTTCGCTACTCTATTCACGGAACGTAGGCGCAAGGCCTCGACGGGCCCCGCCGGCCTAGAAAAACTCGCCCCCTCGAAGCTGGGAGGACGCGCGCGAAGATACACGCGGGCAGGCAAAGCACGCAGGCAGGCAGGCAGGCAGGCAGACGCGTGTCCGTTTCATTCCCGACGACGTCCACGTCGTCGTTATTATTATCATCGCGTTTTGCATCATCACCATCATCAGCGCTGCCACCTCCGTCATTTACTCTCGCTCTCGCGCATGCATAATGCGTGCCGGCGCGCTACGGCTCCAGGCGCTTATCACGACTCTCCCCTGTTTATTCATCGGTATTCCGGCAAAGACTACGCCGACGATCGTAATCGCAGCCGCCGTCGAGGCCGCCGAGGCCGTCGCCGGTACATGCCGCACGTAACGCGCTCGGAAACTGCACAGGAAGTATCGCCGCGTATCGACCTAATCGGAATGTTAATCTCTCGCAGATCAATTGATGCGATCGACGCGCGATTGCGCGCTAGTTCTCATTGTGAAATCAGGACATCGTCAAGGAAACATGAGCGTCTTGCGTGAATAAGCTTAGCGAACATTGAACACGTAATATATCATCTTTTCGAGTTTATCGGTTACTCATCAGATTATTGATTATCATGTGAATCGATTAAAAATATATTTTTATCTGACATTTTGTTTTTCTATCTGAAAGCTAGAAAATTGAACGTACAATTTTTTAGAAGGTAATAATACTAAATATCTTTTTATGTGTGTTAAGTTCTAAAGAGATTAAATAATATGTTAGGGAAGCTATTAAGATATATCTTTATTATATGCATATAGTTATAACGAGACCGTAGTTATTCTCTCGTAGTCTTTCACGTCATCCAAATAGCGAATCCGTTTAGATACTGCAATTTTTTGAATTGTATCAGACGCGCGAGTAAAGGAACATTGCGGCGATCGATGCAGATTTTACGAGTCTCTCTCTCTCTCTCTCTTTTTCTTTCTCGCGCGTGCAATATGCCGTGTACATACGACGGAGCTTTCAATACGCAATATAATAACATATCACGGCGCGGCCGTGTATATAGATGTGTGTACCCACCGCGTATAGACTCTTAAATGACTCACAATGAATAGCCCATATCGCGGAATCATCTGCATAGTACAAGCACGGTGCGCTTCCCTGGTACTCTCCATATATACGAGCAACAATATCCCGCGTGCTTTCCATAACGAGTCGCGACGCGCACCGACGACGACGAGGACCACGACGACGACGATGACGACGATGACGAGGACGAGGACGAAGACGAAGAAGAGGTCGAGTGATGCTGAAGACGAAGAAAAAGTTGAGGTCTCTGATACAGAAAGGGAGGGAGGTGGAGGAAGGGCCTAAGGGCATTGTGACCCACGCACCGCCCTGCTAACTCTTATACCGTCCGTGGCCTTCCTCCTCACCGCGTTCTTTTCCTTCCTCCTCATTCTCCTCCTTTTCCTCCTCAGATTCTCTCTTCTTCTTTGCCTTCTTCGTCCGCGGGGAATGCGTTATGCGCGGAGAGAGCTACTCCCTTGCCCTTCTGTGACTCGGCGTGGGCCGCCGAGATTGGGCTAGGTCGCTTACGTACCTAAGTGCGTACGCATGCACGCGTGCACGAATATGATACACGTGCGTGCATGCGAGTGCATGCGTGCGTACGTGTCATGTGGCCACGATGCGTGCGCTAACGCGCACGTGTATCCCCGGCGCATAACTCTGCAACATTAAACCGCTCGCCGTAGGTCACCGTAGATTACGCATAAATTCCGAGGGATGCGATTTACGACGTTAACTGGCATCCTGGTCTGCCTCCCCGCCGCCCTCCACCTTTCCAGATTTTCTTCCCGCCATCTGCGCGCGACCGGTCGCCGCCGTCGTTGCTGTCGCCGCCGGTAGGCAAAGAAAATCGGTCACGAGCGAATCGAGTTTCTTCCTCGTCTTCTCGCCCTTCTGCAGTGTTTGACGCGTACTTCTCACCGCGGTGGTGCAACGACTTTCCCACTCGATTGAACATTCATTTTCGAAGGGAAGTAGTCTCCATGTTTTTAGCCTTTCATTTGTAGTCTTCTATTTTTACATTTTTATCTCGCATCAATCAAAAGGTATCAATTATTAAGAATTTAAATGATGTATAAGTAATTAAGTGTTTAACATTCGGTTTCTAATACGATTTGAACAGAGATGTGTGTATTGATATATCCTTTTCAAGTTCATAATTTTATTTTTATATTTAGATAAAACACAAGAGCAATTACATTTACAGTCATCACATACATTAATAAATCAATCTTTTTAATATTATTGTTAATAATAATATAAAGAATTGATAAAGTATTAACGGTAAGTCGTCGATGCATGAACGACTATTTTATTTTTAGAGATATTTCAGCCACTATTATACAATATATGTAGAATAGACATGCATAATAAGTACTTGCTCCAGAAAAATATTAATCTTTAATTTGTCCGATAAAATATAAAATTCTCATTAATATTATGAGAAGCTTAATAACTGTTCAAGCTTAATAACTGAAGCCAAATGGACAGATATTTAAATTTGGGGATTATCTTCCCTGTATAATTAGTGTCATAACATTTTGTATTGATTCAGTTGTAAGGGAATAATAGGATAGAAACGAAATAATAAGCTACGTCAGTATATGATCGGAGATGCAAGAAGTATAATAAGTATATATATAGAAGCGAGGGAATCCTGGCGCTGTATAAAAGGGAAGCATTACTGTAAGATCTGTAACGCGCAAAGCCGCAAAATAAACGAACGTGTACGTAATTGACATTGAGACCCCTGTCGTATCGGGACCACGAGTAGTGGTTCGTCGATGCACGCGCGCGTGCAACTGATGCGTAATAGTGGCCAAACATACTGAGGAGAGAGGAGAGAGAGACCCGCGGCAGAGGAGTGAGCCAGGTTGGAAATAACCGCGGTGAGAAAAGCGAAAGGAACGAGAAAAGAGGGAGAGGACGGACCGCAAGAAACATCCACCTTGAATATCGCCGGCGGAGGACGGGATGTGGTTTGACCAGGAATGCGCATCTGGAGAAGATCGCGCTACCATGCGTTAAAAGGAATCCGTTATGATTTTTATGCCTGCCATCCCGTCCGCTCCAATTTCCCTCTGTACAAATACAATGGTTCGAGATGGGAAACATATCATATTCAAGATATCGATTTAGAAAGATCTCATGACATTTCTGAGGCCGTATTTCTAGAACGACTAATTAAAATTAGCTAATCGGACTCTAGTTGAAAGTTGAAGCAATTTTCATTATTTAATATGAATATTAATTCAATTTAGTCTAAATTGAATATACAGTATTAAACAATGAATGACAAATAACTGAGGTGGCGTTAAATAAAATTAATTGTTGGATGAATAATTTTATGATTTCAATATTGATCAAGTAATTTATAAATATTACGAGATTTTTCTCTCATACAAAAAACCACAGATTCTTTTATAATGTAGCATACTTTGTGTAGCCTGCAGGCTTCCGTCCCGAGGAATTTATTCCATCCTGTGCACAGATTATATAAGTTTTATTCACAAAACCTTCCTCCCCTTCTAAGAATCTGTTCTGTCGCATAACTTTCGCATAACAAGGTTTTATATTAAATTGCTGTATAATGTTTGATATAGTATAGAGAGATTTTATCAATTCATTAGTACAGAACGAAAAGTACGTGGAATGTAAGCGGAGAAATAAAAGCTTAATTGCGTATCTTGTCGCACTTTCCGCACTACCAAGTTAGGGAAATGAAATACGATTACGAATTCAAACCACATACTTCTCCTCACGTGCCGATGTCAACTCGCTTATTTGAGTGCGAACCGACATCGGAACGCCCTGCATAGATAGGTGATGTTTTCTCTTCGGGCGCGCGGCGTCGGCGTGGTGCCCGCGTGCATTGCTCTCGCGCAGCTCCTCAGCTTCGCCTTCGGGAATAATTATAATTGATGAAATGACACTGCGAGCCGGACAACGGGGATTTTATCGAGCGGTCGCGATCGCCTCGGGAGACGCGAGGGAACGCACGGCAGAAGAGACGCGTATATGCGTGTACGCGCGAGGCTCGCAGCGACTTCTAACGAGAACGACCGCCCCGGTAGGTGCCTCGGCGACGTCGATGAATATTAATTATTCCGATCGTGACGAGATGCCCCCGCACGCCCGCGCCGCGTTTCCCGCACAACTGGTCCGCTCTCTGCCGCTCGAACGATTACAACAGTCTATTTGCAAGTTTGCACGCGGTCTCTGCCTTCGTGTAAAGGCTTCTTTTCTTCAGTCCGCTCGTCTCTCAGATACATAATACACGCTTAGACTAATTATCTAATTTGACAAAATCATGGCTGCTGATATTAGTCGGATTGTTAATTAAAAAATATCTTTTATACAATAGCAGTAGCAATTTAACGTGATATTTTGAACGATAAGATTAAGACAGTGTCGCATCAATTTATGTTGTCTTGTTGTTTTCTGGCATGACGCTTTTTAATAATTAAAATATGGGGGTATGTCTGTGCACAATAAATATGTAGTAAGCGAATGTACTTACTCTGACTCGTGTACTTCAAGATTATTCTCGTATTATTAAAAATTTTGTCTGACAAACGCTCTCGAGAGATCCTCTTTCCAGCAGGCGTAATAAACATCTCTTTTCCCTCTTATCTCGTATTCGCTTTGACAGACGGTATCCTAATTCGCGCGGTCGTATCTCGCTTGAATTGCTCGGCGCTACTCGCAGGTACGGAGCGAATAGGTAATAGAGCCGCAGTTAGTTGCGAGAAGGACCGTATCTCCCCGGTATCTCTTTCCCCTTGCCGATGTCGGCCGGTACACCCGGCGTCGTGTACACGACCGCGACCGGTGTGATACATACATATACAAATACATACATACATACATATATATATATATATGTATATATATATATATATGTATGTATATATTGAGCGTCCGGTGTGTAGACTCCAGACTCGTTGCTTAGAGGATGTTCTATGCATAGTTACCGAGGGAAAGATGTATCTCCTCGTATCACCTGGTGCAAACCGACCGGCCGGACGACCCCAAGCGAGGATTTTAACCCGACCTAGACCAGAACGTAAAGACGGACATGGACAACGTGGGGAGGGGATAAGAGACAGAAAGGAAAGGAGGAGCGGGAGAGAAAACCGGCGCGCAATGCGGCAGGTAGAATCGTATCGGCAAATTGCGATCGGCGACCGCCTTGTCGGTGACTCCCCGCGGCAGGAATAATGCACCGCGCGAGAGACAGGGAAGAAAAAGGGAGAGTGTGCAGGGTGGCAGGAAGAGGGAGGGAGGGAGAGAGGGAGGGAAGGGTGGAGATGAAGAGGCTATCTCTGCTATTTCACAAGTGATACGAATATCCGGCATTGTTTAGGTCCCCGGGGCTCGAACTTATCTGCTCGCGATCGTTCCAGGAATCGCGTACGCGGCACGTCCTCATTGATACCTTCCTCTCAAGCCGACTCGCGCGTGGGCCGGACGATCTAGTTGAGGCTGCCAGATAGATGTAGTCGGATGTAGTGCGTTGCTGCCTTCGCAGGTTCACGTTTTTTTTTCACTGCATTGTTTCTATTAGACGCACGTGAATTCGTAGATAAATGAATTTTCAACTTTAATATTTATTAAGGAACAAAAGGTTGAAAGAAAATTTTCACGTATATCAATTTACACGAATAAAAATATACAACTTTTCTCTTCCTCTCTCTCTTTATAGAAATAAAAAAAAATAGAATAAATCTAGACTTGTTTAGAAATACTGAAGTCTTACATTAAAATACTTTCACAAATTTCGAAATGCGCAGGTAATACGATTTATCGTTTCGCTTAAAGTTATATTTTCGAAATGATGTTCAATTCTTCTAGACTTGAACGTGGTGAGTGATTTTAAGATATGCGAAGTATGCGTTTCAACGCGCGGCACGAAGTACATTCGATTTATGAGAGCTGAGAGGAAGGAGATTCGCCGCTAAATGACCGAAACTTATCTCAATTACCGCGAGATACCGTGGACCGTGCGAGCGAGTCTGTCTGCTGTGAAAGCCGCGCTGGTGCTTTCGCACGGGATGACTCCGTTAATGGTACAACTATTTCGAGAACCTCGCGATCTCACGGCTAAACCTTCTTAACCCCTTATCTATCTCACCCAGGCTCTCCCGCCAGACCGCCGCAAACTTCCCGGCAGCTCTGGACTCTGTTCGCGCGGAGCGTCCGCTTCAGAAGAGAGTGACTTCCCCTTCTGTCTCTCTATCTTCCCTTTTCCTTTTCTTCCTCTTTCTACGGACGGCCCGAGCACCGTTGTGTTATTGTTATTGCGGTATGCACGTGTCGGTGTATACGCGATGCACATGACCGCCATCGTCCGTGTAATAGCCTGTGAGAAACCATCGCGTTGCGCCGCGGAGATATACAACGCGAATAGGAGAGAAGAGCGGTGCCTCCTCTTCCCGCGTGGTGTGGTATCCACCGCCGTCGTCTCTCCGAGCGGGCTTCTCTGAAAAAGACGTCAAGAGAGACGTCTATCCCCGGCAGGCACGCAGAGTCTCCTCCGCCGCGTCTTCTCCTTTCGCTTTTAATCTGCATTGCCTCTACCCCACCTACCGGAAAAGGTAGCCGATCGTTCGCGATGCTTCTCGCCGTAACCCTTGTCCTTGTTCTCTCGCTTGATAAAATTGTAAATTTTCATTCAAGCGGTAGAGGCTTTAATCTAGAATTTAGAAGATGCTCGATGTATCAAAAGATTCTGATGATTATACTGAGCTTTCCGATTTTATTTTCAGATTTAAATTTGTACGCAAATTAACTATATGCGAACAAGATAATGCATTGAATTTTTATGTAATTTATCCTCCCCATTTTATGGAACAGATTAATTGTTTACTTATTATGCAACAAACAAATTTTGATATTAGATAATTAATGAATTAGTTAACAAATTTTCTTTATCATTACAATCTAATTGTGAGATAATTAAATTCCTCAGAAAGTATGCATAACACACTGAATTTTAGAGGCAAAGATTAATGAGCTTTTGTCTCAAAATTCTTTACCATCTTTTCGTAAAAGAAACTTGTATTATCGCAATGGATTATCATACTTATGTCCATTCATTCGTACGAGCACGAAGCAGACGAAAGAATATTATGGTCGAATGGTCGAATCCAGCAAAATTGGGCACTAAAGACAATCAGTAGAGATCGCTTCATTAGCTAATGCACTCACCAGCGTCTTTACGAGCGCGAGTAAAGCATCGTTATTGCGAAATTAGGCAGTCGGGCCGTTAAGGGCGATGGAGGCGAGTGTAAGGCAAACGGGCGATAGTACTAATGACGATACTCGCGGAGTATCTCGTTCGGTAACAAACGTTACACACTCGTAATATGCCGGGTGACTTTTTTATGTGCCGCCTCATTAGCAATCGCCGCCAATTTGGTCAGTTTTTGGCTCCCTAAATTCTTCCATCTTTTCTTTGCGTCGAGTCCATTATATGAGTATAAAATTTATTCTTATATTCCAAATTTCGCGTTTCTTCTTACATGTAATAATAATTACATTATCGATATCAAGAAAATAATATTCGTTTCCGATTTGCATGTTGCGCAACGAATCAGATCTGATTCCACAAATTGCTTTGATCGATTAATTTTTAGTTAACAGTTGCATGTCGTGTGTGTGTGTTTTACAATTTTAATGATGAGACAAACAGTAAAATAATCGAATTAATCGTTAATAATTCAGTTTTTTTAAAATTACATTTATCTGGTCCAGAATTATGGCTAGATAAAAATAAAAACTTTTAAGATATCGATCATGTCACGCTTTGATCCAATAATAAGAAAACCGAAGAATCGATTTTTATTGCAAAATTTTAAAATTTAGTACTCCCGCACTGATCCTCCTTCAATTATCATATCGTACCGTTATTCCTGATGGCTCTTGTACGTCTTTTTCATCTCGTTGTGAATTACTCAACAAGAGCCTTTACAAGATTTATTAGTACTCCCGCCCGGCACGAACCGGTAGTAACCTCAGTCGAGAGGAACCAGATGCGATCGAGACAGAGCGGCGTGAGTCGCCGCGAGTGCTGCATCTCGCGATGGATGTTACCGTCGGCCACTGGGAGACACCTCGGCGATCACCCGGAACGAAGTCGTTTATTTGCCGAATGACACAGCGACCGTCCGTTGGCCGCGCTCGTCGGTCGCTTATTTTATTTTATTTTATTCTTTTTTCCGAGATATTTAAAGGAAAATAACCGCGGGCGATCCCGATGGCGGGCTCGAATCGCGCCGGTTCAACGACGCGGAATTTCTCGATCGGACCCTTTTCTCTCGCTCGAAAACGCGAAGAGCCGGGCAATCGGGATCGAGAAATCCGCGGGGCTGACCAAGTACTCCAAGTATACTCGAAGGCATGGAGCGACGCGCGCGGAGGGCCTCCAATTGCTTCCTGGTCTCTCGATAACAGCGCACGACGGGCCTCTCGTCCCCCGTCGTCCCGCGCCTCGGGACGATAATTCCGGATTAACGACAGGACGTCGGTATCGATTGTTTATCGTGTGAAAGACCGTCCGTGAACGATCGTCCATTACGCCGCCCGCCATGCTGCACGCCGCGCTGCGCCGCGCCGCGCCGCGCCGATCAGCGCGAACAGCGGAATAGAGAGAGACTCGTACCACAACCCCGATATCTGCCCTCGATAATCTCCCCGCAATGAAGAAGGTTCTCCTCCGGTTCGGAAATTCGCGGAATATCGGGCTACGAGCGTAAAACCTCCTCTTTTCTTCACCGGACGGGATAACGACCGGCAAAATGTCGTGGTTTGCGGGACTTGGAAAATAGTCTCGTTGAACCGTACGACATGAGTTCTTTTCTTATACTTATACCTTTTTTGTTAAAAATGCAATGTTAATGTTTGCGCAGAGCGAGACGGGTGCTCTGGAGAAAATCGATGAAATATTTTTCTCGTCGAGATAATAAACTCCGGAAAGACGTTGCGAACAGTTTCCTATAGCGCGCCGGGATGAATAATGTATCTGTCGTCGCCGACGAGTGAAGACGGCCGGAATAAATCCTCGGTTGGATATCCCCCGCGACTCCCTGAAAGGAATTTCACGGGGAAGGACAATGGATAAAGGTTTCTCCTGCGCGTCTAGTAATGGCGGGGTGGAAACGCGTAGCGAGAATCGTAACCGTGGCCGCGCCACGGATGAGGACGGAGGTAGCCCTGGACGAAGAGGAGAGTGGAAAGGGAGTGATAGAGCGCATAGGGAAAAGGGAGAGGTCTCGGGCTTCGGCAGACCACAATAAATAGCTATGATATCGTGTTGCGAGTAATTGAACGGGGCTTCATCCGTGGTACATTAACTATTGAAAACGTGCCGCGGATCACACGCGGCGGGACGGAAGGGGCGAATGGATCAAAGGAGGAGGCACGGGGGGAAGGGACGGCAAATAGAGGACGATGGGTGCATTATATTCGCGTGCGTCCGCTGTTGCGTCCAGAGGTCAGATTCGTGTCAGGATGATGCGTATCGAAGGTGGTGGTGTGGTGGTGGGTGTATCAATGGATGTCCACTCATCGATATAAATGAACGTTGTACGTCTTTTCTTTCTGATGTAAAGTGATACGCGTATATCCTTTAAAAACTCAAGATATGATACCATCAATCATTATCTACAAATTAAAACGTTTATCTACTAGAGATTTATTATGGCGCCATTTACTGCTGATCTTTTGTTGTCTTGCAATGGCATTAGAAATTTTGAATGTAATTGAATTACATCTAGAAATATTCAAATTTTATGTAACTGAAAGATAATTGTACAATATGTTCAATAGTTCACAGTTTTGACATATGCAACAGTACTTCTTATTGAAAACCGAAACAATTTTTCGTCAAAATAATGATGTTTCTTGAACTGTGCAAATATAGGTAATAAAATTTGTATTTTTATTCAGGTAATTTTAAGAGTTCTATACTTTAGCAAAATTTTAAACTAAGGCACAACTATTAAGAACAATTAAATATATTTAACGAAAACAGTTAAATGGTGAAAACAAAATCGATATCAAATTTTAATAGGAAAAAAAATTCAACAAAACAACAGAAATGTAGGAAAAAAATGTTTCGTAGAAAATATTGCTCCGTTCGTCAAATGCTTGTTACCAAACGCGCTCCGCGCGAAATCTCCGCTCAGCAAAAGAAATTGGCTTATCTAACAATAATCCTTAACCGGTCATTCACTGGTGCATTTACTCTAACCCGCGACCGAGTACCCCACGGGCGGCGCGTAATGACCGATCCCGAGCCCTCGATGCTCGGCTACGTGAGGGCAATATCGTATTGTTGTTTGTTGGGTTAGATACCTTTTTGCTCCCTCCTCCCTCTTCACCCCGTCCCCACCCGCGAGATCAAGTGCCCGCGCGTACCACGGCCGCGATAGCGCGCGGTATACAGGGTATACCGCGCGTCGTTCATTGTTGCCGCTCTCGCTGCAGATAGATCATTCTATTATCGAGATAGCGACGCGCGCGGCGAGGGCCCCGCGTGCACGTGCAGAACACACCGCTGCGCACGGACACGCGCGCGATTTATTCGCGGTACGACGATCACGAACCCCCCTGCCATCGCGCGGACGTTTAATTAGCTGTCCACGAGCGCGTATACTGGGTCTCATTTCACAAAACTATGAGATTTGCAGCTGTACGGAGAATATGACGTACGGTGTTTACTTGCGTTCTTGTGGAAATAACTCGAGTAACTTGGAGAGCGAGATACATCTGTAATAATCTTGATATTAGAAAATACCACGTAATAACCGCGACACTATTTGAGCAGCCACATGTACGGCTTTTCTGAAAGAAGTTCTAAAAAAAAAATGAATAAATTCGTATTTCTTGTATATCGAGGTGCTTTACGTCGTCGAGGACATTGGAAAATTGTAATACAGTGCTCGACTCAGCGATGCATAACACCGTTAGATTGCGTCGATCCTCTCTCGCTCTCGTCGATAATCAGCGCGCGGGTCGATTCTCGCTGCGAGCGGCAGACAGCGTTCTCGCTGCGGCAAACGAATGTCACGTATGAGGAAGACGTCCGTTTAGGATCATCGTCTAGGATCTTTCCGGAATTGGCACTCTACGAGTAACGTGAGCGCTCGTTGAGATGAGATCTGCGCCGTATATACAGGGGAGGTAGAACGATACCTTGAGGAGTTTCTCAACTCGTCTTCCCGGAACCTCGACGGTCGTCCGAGACGATCCTCTCGTCTACGCGAGCCGTGAAAAATGCGCGATAGCTTTCATAAGTGGTAGATTTGCGAGCATGTTGCCGCGTCGTGAGAGAACAGCGACTCTCTGTTTGCAAATTATTGACTACCGCTGCTATTTTAAATAGTCAGCTTAAAAGAATTCAAGTCACTTATATCTTGCTTTGTGTATGAAGAAAGCTTAACTAAAAATAAAAATATTAAACTAGAACTAGAGATATTATAAGTTAGAGAGTTACAAAAACACGTGATCTCTATAAAATATGTTGTCTCAATGGTTGTCATCTGTCTGTAATGATGTTACTCAGCGTCGTATTAAAAGGCATGTGGGCAGATTGAGGTGAGAATCGCATGATGACTATAAAAAAACAGTAGTGGGGAAAGACGGAGGCGATGAAGAGAGATATTGTTCGTGTTACACAAGCACGAATCTGTGTAACAATCTCTCTCTCTCTCTCTTTCTCTCTCTCTCTCTCTCTCTCTCTCTCTTTGTCTTTTGATTATACCTATTGCGTCGAGAGGGAGATTTCCCTTTCGGTGGCACGAATACTCATCCTTTGGCCTTTTTTCCAATGGTGCAATCAGATGAGTAGGTGTTGCGAGGAGTTCGATTGAATTGGTCTCCAACGTAGACTTGCTTTTATCGCTCGGTTCGAAATCACGGTTTTCGCCGGACTGTGAGAAACCGCTAAACTTTCCTTTGGCTCGCTTCTGAGTCCCGTAATCAACAAGCGCGAACGAGAAGCGAAATTCTTATTGAGATTCGAAGCGCCGATTCCCGGTGTCTTCCCCTCTCGCCGTAATTAAATCCCCTCTTATTAGTCGCGCTCGTAGAATTTGCAATCGGCGGACTCTCCCGCGGTGAACCTTTTACTATCGTTTCATCACTGCAAATACTTTGACTTCTTGCCTTTTTGGAGCTCAAGAAGCTTTTTGCATATTAAAATAGAATCTTAACAATAAAATAAATACATTTATTTAATTTAATTATTCAGCTATATTTGCATCTTTGTTAATAATAGTTATTTTTTAGATTAACAATTTGTTTTTTTCTAATGATATTAATATATAATTATATATTCGCAGTTAATTGTATTCATTTTAATTTAAAAAAATCACTTTTTAGAAATAAATGCGATCATCAAATCTCATCAATAATATTGTAGATGACGTTTTCGTTTGATTCATCGTCAGATCTGCTTTGCGTGATTTATCATGTCGTTCCGCGAGCTTTTTAAACGTATTAATTTTTGGAAGGGCTTCGGCGCATTGTACTCTTCTAGATCGTTGGTTCTATTCGAGTGAGGCGCATAACATCATACGCCCGGTCGTTAGAGGTCTCCAGCCTTAACTAACTGCGTTCCTTATCTAAATGGCAATAATAATTGGCTGCGAAGCATATCCCGTATCGATACGACCGCGGCCGACGTGCGGTGCACTGCCATGGGAACAATGCGCCGTCTGACTTACGACGTGCTTAGTAGAGTGGTGGAGGCGGCGGCGGCCTGTAGACGTAACGCGCGAACCGAGATGATAGGCGCGAGGAATGCGTTTCCGAGACGAAAAAGGGATAATTCGAAATTATCCCGGGGGCTTTAATCAGTAATCGCGCCCGTATTATAGCCGCGAGATCTTCCCGCGAGCTGCATTCCTAAATGTCAATAGGCACAATCGAAGAGAAACGCTCGGTATGGTTTTACAAAGTTGTCGATCGTACTGTAATTAACGTTCATATCACGTTCAGAAAATTTGCACTTATTAATTACATTCATTTCAATGAGAGACAAGGATTTCACATCTGTATCTCGAAACTTGACGCGACTTTATTTTTATGAAATTTAAATTTATGAAATAAGTAACTATTCATTATATCTTTATCTAAGATTTTGTTTGTATTTTTTAGATTTTCAGATATACAATATTAGTAATTTTGGATACACATTTATGTGTAAAATTATTAAAGTTATTCAATTCTTTCGATCTTTATTATTATAAAATTTTCTTAATAATTATTTATGATTTAGATTATATCTTAGTAATTAGTTCTTAGAAACTATTTATTTTTTATTGATAAAATGCACGTATGTACGTGAAATTAAATGTCTAACAGATTTCTAAATTAATAACAGAATGCAAAAATAAGAATACAAATCTTCATATTTTAATTTCCAAGAAGTATTTGCAGTGAAAATTGCATCATTCAATTATAAAGAATCTCATTAACCTGACAAATTGCATACAGATAGGAAGCAAAGTCGATGATTAAACCGACGATAACGGGAATAATAATCATAATTACGTGAGAAATAATTGAGATTTCCGCGTTCAACGCCGTCAAGAGCGAGAATGCACGTCTCGCTCTCAATGACTGCTATTGAATGAGTCTGAAAGCGGCCGATCGGCCTTCTAATAGTACGCTAATTAGTAAAACAAGCCACGTAACGGCCGTGCTAATTACAGAATAAGCGAACATAACAATAGCGTTATTTTGCGATAACGCTACGTTAAGTAATCGAAGAAAATTACGAGTATATTAAGAGAGAGTTAATTCTTTCTTCCTTGTAATACGTTCAACAACTTATCTCGATACAAGAAACAATTGTTACATCAATAATTATTAATACAGAGCATAATTTCTCTTATCTTTTCTTTATAGTTTAATCTTTCTAAATGTGTCTTAATTTTTGTGGTTTTAGTTTTGTTATAGTAATAAAAAAAATTAAAATATTTTAACACAGAAATAGAACGCACTAGCAAATGGAATAAGAACGTTCGATTAAGCGAGCAAAAAGCAAAGTTGGTCAAGAGCGCACGCATGCGCAAGAACTATACTTGCCAATCATAAATCAACAATTTTTCTCAATGCAAGATCGAGGCTCTCTAGAGCCTGTAATTCGGAATTTATAATCTGTTAGAGTAAGATCGTTAAGTTGGTTTAAATCCTCCGAGTTGAAAAATACGGACGATGCATGCTGCTGCTGCTGCTGCTGCTGCGCGCGCACCCCCCTTCGCCAATACCCTTCGTTCGCTCGTACATACAATTGCGTAACGTGCAGCGCGCCAATTGCGCCGTATAAACGTCCGCCAACTCGCGACCGGGCAATTATGCCACTAATTCTAAAACGAAGCACGGGCGCGTTTCGCGGGCGTAGCGATCATTACATATTACAGGCAAGGGTAGTAATTAGACGGAGCGGCCATTAAGGGACGAGCGCGCCGTCGTAAATGCGAGGACCATTCTGTCGGGCCGCGGGCTATTTTATCGCGTGCGATTACGTGACGGGGATAACTAGCTCGCTACGTGTATATCCTGTGCCCTGAGAAAGAGAGACCGACGAGAGACCGGGATGATCCACAGTAGCGACGTTCCGCACGCCATCATTCGGTCGTTTGCAATCGGGCCCGGGGCCCTAAAGTGGTCGAGTGAAATAAACGGTTGCATTAGGGCACGTTAGAAATGAATACAGCATAATGAGATGGACAGGGAGAAAGAGAGAATGAATAATGAAACAAAAAATTTTAAGCAACTTCTTCCTAACAAAAGATCGTTTTGTTTCCCTAAAATGATTTCTTGAAAAAACTTTGAAACATAAACGTAAAATTTATTTAGCAAATCATGAGATCAATTCATAGCATTAATGTAATATATCTTTTCGCAGAAAACTACAAATTTACGTTTATTTAACTTAATTATTTATGTAAATTGTAGTGTCGAGAATGGAAAAATACGTGACAAAAATCATATTTGCTACAATTATAATAAAATTTCTTTAACATCAGTTGCCTAGTTTTTATTTTTAGCATCTGAATTATTTCAATATATCCATATATTTTTATTTTATACATTACTGTACATTAGTTATCGAAATTATATTGTGATGAAGGCGGAACAAACTCGAGACCGATTATCAGAATTTGGCACTCGGTCTATTTCTTTCATTTTTATTCGCTGCGTCTGGTTTTAATTCATTCCTCCGTATGCACATTTAATAGTGCTTAAAATTAATTCTATCTCTTCTTATAAATTCTATCATAGCGAATAATCGCGTTCATAACGTAAATATCGGCGTAGCCGAGGTAGCTGCTTAAGCGAGAAATCGATCGTTCCTTCGCTCTTGAATAAATGAGAGAGAAAGAGAGATGTATCCACATCTCTCCCGTTCTTTCGTCTCGTCTCACCTGCATCTTACGAGTGCGAGCGCGAGGATAATTGAGTTCGGCGAGCGCGCGCACCGACAAAGTAAACCGTGAAGCATCGCGCGCCGCGCCGATCGGCCGGGCGACGTCCCGTAGCCGTTGTCTCGTAAAGATTACACGGTGCACGGGTTTCCATAAATATTCATGCTTCCATAATTGCCCCTACCCCGCGTCGCGCATCCTGCTGCCTCGCGAATAAACGACCGCGCAATGAGATTCAGATTTACTACCGCTCGCTCTCTGCGTCGTACGCTTGCTGTCCGGTATCGCGAGCCAGATTCTCAGGCGATCGGTGTCGGGCGACGAGCGACGAGCAACGAGCGCAAATTCGATTGCAAATTCGATGGATTCGATGGAAGCGGACGTTGGCCGCTTTCGTGGGATCGTTGACCCGCGAGCGACAGTTTATGAGCGCCGTATACTCGGAAATCTGAAAAAGGATCATGTAAAACGGAAGAAGCCATTTATCGGAAATTTCGTTGGAATGGGAAAAAGTTGCCACAAAAATAATTTCGAAATAATAGTGAATAATTGGTATTGTATTAAATGCGTAAAATTAAAATAATATTAAAGTCATACATGTGTGGGAAATTATTCGTATGAAACTTCTAAATTATGTATATTAGTATAATATTTTATCCTTTTTTTAATCATTTTATTCTGATTATTATTTTTTTTTTGATCTAACAAAAGTTCCCCAGTTTCGACGAGATTTCCACGCTCGGCATTCATTCTTTCGCTCTGGTGTTCAGCAGCATTCGCAACCGCGTGCTCGGTCGCTTTCATCGATGCAACGCGAGCGGCATTTGGATTGCAGTTAGGCGGCGAGACGGCGCCAAAGGAAAAAGAACGAATCGAATCGGGTCTGCGGTTCTCTTCTCGCGTACTGCGTGCGGCAACTAGGGTTTCCCCGGGACAGGTCAGTTACACCGCGAAAACGTACACCGTCGTCGACGCACAACGGCGATATTGGGCACCGAACCGCAGGAATCAGCGTCGCGGTCTTTGAAGAGAAGAAGGGATCGCGATGCCGTTGCGTCACGAAAAAGGAAGGAGTGCCGGCGCTCCGGCCGAGGAACGGCCTTTAGGAAGTGCGAAGGAGCACCGACGCTCTGCCTCCCTCCCCCTCCAACTACCTGTAACCACCTGTAACTACCCGTAATGGCGTAATAACCAGTAATAACCTGTTTTTCACGCAACACTTTCACGTTCGGATAAGACGGACTTTCGATAGATCGCGCGCCGGCCTACCGTTAGCGCGTGTTGCGCGAATCGGTTCACTTGCGATCATAAGGTCGATCAAGAACATGAAAATCGGAATGGCCTCTTTTTTTTTGAACCAACAAGATCTCATCTTCACGTTTAAACACTTCTTCAGTAATACTTTTGAGAGAAAATCTCTTAAATCTAATGTGAACTAATTAAGGGATACGCAATAATTAATAAAATACGAACTTCCATTTAATTTTGAAAGGCGAGGAGGAAATGTCTATTCAGTAATCAAAAAAAGTACGATTCAATTTGGTCAAAATTTTCTTTAATTACATTCGAGACATTCACAGTGAGTTTAATATGTACCTACATATATGTATATATGTATATGTTTTAAACATTCCTAATCTTTTTTGAAATATTGACTGCGAATATTTAAAAAGGACATGAAACAATAAGAATCTTCAGTTTTTCCAATTATTAACATTCTCCGAATTTGATTCGTTCTTACGTCTAATTATCTTTATATGTCAAAAAAGGACAATAGTTACCCATCGTCGCTGTGGATACGACGCTGTGATTCGCGTCCGGGACGATAAATCTCGGATTTTATGTTATTGACATCGTAGCGCGCAATCCGGTGTTCTTCCGATCTGACTTTTCGTATGCGCTTCCTTTCTATTTTTTCCATTCTAATGATACACGCGTAGAATTTACGTCCATCATTAAACGTACGCAATACCGATCCACCCGAGACGAATATTGATAGCGCACGTCAATAAAGCGAGACGCATTGAGAATTAATTGCGCTCATTATGACCAGTCTTAAAATCAAATTTTTCTATTTCCGATTTATAACGTTTATTGCCGTGAGATACGAGTGCGATAACGAGCGTGCCTATCGATTCGCGAGAAGAGATTAAAGTTGAGAGAAAAATTAGAAAATTTTTTAAAATTCTTCTAAAATATTTCAATACAGAAGTGTTTTTCTTGTATTTTAATACAGAAATTTTTCAGTTAAAGAATTAGATTAAGTACAATTTGCTATGTATCATTTATATGGTCCAATGCTTAATTAGATTTGCATCTCGCACATTTTTTTCTAAACAGCTATAACAAAGCAATAGATTTATAAATAGAATGAATATTATGTATTTTTGTAAACAAAAAAACTTTTCTCAAAAGAGAAAAAAAAATGAGAACAACACCGTGATAGACATCTTGCAATTTTGCTATAAGGGTTTTGCCCGGATGAACACCCTCGTGAGTTAATAGCGAGCGAAGATCCGGAGCGAGATCCGACGCATCTATTTCCGTTGACCGGCACCGATTAGCGGCAGTTAAGCGAGACGCGTACTTAGATCAAGTTCGTCGGATGCGAGGCATCCTCGTTTCGCTAACCACCCTGGCGACTTTTCCTTTGCTGACGCGGGTTGCAGTCTCCTCTGTGCCTACCAACTTACCTACCTACCTACCTACCTACCTACCTACCTATCTACCTACCTACCTACCGACCATTCTCGACTTTCTTTTTCGTCTCCCTCTTTCTCTCTTTGCTGACTCTTCTCCCTCTCTTTCTCTATCTTACACTCCATTGCCCCTTTGAGCTTCATGCCCGCCGCACAATTTGCGCTCACTGGCCTAATGCTTCCCGGCATTATGTTAATTCCTTCCATCGGGGGCTCCCCGAGATATTTGCGCAATTGAAGACTTCGCGGCGCGTGAAGACGCGCTCGTGACCGCCTTCCTTCGTCCCGCGTTGTTCTCGCGCGTCGTTCTCGTGCTTTTCCCTAATCGCTTTGGCACAACATCGCTCGTCAAAGTGTGGCAACCGCCCACTCGTTTCCGCCATTGTGCTGATTTACGATTCTCGAAAATCGCTCCGGAGAGATTCCTTTGCTTTAGATTCATATCTATACGTGATTTACGTGAAGTAGTGAAGTATATAAGATGATGACGAAGCTGTGTTGCGTTAAAAAATTGACTTTTATTTAACTTTCTACCTCTTTCTTTATACAGGAAGTATTTTCGTTTCTTTAACGCCGATAATCAAAGATCATTTATTCGGATTATTATGGACGAAAAATGCTAAGTATCGTTAAGTAATCACGGCATTTGCTTTATAAGCTCTTTAACGGCTAGGATTAAAACCGAACGTTTGCTGATTAACGTTTCCTAATTAATCCGATTTATTAACGGCACATTTCTCATTGACCGGGAACGTCCGTGTCTCTCGCCGGCCGACTTACTCGCGTTTCCCAAGGCTCCGCGCGCACACGCCGCGTTCGTTACGTAGAATAATATCATCATGCGGCGAGCGGACGGGCGAGCGGACGAGACGAGTGAGTCGGTTTTACTAGAAATCTTCCTACCCTCTCGGGTGATGCGCGCTTCTCTCCAGCATTGGGTGCATATTGTGCGGAACGGATCGAAGAGGCGTGACTCTCTCTCGCAACGGCCGCGGCGCGGCGCAAGCAGATTTAAAAGACGTTCCGCGGAACAGAGACGTTCCCGGTGGTCGTGACAGCGACTTCAGGGAAGAGGACTGGTTCTCTCGGTTGATGCGAGAGAGCCCGGTACGTAGCCCCGAGGGGGTTCGGATCGTGTGCTCGACGTACAACGTTGGCGCGAGCCTCGCTTATTATCATATCCGGACGTTTCCTAGACCCGAAGGAAAACCTCTCGCGAGAGTCCACCTCCTCCTCATCCCATTTCACTCTCTCTATATCTCCCTGTCTCCCACTCTCTCTCTCTCTCTCTCTCTCTCTCTCTCTCTCTCTCTCTCTTCCTCGTTCTAGTCGCTTAGCCGTGCCACGGGATTCAGAAAACAATCTTTCGCATGCCTCTCGAAATTCTAAGCGTTCGCCGCGCGCTCGTAAAACGTGCCGATGGAACGTGACGTGTCGACGGCTGTTTCGCTCGCGGATGACTGAAGTTAAAGGCGGCTCGTTAGTCTCAACTGGGGATACTTATCCGGGAATCCAGCCTCGGCGATTTTCGCATCCTGGTTAATGCCGATGCGATGATGCGAGAGCTTGTACCAGATGAATGTACACACACGGGGAACATTGTTTCGGATCATCTGTTGACTGTTTGCATTAAAAAAAAAAAGAAAAATAGAACTGTGTGAAATTGGCTCCCTATTCATTATTGAAAATCCATTAATGACCATTACCATTCGATTGATGATCGTTTGGTAACATTTGGTAGTCCATTCCTGATGAATGGTAGTCAAAGTTCCAAATAACAATACGAAAAAAAGATATACGTGAAGTTAGTCCCTCCTTTCGCAAAATATGGCTTCCCAGACTGCGTGAGTGATCATAAGTAATTGTAAGTAATCAAAATTATAAAGAATAATAAGAAAAAAAGACATACGCTCGTATTTTGCAACAATTTGATAATTACAATTTTGACTACCAAAACCTTTCATCAGGAATGAACTATCAATTACTACCAATCGAGCTGTATAAAGTTAGCCCCCCTTCACTTGAAAATTCACTTTTACGACTATTATCACGAGTGGTAATAGTCGTAAAAGTGAATTTTCAAGTGAAGGGGGGCTAACTTTATACAGCTGAAGCGTATTTTTTATATATTGGTGGAAACTGTCCTTGGTTAACCCTAGACTTACAGATCTTTAATAAAGAAATCAAGATTTACAAAATAATAGGATGATTATAGAGAATTTCGTAAATTACACTACAAAGTGGCGATTTCAAATTAGTGTTAATATTGGGTCGTTATTAAAATAAAATTGATATGAGTATCTAACGATTGCTTACTTGCTTTGTAACTAGTATAGAGATAGGATCTTCAAAAAAGTAGAAACGCATCTTGTGTCTCAAAATTATAAATAACTCGCATAAATAACTTCTGTTTGCGGCAATTTTTTATTCGCAATCCACGGGAATGTAACTGGACTTGGGGAACATGTAATGCAATTCATCGTTTATTCCTGAACGGTCTCTGACGTATCTATCTATGTTGGCGCGTTTATATGCAGTCTAATGCTGGACATTAAACAGATTAGCGTATAGACTCGTACGATTTGTCGAGGGGATGAATTCCCGCGGCGACTCCGACCGAGCGTTACACGCGGCGGCGCGACGAAAGGGCCCGCGTACGCGGGTAAATAAATCGCGGGCACTGTAAACTAGGCTAGATGAGCAAGAAGAGGCCGCTTTGATGACTGCTTTTCCACGGCTTCGCGTGCCCGCGCGGATACACGCTCGCTCGCGAACGCGAAAGCCGCCGAATCATCGCGCGCGCGGCTCTATACTCGTCTAATGTTTTTCTCTCGAAGCGAGCTTACGTTGGCCGATCTCTACCGACGGAAAATACCGCCGAGGATACGCAGCGCTCTTTGTTGCTGCGTCACTCCTCCCCGTTCCTCTCCTCTTTGCAGTCGTTGCAGCGCGCGTCTCCACGCTAGATACCCGCCAGATCGAGAGAGAAACAGAAAGAGAGAGAAGAGCACTACTTTCCTCCCCACCTACGTCGAGGTTAAGTAAATATTAGCATTTTGCTAGTTAGCAGATGCATTGTCATCCCCGTTGCACGAAGGGAGCGGTGCGCACGTGAGGCCGCCGCGCCGCGCCGGCCGGCCGGGAACTTGCCGTTTTGTCTCTTTGTACCGTGTCGTACCGCGCGCCTCCCGTGTGCGCGCGCTCCCTCGATCGTTTGCTTCCACGTCCACGACGCATTATGACGTTATCCCGAGGATATAACGAAGAAGGAGGATTCTTCCTCCGCTAGCGCCGCTACGTCTACTTTATCTCCGTAATTTTCCTTTCACACGTCACCGGCCGCGCGGCGTTCACTATTATGAATCGCGCGCGCCATTACGAGGTAACGCGCGTGTTAAGGTGCAAGGTCGCGCGCTGTTAATGCCTTCTTAACGCCTAACGCTCTGAAAGAAACAGCGCCTGTTTATTCTAGCAGCTCTCGTAATAGCGGCTCGCCGGAGCCGCCTTTTGACTCCGCGACGCGACGTTCGCGACGTTCTGCCCGGCGAAAAGTTGGACGACGTTCCCGCCGCGATGCTTGCGCCGATTCGCCTCGCAGGAGCGCCTGTTATTGTTACAAGCCTTCGCTCGTGTATCTACTGTCATTGGAAACGACGACTCTGATGCAATTTTTATATCAGTCTGTCGTTATTTTGATAACGTCTGTCAACCACAGAGACAGCGCGTTATTGCTTTCCAATTTTGATTTTTTTTTTTATCAATATGACTGATTCATTGTCGATTTTATTAACAAATATTTTATTTTATCCTGAGAAGCAGAAGAAATATTTGAAATATTTGACGACAAAAAATACATTATAATCCACTTTTTTAAGAGCTTATGAGTTAATTTAAATTTAAATTTAAAAAAAAAGAACGAAAAGGGAGAAGTAGACAAATCTTATTGAAAATTTTATATTTATATGTTGTATGAATATAATTAAATTATATTAAATATAATATTACTTAAATATAAAATTACCAATGACGAGACGGTTTTCTTTTTAACAATGGAATAATATAAAGCACAACCGTCTCGGTGATGCCAAGTCAGCCGCGCTAACCGCACGCCTCTCTAGATCAAGGATCAAAGATCTAGGAATGCCGGCGATCGCCCCGAGAGAAATCGGTTTATCACTTTCGCCGATAATCACGAGTCCGAGCCGTCTGCCGGTGTTAGCGGTAATTGCCTGGCGCGGACGCAAAAAAATGAATGGAGGGAAGGGGGGGAGGGAGGTTCCGCGGCGAGGCGACCAGTGACAATGCAGCCGAGATGCGGTTTCTTTCGCTTTTTGCAGCTCAGTTTGCGTCGGTGCGCACCGACCGACCGCCTCGCCCTTCTCGCTTTTTGCTCGATCGGTGCGCACCCAGGGAGACCTTGATCGGACGGACGCGATGGCGCAGAACGAGTCTGCGGGCATTATCAATCACCAGCCTTAATGGTAGCCTCAAATACATCCTCTCTATCTAGCCAATCCTCCTCGTGGCATCGCGGATGAGCGACTTTCGCGCAAACATCGCTGTATGAGCCGTCAAGCGGAATGGTGTGCAAGTAAAAATAAAGTTTTAACGCAGATGACGAGGTGGCAATGCCAGATATCGTTATATGTTTGACCGTAACAGCTCTTACAATTAAATGCACGCGAAACGTTAGCAAACGTAATTAATCAATAGCGCGGACAAAGTATTTTATTTAAATCGTTACGTAAGAAAATTAAATTTATTTACTTATGAATGAAATATTTTTACTTAGATGAATTATATATAGATCAACGTACATTTAATATTATTATGGCTTTCAGAAGGACCAGACTAATATTTAGAATTTTCATTCTTTATCTCGTATTGATTACTCCGATTTAATTCTCCGTGATTGCTTTAAATATCGAACAGTAACAGATTGTGCAAAAATGGTAGATTATTGATGAATGGTAGATCATTGATATTTGTATTATAGACAAATGTAATCTGCATAATTGATAAAAAGAAATATTGGCGATGCTTCTAGTCACATCCTGTAAGTTTGTTTCATGCGAACACGACATATTAATTTTATTATCTCCCGTGATCTTGCGGATGTTATACTAGAAAAAAAAAAGGAAAAGTGCGATAGACCGCGAGATATCGTTAGTATACAAACGCTGTAACACTTTCGACGTGCTCTCCTCAACGGAAGCGGTATCGTTTTTCTGCGTGCACACACGCGTGCGTGTCCGTGCACGCTGGCAGTCGCCAGGCGTGTGCGTGTGCGGCCTTCATTAAGTCTTTAAGCAGCGGGAAGGCATGAAACTATGAATTAGTGCGTATAGGGATGGGAGGGGGGCCCAGCGGTGGTAATGCCGTGGTAACGCCACTTGCCACACGGGGCCGGTTAATGGATTTGCAAAGCGCCAATTATATTTCCGATAGACCGTATACGGGGAGAGGAACAAACGAGAGAGAGAGAGAGAGAGAGAGAGAGAGAGAGAGAGAGAGAGAGAGAGAGAGAGAGAGAAAGGGAGAGAAGAATAGCATGAAAGAAGGAAAGATGGAAAAAGATAATGAGAAAAAGAGAGAAAAAAAAGAAAGGGAGAGAGAGAGAGAGAGGGGAAAGAGAGCTAGTAGACGTACGCGGGGAGACCTTTAGGCGCATTTGCGAGCGCGACTGCATCGTTGCAGCGCGGCCACGCTGCGCTGCATTGCGGTCCCGGTAGCTCGTCGAGCGCTTCGTGGGAAAACCGGCAATTTCTCATGGCGCGCGTTTCTAAGGGGCCCCGACGGTAGGCCCAACACCACCACCCGATCGGCCGGCCGACCGGCCGACCCTCCCCCTTCGTTTCAATGAGACGCGCATTCCGATCCGCTTTGATATATTTATCTATCGCTTCGCCCATCTCGCTCTTTATCGCCTGTCCGCATCGCCTTCTTCTTTCACTCGGCCGGATAAGACTATGGTCGTTGGTCGTTCGTTGCTGCTGCCGCGCCGCGCCGCCGCCGCCGCCGCTTCGTCCGATACCCTTCGTCGGTCTACCCTTTAAAGTCCGTCGGCCGTTCTCAGCCTTCGATTGCGCGTTTATAGTCGTACGTATGACCTGAGAATCACCGCTGCACCGCTCGTAATAAAAGTGAATTATAACGATAGTTTTCCGCCGGGCAGTGCTTTCTGGCGATTTCCGTAACGATTGTCTAATTAGTACGGCGCTAAGTCTTTATAGGGCAATACCGCGCGGCAAGAAGGTAAAAATCGAGAAGGGGAAGTTAACAACTCGACGAAAATAATTGTCTATGTAAATAATACAGATAATAATGAAGTTAAGGATTAACAGTTCCTTCATAAAAGCTGAGGATCGTACACAGTTGCGATAAAATTGAATTAATATTGTAGCGTTTTCTATAGCCATTTTTATAGTCGATTTTATATAAAAAAATTTTATAATACAATTGCTCGCTGCAATGTGGTGTGTAATTAATACATCATATTTAGACAATAAATATTTATATATAATATTATAATAATATAAATATACCGCACTGAACAATTTAATACAAATCAATTAAATTATAAAATTTTCTTCTTTCAGTTTCATTTTAAGATATTAAAAAATAATTATAAAAAGTTTTATATTTAAAGTGGCAGCTGCTTTGTACCTGCAAAGAGGTGATATCTAAGGCTAGCAATTGAGAGATGTCCCGTTGATCTTAGCGAACAAAATTCTTTTGAATAATCACGCTGACCCGTATGAATTTCGAGACACGCTTTTTGCCGCAGTTCTTTGACCAACCTGACTTTCACTCGCAACAACGGCCGTAAAAATCAGTTCTTAACGAGCATATGTGAGTTATGTAACATTCGTCTAACGTTGGGGATTCTTGATTTCGTTAGAGTAATTCATGTCTGCTTCTTTCACATCAAAATACAATGTAGACTTAGATTGTCGTTTAGAATAATCCTCTCTTTTCGTGGGATATCTTCGAATACAAAGCGATCCTAATCATTTGTGACTTATATAAGCTGACGATATTCATGAAGTAAAGTTAAATTTCTTATATCGACTCATCGTACCACATAGATAAATATTATTTAGAAAAATAGTTACTTTTGAATTTTTTTTTGAATCAGTTTGTATTTTAATATAAAAGTAAGAGAAGAAATGGCCGCATGTGCATACGTGACTTGACTCGGCACACGCATACTTGACTTGAGACTTGAAGTGAAGGTTATATTAACACACACACATACATATACATACATACATACACACAACGCACAAAGGTATCCGCGAAGTTCCGATACCAAAGAGACGGCGAAGATCGCGAAGGGCGAGCAAGAAGCCGATCGCGTCCTTCGGCAAACAGCTAGGGCCCTTTTATTTTCCCTTCGTGTGCGAGCGTGTCCGCCGGAAGACGCTTCTTTCACGCACGACAGCTATCTTCGCTCGTGTCTTCGGCTCCGTTCTTTACGCTATCAGCCAGTCGTTGATGAAGTCGTTAACGGCCGGATCGAGCGTAATGCGCGTATACGCTCCCGACGCGTTGCATTGACGCGGTGTGTGCAAATCACTACGGGATACACACGCGGGCGAAGGTGCGACTATAAGGGAGAGCTGTCGATAGTAGCGTGAGGAAAGCAGGGGCGAGAGAGGGGGGGGGGGACAAGAGAAAGGAACGACGAAAGCATGAAGGGCAGAGGACCTCTGCCTTGTCCGATGAATGGACGCTAATCAGGGATAAGGCATCTTCTTGACCGGTTTTTCGAGCATATTTCAAGCGAGCCCAACGGCAGCAACTGCAGCAGCAGCAGCAGCAGCAGCGGGCCCGGAACACGAACTGGCACGGGCTCAATGAACCTCATGAATGATGCAACGATGCGCAGCCACCGTAAATGCGCAACAGCATGCTACCAATCGTACTAATGTAACTGTGATTTAAAGCGCAGAATGATTAGGATACCTAATCGTCGCGTGTGTCTGCCATTAATTCCCAATCTATATTAGATATTTGCATTTCGAGAACTTCTTCTCCGTCAATATCTTTGGCGCGTGTTTGAAACTATTGTGATTTCGAATTGCACAAGCATGCGTTTTATGATTAATAAATTATGAGTTATCACCTAGAAATGTGTCGTGCGAAAGAAAGAAGAAATATCGTTAACTCTGTAACTATATAGCATCAGGAAATCTCGTAGAGGGAAGGAGAGAATTGATACGACATAAATAAAGCCTTATGACAATGCCGTACGCCGCATACATTGGCAGGCGAAAGTCGCTTTCGTCACGTCGTCGCCGAGGGACCGTATCGCACGAGGATCGTTACGAGTTCGCTGTATAAGTTTGAAACGCTTGTTTATAGTCAGCTATAACGAGGTCGTTATAATTTTATTTCCACGCGGCGGCGGCGGCGGCGGGGCAAATACGGACGGCGGGCCGATAATTCCAGTAATAATACTTATCGGCGCTTTAACGAGCACGATAATTATTTCAGTAGAAATTCAACACACAACGGAAGAAAGAAGGAGAGGCAGAGGGAGAGGGAAAGAAAGAGCGTACGCCGGGCAATTTCAACCCCGCTCCGACAGTGTTATCCCTTCGGTATGCCCAACGTCCGAGGGACGTTCTCGCTCGCGCGGCGCGCGTAAGCGAGAGAGGAGAAGTTGTGCCCCGAGAGGACTGCGAGGGAACACGTAGGAGTGAGCTATCGGAGGAAGCAGAATGTCTGTTTTCTCTCCACCTCCTCCTTGCTCCTTTCGGCTCTCGCTCGACAAATAACAGTCAGTGCCAATCAGCTGTGATTGGAGCACGAAATAAAACGTGGATACCTCATTGCCGAGTGCGCGCGGCCCGATGGGCAAATCCTCACCGGCGAGATAGTATATAATTACCGAGATTATACATATCAACACAACTGGGGCGAAAAACACTGACCTGGTTGTTAAACCGCCGCCGCCGCCGCATTCAATATCGGCTATCTGCTCAAGTGCGTGGCTGGCTTCGCGTCGCGCTCCATTGTATCTTCACTCTCGGCCGCCTGGCTATTTATAAGCCCGGGGAATTCCGACTCAATTGGGAAAGGTAGCTGGATCTCCGATTGGTGTGGAAAAAACGAAGACTCTTGCGATCAATTAGCGTTTCGCGCGCCGCCGAAAATTTCTTTGATCGTTCGATGACTCATCGATTTTGTGTTCACTGGAATTCCATTTTAATCTCTTCCGCAGAAGTGAATTGAAACAGGAGATGTGTTGTTTTGATTCTTTTATTTTATTTACGAAGATAAAAGTTATTATTAATGTTAATATGATTTTAAACCCTATAAACACCGATCAATAGAAATGATGTATTAGATACATGTAAAATACTAATTCAAGATCGAATTTATAAGTGTCGCACGAAATTTAAGTCAAATGCGATAAGAGTCGGTCTTCACAGTCTGCAGCGCATTCATATTGAAAGTATTTATCTTGTCTCGAAATAAAATGAAAGCTTTCGTTTCGACGTTTCCATGAGCTCTAGATCCACTAAATGCAGTCTGCGTTCTACTTATAGACCGAACCCTGCTGCTTTTAATATTGGCCGCGCGTATGTCCTTAAACGCAGCGGCGGAGCCTTGAGATGTCTACATGAATATTTATAAATGCGCAGACGCGCATCTCGGGAGGATGCGCAAAGTCGCGCGGGGATGTGCAACGCGCGGGGGCTTAGGGGCAGCCGGACAGCCGGATCATTACGGGTGGCGACTCGCGCAAATCGACTTGACCAACTTAGCAGCGCGCGTTAAGCACCCGACGAGCACAATTCGTCCCTGAGAAACGCGTCCTTTGTTCTCGGTTGTGCTCGGCCGAGCATTATGTAAGGCGCGCGCTGGTTGATAGCGCGTGCGTCTCGGCCGCATAAAGAATATCTCGCCGCATTGAAATCGAATGATTATCGACGCGTTTTCCTCGCGCCCGTCCTCCCCTCTACCCACCGGTGGTCCTACCCGCTCATTCTTGATTTGCTTATCGGGGGCCGCCGCGCCGCGCCCGAGAAAGAATCCGCACAATGCGCCCCGGTTGGAATATCACGGCCGCATATACGCGTCGGAACGGACGGAGCATAATAATCCATTCAGGAGGATATTGTTAGTAACGGAGCCGTGGCGTGCGAGTGTCTAGAGTCGTTAGTGACATGAAAAAGCACCGCCCTTGCTTACGCGTGCGCATGTTGCGCCGATACAATCGGCGTATCCTCCGGATGGTAAGGTATATGCGAGAATCACTAGGGCTCTGCGTTATTCCACTCGGATCTTAGGACTCGCTGGCCCGACGATTCGCGGACGGCAACGCGCGAGAGATCTACCCGCCCAGAGTTCACGTCGCGCAAATTAAATTGGATTTAACAGCGACAGTGCGATATTGGAATCTAAATTTTATTTTATATTGATCTTTTCAATCGTCTTAATTTACACGCGAAGACCGTATTGAGATTTTTTTTACAATTACTAAAAAAGCCATCATATATTTAATGTACAATAAATTAATACATTTTAAACGAGAATAATTAATTTATAATTTTAGTGTTAATTTAATGTATATTTTCTGAGATACGTTTTAACGTTTATTTCTTTTAATCTTGTCGTACTTTTAATATTGCCGGCTAATTATTTCTGAGATACGTTTATTTCTTTTAATTTTGTCGTGGTTTTAATATTGTCGGATAGTTATTACCGTGTAAATGCATGCGTTCCAAAGAGATCAAAGAATGTGTGAAAGCGACATATTCCTAAGGAAGATACACTCCGTTCGGGCGGCGCGGAGCGTTGAAAATTCTTCTATTTATCTGTTTATTTATTGGATAATTTCCATCACCCGTTGTAAATGGCGTGCGGCGACGAGCGTTAGAACGGACGATCTCCTTTCTGTGGCCGACGGCCGTCAGGTGTCAGGCCCGGTGAACACTCTCACCTCGGGTACACGGAGCCCCATCACGGCAGGCCACCGTGCGAGCCCGGGCAGCGCCGATATAACTCATCTGCGGCGGCGGCGGCGGCGGTGTGTGCCGACCGCTCTCTGAGAGCCGCGAGAGAGTTCGCAATTACAACGACGGAAGAAACGAGAGATCGAGGAAGATACGACGTCATACGCGTACGTAGCGGGCCCGCCTATGCGCAACGCCGGTCAGCCGGGGTTGATATATCGGTATGCGATATCGATGCACATGGTATCGGTATCGGTGTGGACGCTTGGTGCCCATGTCAGTATTAATACGAATTATTGATCGATGTTGGGAGAGAGATGTGTATTCGATATTCGAGTGTCATTGATATCAGTTACAAGAGGCTAATATTAAAAATATTAAGAGAAAGCGAGACATGAGGTGGTATAGAAAAGTGAAAAATTATAATTTTTTTATTGGCATTATATCGTGCGTTTCTCTTTAACGTCTCAAATATCGCGACGTATCGTTAGCGTCGTTAGCACGGTCGCACGTCGTCGGTCGCGGAGAAAAAGAGAAGGAGAGGGAGAGAAAGACTCGGGGGACACGCTCGGAGAATGGAGAACGCTCCTCTTCTTCGAGCGGCCAGACCTGAAAGCGACAAGGAGTTACGAGGCTGTTGACAATCGCACGCACGCACGCACGCACGCGGGGAGATTCGCGGAACCGTATAATTGCTTCATATAGCGAGAGAGCGCCGAGAGTCGCGCGAGAGCGTTCGCGCTTAAATCCGTTGCGCATTCCCGGATGTGTGCAGCGCGCCTCGCTTCGATAACAGCCGCGAGGATGGGGAGCGCGTAATTGAACTTTATCACCTGCGCAACTCTCGGCGCGCATTATCCGCGCCGGGACAACCTTCGCCGTGAGCGAAGGTCGATACCGCGCCGCGAGAGGTTTACGGCTGATGCTCGATACGCGTAGAGAGAGAAACAAGCGGGAGTCTCTCCTGTCATTATAACCGCCTCCTATTAACCCTTAACTTGTCTAGTAGGATCTACGAATCGCATGCGTTACGAGACATCCACATATGTGTACAAATATTAATCTTTTTTTCATTGTGATTCCGCATCTAAAACTTAAACTAGACTCGTCCTTTTTCCGGAATAGGTATGGAATCAAACAATTTTTAACAATTTTACGTTAAAATTGCATCCACGCTAACTGCTAAATAATATTTGATAACGATAAAATAAATCTTTTGCAATTTAATTTGTAATTTGGGTCACAGTGCTAATAATCTTGGTACTGAACCCATTCCTTAAATTTCATGACCCACCGTTTCTCGTTAGAATTAGCTTCTCTTTTTGTAAACTATTTAAATTCTTACTTTTATTGCTAGATTCAAGATATCAATACCACGTCTGAAAATGAAGTTTCCCAACCCTATTATCTGTCTTTGCTTTTCAATATAACGGAGTGGCGGCAGATCGATCAAAGCGGGCGAACGGCCGGTAGGTAGGTCGCGCGGTAGGCTTGGTTTCCACGAAGGCAACACGATCGTCAGGAACCTGTAATCGGCAAGCGCGGCGGTGGTCGCGGAATAAACTTTGCTACGAGATGACGAGCATCGAGTAAGGCGGCACTCTGGCCGGTCGGCCGACAAGCCGCGCTTTCCTCTCCTCCGTTCGGAAGGGTGGAATGTCACCCATTAACATTCCCATAAAACCGTCGCCGCGTGTAAACACCGCGAACGGCGTAAACGGCGGTGGTGACGAAGAGACGATGGAAGAGAGAAAGAGAGAGAAAGAGAGAGAGAGAGAAAGAAAGAAGGGGAGAAGGAGAGGCTTCCAGTGGATAGAGGTGGTCGTGTAGGAGGAAGCGCAAATACGCGCCGAAAGAGAGAGAGGACGGACGGAGAGATGGCCGCGGGAGAGAGAGCGTGTGAGAAATTCAATCCGCTTCCGCGGGGTTATTATAGTGATAATTTACTACTCTTCTCTTCAAGCGCGCGGTCCACGGCTAGCCCGTTTATGCATAGCCGTGGAATGCCGCGGCAACGGATCCCACGGGAAATCGCGTGGAGAGCTGCGGCGAGTTGTTGCCTCCCGCATTTAGAAAAGGGGGCCTAATCGCGCCGGACCGACTTCTCTCTTTCCCTTTTTCAATCTGTCTTTTTCTCCTCTCCTCTATTTCCGTCCTCGTAATCAGCGGACGGAACTTAGAGATCGGCCCGACACCGCGACTGGACGTTGAACGCGACGATGCCTCTTAGTCGGTGACTTTGCGCAGGGATGTCGGTATGCGATCGGTATATCCCTTCAGTGCAACGCGCGGTCATAAACACAGATCGCATTCAGCGGAGACGACAGCTGTACGATCGTTATATCGAGATCGAATTTCATCGGAGGATAGCTTGAGATTGTACGAATTAGATTGGAGTAGTATGAACAGATGTTTTAAATGTTTTTATTTATACACTCTTTAACGAAGATCGAAAGTGAACATGTCGTGAAACAATAGATGTAATTAAGGAACTAAAATTTATTAATTATTAATTTAAAAATTTATATTGTTAAAATGATTAGCAAACATAATTAAATGTGTCATTAATCACAGAAATTAAAGAGAATAATGATTTCTCCTAAAATATGTTACAACAAGATACCGAATTTTGAATTTTAATGATTTTGAAAGCTATTTCTTTTTATAAGATATTTTAATAACTTTTAAGAATTTTTATAACATATATTTGTCAATATATAATAAATTATTCTATAAAATCATACTTGAGATAACAGAATACGTATTTCCTTTCGGGAAAATTCAACGCGGGTGCAAGTGCGCCTCCTAATGAGTCACCTCACGTGGGCGATTCATTTCTCCGCGGCCTTATTTATCATATGGTATAAATGGCACAAGGGGACACGCACGACGGACGGTCTCTCCATGTACGGCTGACGAAGGCTAAGGATAATGCTGGACGCAACTAGGGCAACCGGGGCCCATATTGGGCGCCGCGAAGAACGCTGTCGTGGACGGTCCAAGGATCAGGCGTATAAAGGTCACTAGGACTGACCTTATCCTAAATCCGACGACCGAGAAGTTTAATCGTGTGCGAATTCAGAGCCCTTTATTTTCTTCCGTATGTTAACTCGCTCATAAAAATATATTAATCAAAAACAATATCATGCGATTGAACCATGCAATTATCCTTTTGCAATCTTACTTTTAGCCTTTGCGTTAAGAGAGAGAGAGAGAGAGTTACCTCCTACAAATTTTTCCTTGAATTCCTACCGCTTCCTTCCATTAACGATTTCAATATCGATAGCTTTACTTAAAAAACGTACGAGGATTTCTATTATGCGTATAACAAAAAGTAGAGGAATTCCTATTCTAATCCTTAAATGTGCATCACTAGCCGGCAGAGATACGAGCTGTAGGTATGTACCGCGTGCACCGCATGCATCGCGGCATGCGCGGATAGACAGATGCGTGACACGCCTGCCTGGCCTCTGTCGTCGGGGACAGCGCTGCAGATTATGCAACGTTGCATCGGATCGCGGGGACCATATGGTGGCGGCGTCTTTATATCTGCCGTCGTTATTGGCGCGCGAGAGTCTACGCCTTGCGCGCTTCTCTCTGTATCCCCTCCTACCCCTTCCCCACCCTTCTCTCCCCTCGTCGTCCAGCTTCCCATAACCCTTTCCCGCGTCCACCCCGTGGTGTGCGTATTTATCTATCGCGCTTTGCCGCTTCTCTGCCGCGGCGAAGGGTCGCGGACGCACAATGCACCGACCGCGCTTTGTGCGTAGCGCGTGTTTAACGCACTCGACTCTCGGATGCGCTATTCCATTCTTAGCCTATCTGAAAGATGCACACGATATTTTTGGCATGATAACTTTATGTGACGTACTTTATAGACGTATCTAATACGTATGAATACCTACAATTATATTTTTTTATGCAAATAATACAATTTTTTTAAAATAAAATTAAAACTGTAAAAGAAATTGATACATCTTTTTTTTACAATTTCTATGTTGGAAAGTAAAATAATATAAAAGAAAAATTAAAAGAGACTCTTATGAATTTAAAAAAAATATCAATTATGAAAGTCTTTTTAATTCAATTACACATATACAATTACATATGTAAAGTGATTATTTAAACATTTTAAACATTACTTCTTCCTTTCGCTATTGTTAGTTAATAAAGAATTTGTCGAACATGATAGGATTCATGCGACATCCAGCGTTTTTTTATTTTTGCAAACGAATAAGTTTAGGGTGAGCGATTCGGATTAACATTATGGCGAAAGAGCTAAAATCTCATGTCCATTAGACAATAGATATATCTACAGGTATATATACGTCTACAGGTGATTTCTAACTAACAATAAGTAGCGTGCGAGAATGAGCGCGTATACGCATGGCCATGGAGGGTTTCGAGTGGCTATTAGGGCGGAATGGCGATCAGCAATTGCCGCGACGATCGCGGCTCTCTCCACATTGATAACTCTCTGGCATACACATAGGCGACCTTATGTTAACCGCGTCCCGCGGAATATCTTATCTCGCTACGTATAGAGCGCAACACCCGCCTCTCCTTCTTTTTCTTCCTTCGTTCCCTCCCCGACGTCGCTCGCGTGGAGTGCACGCGCGATAAATCCACGTAAAGGGCCCATATAAAACTACAAGGGAGATCCATTCCACCGGAGATTTCCTTCTAACCACGAGTTCCCTCCCGGTCTCGCTCCATCTTACCTCTCTCTCTCTCTCTCTCTCTCTCTCTCTTTCTCTCTCCGAACCAATCGGTTACACGACCGGACCAACTTCCCATGGCGAATCGGTTCTCATGCCCCGAGTCGTCGCGAAAGAGTGGCATTATATTCTGGAGCGACTATATGCGAACACGCACAGCACGCGTGCACGATCGGGTCCGCGTGTGCGCGCGGATTCAACGCGGCCCACCCGTGTGTGGGTAATTCGCGGCGCGGAATCTATATAACCGCGCCAACGAGGGGGCCCCGAGAGGATCGGAGGCCTGCTTATCGTCCGTACAATTTCATCGGCACTTAAAACGTCATCCCGTGCGGCCCCACCTTTTCATCAACCGCTAATCGCGCTCGCTCGATCGTTCTCGGACGTCGATGCCTTCGATGTCGCGCGATGTAGGTACTGCGTATACATAGGGCGTATCAACCACCCGTTATCGTCCCTCATTGTTACACTACTGCAGATTGTTCGATCGACTTCGAGTTTTTCAAATACTCATTTCTCGTTAGCGAAATTGTTGAGGTAAAAGTTTGTGAATTATACGATTCGCTGATTTGATTTTTTTTTCTTTATGAAAAGCTAAATTTTAATAAATTTCTGTACATATAGGATTGATAAAGATATTTAAAGTTAAATGTTAAAAAGATAGTATATCTTTTGTTTGAATTGTTTCGAGGATTATATAACACTGTATCTCCGTGTCAATAAGTACTTACTTATGTAATGGACTATCTTGCGTTTTACTATGTAATCATTTTAAGTCGATACGGACGTAGTGAAATACGAGAGACTACGGAAATACGTGAAAGAAAATAAACGCGGAAATTTTCCAGATATAGCGGAAACGATCAGTGCAGAATCCGGCTGAACTTATCATGCGCATTTCCGCGTATCAACACTGAATAATTTTTAAATCATTTTTTTTTCTACAAGTTACATCTTAATCTATACCGATATTATTTTTTATATTGTATTTCTGTGCCATTAAGGTGTATATCTTTAAGTAAAATTTTTTAAACCATCTTGTGCGAATCGCTTACTCTAAAAAATCTCGTTACTGCAGAAATTTCAACTCGAAATTGGCGTAATATTAATTTACGATAGGCGCCGTATTGGTCAGCCGGTGTTTCTGGAGGGTCTCTAGAATTCGGAAATCAAAACCTATGTATTATGAATGAGGTATGCGCGTTCGGGTTCTTACCGGAAGCGGCCAGTTTCTCGGCCGTTTTACTAGCGCCGACTCCCCATTAGATGCCGATTTCACGCCATTGTACCCGTTCTCCGTTGCGATTTCTTCGGCCTTCGCGGTTAATTTCCTACGGAATATGCATTCGCGTGGCCTCTTCGTATGGAATATCGCAGTCGCATCCTTTCTCTCTTCTTCTGGCCGGTGGCAGGAAATTTAAATAATTTCGCTAATTTGATTCGCGCGGTTCTCGTTAGCCGCCAAATTATACATGCCGCATGATCCCCGCGTTTCTTGCATTTCCGGCAATTCGCTCGGGGATCAATGATCCGTTTGCACGAAGGTGGGAGATGAGGCTCCGTATTCTTCTCGCCACCGGAAGCGAACGATTCCGTGAGCGAGTCGTCCGATTTAAATTTCTATCTAAATTTCACGCTACGCTCTCTCGCTTTCGCTATTGCACGCGCTATTAACGTGTCAGTTGTTAACGATCAATTACTTTCTGAAAGCTGTATCACTTTTCACGAAACTTTTGGTTATACGCTTTTTAGGATATCTCAGATATAGTCTTTTCATGATTTCGATACATTCTATCTATTCTAGTGTATATAAAGTAGATTGTTTGATTCTCTTCTACTCTACTCTATTTTCCTCTCCCCGTCGAGTCGCCATGATGCGTCTTGTCGTTGAAAATTCCCGATTGTATATACAGACCTGTATATCTCACGCCGGCGAAACCTATTTGCATTCCGGATAATAACGCGTCGTAAGACACTGCATATTATTTCTGGAATTCCGCGCGTCGACGTTTATGAACCGACGCACGACACTGCGCGATGCGTCGAATAATTTTGCCGATTGGATCCTCGCGCTCGTCGCCCGAGAGTGCGAACTCTTTACGAGTTCCGTAAATTTCATTTGTTCGCGCGAGAGCTCTCTCGCGTCGGGAGAGATCCCTTGTCGCGCGCAATCAGCGCTATTTCGATCGGAAGCGTACTCCAGACTTGTGCGATATCGCGACGATTATAAAGCGACTTCTTTGTTGGCGCGGCGATTCGCTCGCATTACTCGCGACGTTCCAAAGCTTTTGTGGTTAAGTGCGGCGAGTGTTGCGTTAGATAGCACGTGGAATGGTCCAATAAAAGAGAAACAGAGAAAGAGAGAGAGAGAGAGAGAGAGAAAGGAAAAGTGAACTTGCATCCAATCCATTCGAATAATTTCGCTAATTTGATTCAGTCCTCGTTGGAGACAAATTTACGTTCGTCGTGAAGATTCCTACCATAAACACGTCCTTATAAATGCCTGCCTCTTCCTCGTCGTGCCGTACACGCGATCGATCGGCCGATCGGTCACGGTTTAATTGCCGTATCGATATAATTTTGAGCGCGCAATGAGGAGGAGGAGCGATCTCGGTATCTCGGGGTCTCCTCCTTTAATTTCAAGGACGACGACGATACGCGGTCAATTGCTCCTCCATGCTTCTCCCGAGCATATCCTGAGCGAGCTTTGTACCGCAGCGGCGACGTCGAGACATCGAGTCGTGTTGCGTCGCAGAACCGAGCACCGTTGGGCGAGTTTATCGCACGGGATCGGCCTTTGAGGGGAGTCCTTAGAGTGTTAAATGACGTGTGATATCCGTAAAATCTGCGGCCCTCGCGATCTTCCCATCTTCCACCCGCGCGCGTCGTTTCCTACTCGCGCGGCGCATATATACACATATATATGTGGCATGAGAGCCGAGTGGCCGGGCCGAGGTATCATGCCTCGGTGAGATGAAGACGTGCAACGGCGGCTGGCACCGTGCAATCGCAGGTGGTCAATTAGAATCCGCGTTCCCTCGCGCGCGAGCGCACCAGACAAGCACGCATACGCAGGGCACCGCCGCGGTAATCGGGCCTTTACAGCTATCCTTTTTTCTGAATTTATAATTACGAGGCCTGCGGCCGCGCGCTCCGTAACGATCCACGCCTTCCTTTTACCCGGCGTTCGCCTCTCGTTCCCCTCTCCTCCCTCCCCCCTCCCCCGCCCGCCCAATTCGTTCTTTCTCTTCTCGGGCCTCCCTCTCTTTTCCCCTGCGCATAAATAATAAATGTAATAATACTGAAACGTTACTCGAAGTGCCTGAATAATTGCTCCTCTTTATCATACCCTTCATGTATTGCATTAAGAATTAACGCGGATTTATGAGTGATCTTAATGGAAACTGGAGTGAATACATGTTAAATGGTTAAGATCAAGAAACGTATTTGCCTCTATACTTTATGCAGGGAGATAATGCAGTAATTGGGTTTATTGCGTAACTTGAAACTGTTACTTAACACCCCTCTGTTTGTATTGGTTACCCTGCGGGATTGTTTAATGATATTATATGAAGAATATTTGCTCAACATGTTGCTTCTGAGGTATTTTAGAGTAAATACACTTATTTAATTAACTTTATTTGATATTATACAATTATCTGTGTTTCAAGCTATCAAATTTTTTAATATCTCGTACACTTTTGAAAACAAAATTAATATGAGTAAGAGAGACAAGTGTATATGAAATATACAATGAAATATAAAATATATACAGTATATAACGCATATAAATATAAAATAAATAAAAAATGCATTATTTGTATAAAATAATGTATACAAAAATAACGTATTGCATTAAATTATATAAAAACAAAATGTAAGCATTGTATTTTTCATCGAAGCAAAAATGCAAATTTCGCTATTTCGCAAAACTATTTCACTTTTTCGTGTCGTACAAACATTCAGTCATCGCGCATCGATCATCATCAGCTGCATTTCGTTCGGCGAGAAGTTTCTCCGCCAACGGTATCTTTGACGTATGCGCACAGAGAGAGAGAGAAAAGAGAGAGAGAGAGAGAGAGAGAGAGAGAGAGAGAGAGAGAGAGAGAGAGAGAGAACAGACGCATACGGACGTATCATGTGTCCGTGCACACACGCGGGTTATATACACCGACTTCTCCGTTTCTGCGCCGTTCCGGGTTTGACCTGATTCTTTGCCGGGCGCGTACAGTTATGACGGCTATGCTTACCGGCCCGTGTCCACTCTCGATTTTGCCGGGGGAATTCACTCTCGTCGAAACGCGAACGTAACTTGCGCTGAATTTCCATTGGTAGCCGACGCGCTCCACCGATCGCGAAACGGCCTTGCCCGATCGCCACCGCCGACCGGTTGCCGCGGCCCGACCGATTGCACGCCGGGCCTTAAATTTCGATCCGGCAAATCTAGCGTATCGACGATTAATGGCCTCCGTAGGACCGTCCAGCGCGACCCGGTTCTTTATCATCGTGTTTAACCACTCGAGGCTGTTTCTACTCTGTCGATGAAATGATTCATAAATAACATATCGACTTTCTTACTGCGAGATCGTATTTCAGCTTGGCAGTAATTAAGTTTAATGTTAAATTAAAATTATATCTATCATTATTATACGCTTTTAGAAAACAAGTTATTCATTAACTTAATAAATTTCCTGCATACAACGTATTTCTTTCTTTCTCTCTCTCTCTCTCTCTTTCTTTCTCTTTTCATTATACAAAAGCTTCAATATAGAACATGTAGAAATTTTCTTTGTAATATATACATATTTCATATTTTATTCAAAGAATGATACGTTTTAATTACATTTATTGTATAATTTCAAATTTTAGAAAATATTCTACTCAATCTAATTACAGCAATTTAAATGTTATACAGTATCTATAAGTATCTATTGCTTAATAATTAAATTTGTGTAAATTAAATTTTAAATTATCACAACAAATAGAAATATTTATTTGTTGAAACAAAAATCAACGAGTCTGCAAATTGAATTTTACACTTTTATGTTCGGTTTAAACCATCTTCACTGTTGCAATAACATGACATATTGCATTTTCACACGCAGGGGTTATAAATCAGTTCTACGATTTCTACAAGTAATATACGTGTAGGTACTTCTCACAAAGTCATAAAATTAGACGACTCTCGCTCGAAACTAAAGACGCTCCGTAACAACGTTACGTTAACGATCGTCATGTTTAGCACAACGTACACACCATGCTACATTTCTAATCAATTATAAAAGACATTACTAATGTGCGCGGAAATCGTCTTCCACCATCCATCGTGGCATCGCTTGGAAAGTCACTGCGACTCGTTAGTTCTCCATTAAAGATCTCGGAGCGAATCGTGCGGTCACGAGTTGGATTTGATACGGGGTATTCGCGTAATTTGCGAGCCCATCTTTCATTTCTATTTCGGTCGTCATCTTTCTATTCTATTTAGAAAGCGCGCACAATAGATGTATGCTTTAGACGGGACTGAGAATTTGTTTATCATTAAACCGTGCCGATGCTTAGCGAACGTCGCGTTTTGTTTATCGCAATTCTCCGTAGAGGCTTTTCACGTCGTTTTCATGGCCACGTTTATCCGTTTTTTGTAATTTCTAATTTTCTATGTTTACATATGCTATGATACAGCCGTTTTACGGGCCTCGCGATTCATCTCGTTAGCGATATCGTTATCTGGCGCGTGCTTCTCACAAACGCCAGAAGCCATTAAAATTGCCTTGCGCGCGTGATCGTGCATTCATATACGCGGCGCGGGATCTCGCAACGGGGCTCCGGGAAAAACCGGGGAATTCGTGTCGGCCAATTAATGCGCGACGACGTTTCCTCTCTCGCTGCTTTTTCGCTCCCAGGAAACTTGATTATCCGTCGATTATCTCGCAAATTGCCCCGCGACTGTGCATTTATGTTTCTCATTAAGAAAATGTGTGTCGATAAAAGTGCAATAGTCTTTTTTAGCCGCATTTATTGTGGAAACTGTAACTGCGCGTGCATTGATTAACGAACGTGATATCGTCAAGTATTGTTTGAGAACGACTTACTGATCTCGATTGAGAATGGTTACATCAGTTCTAGGTAATCATTATAATAATGGATGGCAACAGGAAGTCTTTATCATGTAGGAAATTAATTCTAAGCAATGTATTTTTTTACTAAATTTTTTACTTTGCTTATTATTTTCTCATTATTGTAGCTTAATGAACTTAATGTGTGGACTTAAAGCAGTGGTCATAATGGAATCTTAAAATATCAAAATATCTGGTAAAAAATATACGTTAAAAGAGATTATAACAATCCTCTTGGCAATCATATTTTCGTCTTCACCGATCGCGATTAATTCGTACCATTAGGTGCGTCTAAATATCGGGTGAGCGATAATGTAACTCTAACTTGACCACACTAACCGAGAAGTGCTCTCCCTCCCTCTCTCGAATAATTATACTTTCCATAAGCGGCCGATAATTACAGAATACCGATACGCCGCCGAAAGGGAGAAACAAAAATGGCTGTACCGCGCGAGGGGAGGCGGGAAGGGGGGAAGGAGAGGGTAAACGGGGGGCGGTGGTTGGACACACTCTGCCTGGGATCGAGCGCGGCCGTCGAGGAAAAACAAGTGACAGGCGTTGTTAATTGGCAGCCTCTAGATGGCAATTAAGATTAATAACAAGCTATGCAATCGTCTTGACTCTGCCAATACTCCTCCGCGCGCGTAAATGCACAGCGTGAACGCGCTACTCGCGATCCGGCCGGTTCCACATCCGCGAGATATCTTCCATTAACGAATCCCTTTGGATTTCATGCACGTTTAATTCATTGATTTTAATGGAAATTAATTTCTTTTTTTATCAGAAATATTATGGCACCAATAATTTTCAAGTAATTAAAACAGTCTTATAAATTACGTTTCAGATGTCGCGATCTTAGATTATGTCTATTTAACAAATAAAAGAACTCTGACTGAGAATGATTAAAGATAAGTAAAGTTAAATAATCGTAAAATATAAATAACGTTTCAAAGAAATTGATGGGAAAGATAAAATCGTCTTGAATTCTCTCAAATAGTCCACGACCGAAGGAAAACACGAGAAATCTACACTCCTTACGTATAAAGGCGAGTTTTCTCTGTAAACACGAAGAAGCCTCTCCTCTGCGGAACAGATAAGTTTGCGGATGGTAATATTACGCGCGCGAATTCGAAGCCCGCGTCCGATACGCGATCGGATACGCTGACGAGATAAAATCAATGATCGAGACTTTCGTTTTCACGTGGCTGTATCTCTCCAATGCCGCCGCGATTACCGAATCCGTTGTCCGACACTCACACGGGACGGTATTTGAAGTATCTCTGGCTGCCGCCGCGCAAAAGATCTTTATATGGTGCCTCTCTTGCGAAAAAGGATACACCTCGCACGGACAGCCATAACGGATGGTATCCGCGCGTGTGGCAATCGGTTTTCTATCTCTGCCCGCGTCTTAAATGCATTATCGCGTGTTAACGACGGACGTTTGCAAGCAATGTCGCAAGGTGCGGACTGCACCTCAATAGATGCCCAATGATGTTGCGATGAAAAAATCACGACGGAACAAGTGTTAATTGACGTGACTTATTACATGCGATGCACCTATCGTGATAATTTTAATTTTTTATCTCTATCGCTGGGAACTTACTTTTCTTATGCGAAATGCATGAGAAAATGTAAATATACAGCGAATTTTCGATCATATCAATTTTATTTTGAAGATTATACGAGATTATATTTCATTGCGTCGAGAATTTATTGCAACATCTTCGGATGCGATAACCGAACGAGAGATATCGGGCACGGTTCGTCGCGTCGTTCATTCTTTCTCGCGTTCGAAATTCTTTCGCGTTCCTGTTCCCGTCGAAAAGGTCGATTCGGCTGTAATACTTATTGGCAGGCGCGCAGCAACAAAATGCGGCGAACCGGTCGCTCTCGCTTTCGAATTCACTCTCACTCTGCTCGCCTTGGGAGAGTAGCCTTCTCACCTGTAGCGATCGAGCCATCTCGGGATTTTAATTTGCCTCAAAATGGAGACATCAGACCTCTTTGTTTCCCTTCTTTGGCTGTCGGCGTCGATGCGCGATCAAGACGGACATTTTGCCGGAGGTCACGCGCGTCAATCATTGTTATTTGAATCCGTCTTAGGAATTGGGTATAGATGAGTGTTGTAGATGTTCCAGATAAAAAAAAACTTGATTCAATCCAATCCAGACACGACAATTATTGCCGAAATGTTGCGTAAGCCGCGCAATTTTGAGGCAAAAAGATATAGGCATTGCTATTTATATTTTTAAATTCAGCTTTAAAATAGAAATATATTACATGCTACTATTTGTATGCGCTTTCTGTCGAAACTGTCTGTTGTCGATTTTATGTTATTGCAGTATAAATTCATTTTGTCGGCTTTGAATGATGCCGATGTGTACTCGCACCGGAGAATATCAGCTGCATCATCGTGCATGCGGCTCGAGGCGATAAAGATGCAGGTCTTTCGTGACTCGCGTAATTACGCAGACGTTATCTCTGAATTCGATTATTACGCGGATATTTAACTGTGAAAGAAAATACTGACACAGAAAATACCGAACGCCGAACGCAAAAGAAGCGAATTGCAATATGCAACAATAATGAGATATTTTTGCGCGACGTGTCGATTGCGCAAGCCCGTCTCGGCGGCCACGAATGACGGGATTACGCTCATCGTCTAATGATCGTCTAATTAGTCGGCAATTCCGTACTCGCGCGTGTCGGTGGGAGGCGGTGATTCCGATCTGGAAGCTCGCATCCGTCATGCCTCATTAAATGCCTAAACGATCGCCGTAACTCTGTCTTGAATTCCATTCGCAGCCATTAATTTGCGAACAACCTCGCGGGGAGAACACTTTGCTTCTATATCGCAGGCTAAATGCATCGCTGAGGATGAAGTTATAAAGGCAGATAACGTCAAACTATTCGAAACGTTGTAAAGCTAATGGCAATTATGTCAAACGTTAAGCATTGCACGAGGGCATACGTTTCGAATTTATAATTTAAGTAATCACGCCGAAACGTCTGCAGATATTGTATTTTTTCTCGAGATTTACGAGGCTTATGGGATGACTGAGTGTGAGTGCAAAGGACCGGCGCCGAGAGCGGGTGTCTTCTCGCGCGAAATCGGGGTTAAGGCGAAACAGGTTGACACCTTGATGGGTTTCGTAATTCCCCTCGCGTCCTCTGCGCTTTCGGGGAAATTACGCGATCTTGCGCAAGGTAGGTGCGCGGCGATTTTGCAAGGCGGACTCTCGCATACGGAGGAGAGGCTGCCGCGTGCGATGCGTATCCGCACGGAGGATAGAAAGCGTGGGCTCGCGAAGGCACGTACTGATATATATTTTGTAGACCCACGCGCCTTCGCGAACGACATTCCTTTCGAGATGGAGTCGCCTCCGGAGAGCGCTCGCCGCGCTCGGACCGCGCGGGACAAGTTGATGCCCACGTATATACGTATACGTGTACGCGGGGAGAGAAACAGCTGTCAAAGCCCGAGCGCGAGCAATGGCAAAGAAACTGTTACGATTAAAATTCCCGGGAACGAGGATACGCGTCCACGGCGCGACCTACTTCGCGCTCCTCCTTCGTGTATACCCGCGATCCGGCCGCGCGAGAACGTTACCGTACTGCACTTCCAAGGTTCACTTTACATATCGAACTCGCCGACTACATATAGAATGTTACAAGTTATGTAGCTAGAAAGTGAAGCGAGCAAGACATCAGGAGATACAGAAGGACGTGGGAGATAACGCGACGTCTCTATATTTTTTACAGAAAATTGCCATGCAGTATTTCATAGCACTTTTAAGGATATTATAATAGTTAACATTTTGCAAGTATATTCCTTTATATTGCTCATATTATATTACGATAACGTCGCGTATATATACTTGTTTAATAATTATATTTAGAACAGATTAGAATATTATAATTGATCAATAAAAGAAATATCGTTTTTAAAGGTTTGTTTGTAATTCGGAAGCAGCTTGTAAGTTTTTTTTTATCCACGTAATTAACTATATCTTAATCTTAATTGGGCTCGCTAATTTCCATAAATTCTTAAGAAAGAATTCTCGGAAGGCTTTTTTTGCATAATATGACGTAAGCGTCACGTGAAATGTCCATGGTCACTTTTGGTAACTTAAAAATATTCACTCACCGCAAACGGCCGCGGTGTGCGGGACAGGCATGTTGAATCACTCACCTGTAACAGAAAAGAAGAATAACATTAGCCGCGAAATACAGGAATTCCTTGAAGGAATTCAGAAATTCCTTCGTCTCCGCCGGAATAAAGGTAGATATTAATGACTGACAATTTGGTCAGCGGGCAATTTTACATCTGTTAATGAATGCGGTGTCAGGTTGATCGTAAACACTTAATTATATATTACTCTGAAAACCGCAAGGACGCGGCGTATGTGACTATTAATTTATAGCTGTATAGAAGTCACACTGAGAGAGAGAAAAAGAAGTCAAAGGAATGTAATGTTTTATCTTGCTGGTAATACTTTATGTTTAGGATATTACATTTGAGATAAAAATCACATTCGATGTAAAAACAATTCTCAATGATCCAATAGAAGGAAAAATAATAAATTGATTGTGTTTTAATACTTTTTTATGTATGCTAATACGTGTAAGAGATTAAATATTATGTTAAATATATAAAATAAAAATAAACTTAAATTAAATAGAGTAAGGCGCGCATATTGAAAAATATATTCAAATAATTTATATCGAATTTTATTAACTAAAAATTTTAATTATATCAAAATTTTAATTCTGTTTCGCAAAATAGGCATGTTATCTTTATCGCTATGTGGTCTTTGTAATTTATACATTTCTGAGTTATATAGGCTACACATTTTATATTCCAATCCCCGTATGCGGAAACACCTTCACCTAACGACTGATGTATGTCGCAAAAAATAGCATTATATGCTAGATGTCCGACTACTTTCTCGGATTTCTACTGACATCTATACGATCAGATAGCTACCGGAAGTGCGGGTATCGATAGTGTCGGGATACACATGTATCTAACATACTACGAACATGATGGCAAAAACGCTTGATATATTAAATGACGAACCCATAATAATTAATGGCTAATAGCTGGCCGTAATTATATAATGAACTGTAATTATGTATAGCGCGAGCTATAATTATACACCGTGATAATTATTTTCGACACACCGATAACGCTTATCTCAATCGCATCGCTTAAAAATACAACGTTGCTATGAAAATTGACGTTCATTAATTGACAGGCACTAACTTTTATCAGATATCCCTCAAATCCCCTCTCTTTTCCCGTCGCATCCATTTTGCATTAATGCAGCATAACGCGATAACTCAAAATCGCCATTTCGGATTATCTAAAGGAGACGTCTGATATATGAATCCGGTTTTGCCGCGCAGCAACGTTTTTTCTCTGGCCGATCTCATTATTCGTAATTATATCTTGTGCTAATTAATTGTCATGTCCCGGAGGAGGCGTTCAGGACCGATGACACCGAGGGCTTGCCTATTAAATCCCGGCCCCATTAATTCCGCGCGCGGAATACCGGTGGCGGCGGGCGGCAGTCGACCTTTGTAAAACGGCAGAAACGGCGCACGGGCGCCGCGCTCAAAGCGCGGAAGTGCCGACACACATGATCTCGTAATGTTCGTCGTCGGGGGTTGCCCGGTAACCCATACGCACGTGGACAGTCCACCCGTGGATTTGCATAATGAGAAATTATACGTGCGCCAACAGCGAGGACACCGTGGCGCGCGAATGGGAACACACACGCGCACGTGCGCACGCACGGGGATCCCCCGAGAGTATAATGATCGCCGGTTATTTATACCGCCGTTGACCTCTGCGGCACCCCGTATGCCACGCGTGAATTACCACGCGCGAATTCAGTGAACGCCAATTCCGAGGGGCGTACAAGAGCGAGACGTGGACATTATGAGGAATGCATGTTGACCGATCCCGTTAATCGCTATCAAATTTGCTAAATAAATTTTGTAAGATGATCTCGTTGCCTGATGATTGATCGCGTCAATCTTTTCGATTGATTCAGTTATAATTAATTCAAACTTTTCTTATAAGACTATATCAGTTCGGTATGTCGATTTACAGAGATGTGAAAATTGTTTCGCAAAGCAAATAAGTTTTTCTTGATTTACTTCTTTAATTACATTTATTTCTCAGAGTGATGTATTATTTAATTCTGTTCGTGAGATAGTTATACACTTTTAAAAAGATATCAAATATCAATACTGCACTACTGTAGGAAAATTTAAAAAAAAGTATCGATATTCAATAACTCTTGTGTTATCTAAAAATTATTGAGATATGATCACATATGTAATGCATATACATATGAAAGTATTGAAGGTCATATTTTAAGTTGCAGTATCGCAGGGATTTTAGTACTTTATACAATCACCGTCTGGATGAAAATCTTAGATATTGCATTCACCGAATAAAAATATCGATACTTTATGATAACAACTGGGATAAAAGGATTAGATATCTTTATATTATCAATTAAACGAAAGCAATTGCGCAGCAATACTTACATACCTCCGACCGATTACGTGAAAGTATCGATATTCTCAAACATCTCGATCGCGTGTATGCGAACACGTTGCATGCAAGGTGCGCGCATACCTACGCCCGCGGAAAGAAATCGCACGTTCGACGGGAACGGCACTTGCTCACGCTTACCGGAGCAACTCTATTAATTACTGTTAATCGTGGCAATTAATCGCGCGACGTCCCGTGCCATCTCCAGATGAGTTACTACATCGTGCACGATGTAGCCGTAGCTCACTGTCATTGGCGTACGAGTTATCGTTTCTTATCGGGGCCGTTACCACGCCCGGCATCAGGTCTTCCCGACCGAGAATCCTCGGGACGATGTTACAACCACTCGAGCACTCGCATGCTTGTTACAACCCCGGCGTCTTTCATAAGCCGTCACGTCAGGAGCGCGTGAAAACTCGTGCGAGAGCGAGTTTCCGATCTGGGAATGTGCATGCGTAACAAGAAGCAGAGAGAGTTTAATATACAAGCTATTCAGCTTGTACATGAAACTAAATTTTATCAGTCGTTAGTATAACTGAGCTCATTTTTTAAAATCACGCTTTACATTATCCTTATAATTGTTTTTATCAATTATCTATAATTCGATCACAGCATCAGTAGATCTCAAAATTGATCACGAAAAAGACTTCACTGAAATTATATCTCCTAAATTATCTGCAGTGCTTTACGTATATAGGAAACAATTGGTGAAAAAATTCAAATGTTTCTTTTAATAAACCGGTCCCGTTCGGCACCGCTGACCGTCCGAACCCGCGCGCTGGCGTTACGCGAAAACTTGAGCGAACTTCTCAAGGAGTTCCAGTTCGACGCGTAAAACAGGTAATTCGCGTCCCGAGACACACGAACTCGTTTCCCTCCGACATGACTACGCGATAGATACCTACGTAGGTACGTGCACACGTGCACACGCCAGTCGCGCTTGCCTTCGCGGCCTTCCCGTGCGTGCCGCAACGGAGGGAAAGAAACGGGAGGAAAAAGGAGATTAAAAAAATAAAAAGGAAACGACGGCGAGTCGAAGGACTTGCGCCGTGAAAAAGGAGAGCGCCGCGAAGTGGAGTAAATGTCAACAGTTAATTGCGAGTGTGCAATGCATACACGCAGTGTCCTAGAACTGTCGTCAACTGCGCTTTTCATCTACAATTCTCTGGCTAATTACAATTAATGTTTACTTCAGGATAATTACATTATAATTACATCAGGCAATTCTTTCTCGCTGTGGCATTTCGTTTTCCAAAACTTTCTAATTAATTGTGTCCGACACTTGTGAAATTTCGTACGTAGAGTCTATAATAAAAGTTACAAAATATAAATTTTTCTTTCTGCGGTTTTTTCTTTTGTTGCCAATCATTTACAATATTCTGTCTTCACTCTGATTGTGAATTTCAAATTTATTATAATTTTAAAATTTTTTATTGTGTTTATAACTTAGGAAAACCACTTATAATAACACTCGTATATTTTTTGGAGAATAAAATCGTTATTAGTTCTTTTCTAGGCAAAAAGTCCGCAGACAAATGTCGAAAGCGGCGACAGTTGTCGAGGCACACTGTACACTGAGGCTGGAATAAATTCTTAGGACCCGTTTTGCGGGCTCGTGGACTGTCCATAGACTACTGTAAATCAATCGGTTGCGGTTTTGCAAAGCGGTCGCGGTTCTGCGGCGTTTAATTATACCATTATTCGCCGTTCTGCCGCCATAGTCCGCGTGACGAAACGACGAAGTGTACGATCGTGAATGAGAACTGTGCGCCGCGCCGCTGTAGATACGTTTCGTCGGCGATTAATTTCTCAATAAAGTAAACCTAGCCATTTCAGTCTGTGAATGACGCGAGGAATCCGAATAGCTTAATTACTTGAAAGTGATTGCAGCAAGACTAGCCGCGATGCTATTCTTTGTTGGTCAACTGATTATTTTATTAATTGTTCAATTTTACCAATTTGTAGTACGTTTTATATATTAGAGATCTAATGTTGTTCCTTGTTTTATAATTGTTTCTTCTAAAATTTTCATCTATTACAAAAATTAAACATTAATAAATTACAATAAAATTAAAATATTGGTTTCAATTAAATTTATATTTATTACTATATATCTAGATTAATCCATAACATATTTCCTGTATTTTTAGTCGTATTCAAAAGCGGAGTAATCTCTATATGCCACATATATATATATATATATGTATATCATTGCATTGAAAGTGCATCTTTCTCATTACCGCGGTGAGATTCATCACTCTCTGACCTTTCTGCGCAAACAACGCGTTTCTAATTCATTTTAGAGACTTTGCCGATGTGTGCATACACGCTTCTTGCGTTCTCCACAGCGAAATTTTCTGAGCCGCAAAGTGATTTCGCTGACCGGCAATTTGTCGTAATCACTTTCTTGCGTGCGCGTACGGAGAATCGCGTTATCGCGCCGCAGATGTGTCCGAGCTGATATATAAGGTGAACGGACAATGGCCACCGGTTATTATCCCTTCCCGAATACGATTCGCATAGGACAATAATGGAAAGCTTCGTGCCGCGTTCGCCCTCAAGCATGCAAGATGGTATACGATGTGGCTCCGATAATTGGAAGAAAGTATTTCATTGTTCGCCGAATCAGACTGTGGCGTTATTAACGTGTTATTCTTAAAGTAGCATCAGCACACGGATAAATTGAATTAGCGAGGGTGAAGTGAATTTTACGTTAAAATTTCACTCTCAGCGTCTCTATATAACTTTCGTTCTCGCTATAACGTAATTTAATTTTTAGTACATCTTTTCTTCCTCAGAAATGTAATATTTAAGTTAACATTTGTAAATTGTCGTTTGATTCACCTCCTCCGATTTCATCTGCTATATCCGTAACTAAACGACAAGATATAAATTTCATTGAAATTACGGATAGCTGCTCAACCCACAGAGTTCCGGAAACCGCGTCGCTTCAATTAATAAATTGACGATGGCAGACCGCCATACAACATCGCCGCGACCGTGTCGCGTTTGCAATGCAAAACCGCGCGTGCATAAGCGCGTAAACAATTACGTTCGCCGCATAAATCGTCAGCGCGGGTACATGATACAAGTAACTTTACGATAACGAAATTCTGCGCCGCGTCGCGCTGAATTTATAGCCCCGAAGGATTCGCGTTCTTTTCATTCCGGAGGAGGCAACCTTGCGGTGTACACATCACGTGGGTGTGGACCTGAGACGAGTTCTGAGCGCGGCGAGACGCGATATTGAGAGTTGGGCGAGGTCGTGGTAGGTCGTTCCTTCGGCTCGTATACGCCGTGCCGTACCGTGCGCCGTCGAAGGTAAAGGCGTTCTCATATAAAACGAAGAGCGGAAAATGAAAAGATTTTAGGTCACTCCATCTCGGATTTTTCCTCGTATACGAGCGCAACAAAGCAATTAATGTTGCTTTAAAAATAAAATGTAGGTGCGCATATGAAGTAAATATGTACATACATGGTGCAAACATCGATGTGTAACTTTAATTATTAATGTAATTATTAAACGCTAAAATTAACGTTTCAATAATTGGCAATAATCTCATAAATGAGTATCTAGATATAACGTGACGTGGTTTTAGTGGTGAATGAGCTTTTCAATAGACTGGCGTGGACTGTCAGATTATCTTTTTTTCTTTTGCAAGACTATTGCATCGTACTTCTGCATGCCATGCTCGTGCAGAGCGGCGAAGCGCTCAGTCAAGTTCACTGGGTTAATGATTATCTAACATTTTCCCATTCTCGCGTTCACAGGCCATTTGAGATGTTCCAGAGGCATGGAAAAAGTGATAGATCGTTTCGGTTTCTCCGATTAAAATGTTCTTGAGCAAGCGCGTTAAGCGCGGTAACCTTTCAGGGCGCACTTTGCACGTGGATTTCATATATATGTGGTACAGAGACGACGTAATAATAACGGACGTGCAGTGTGTTGTTTTAAATTAACTTTGCGAAAGACACGTACCAGTATTATAATTACTACAGTTTCATAAATCATATAATCTTTTCATTTACCGAGTATCCTGCAAGTCAAGTGGAAGCATAAAGTCTTCCTCACTAGTCTCGTAAACACCGTCTATTTTGCAATCTGTATTTATGAGGTTCATGAAACTCTCCTTCAGCGTTAATGCGGCTGCAAAAAGGACTTAAGTAAGAGTAGTGCGAAGCCTCGGGCAGGTTGATACTCGCATGACGGTACTGAGCATGCAATGAATAAAATATCGACACTTTTTTTTTATTTATGCTTTTTCACTTTCTCTCTCTCTCTCTCTCTCTCTCTCTTATTCTCTCCAACGCGTTTCGCTTGCCAATGAATTGCTTAACTGAGGCACATCTGAGGAACTGCGGTGGGATTCTTCATGTGGCGAGGGGAAGAGGGAGGTGGAGACGCGACACGTGAACGGGCTCGGCTTTCCACATTATTTATCTCCGGCCGCTTTATTAACGTCCTTCCACCGCGGCTTATTAAATAAAGCAATTCCCCGCGTAGGTGACCTCCGACCTCGGCCGGCGCAGATCCCGCAGAGATATCGGTTTCGTTTTCACCATGACGCAGTCGTGTATACACCACACGGCTGCTCTCACGTCAGTGTGAGCGCGGGGGTGTGCGCGTGTGCGCGTTTTGCGCATATATAGGTACATATGTATCGCGCACATCGAATATATCGTCGATACTGCACCGCGGGCAGAGGCGTGGCTACCGGTACAGGTACAGAGTTCTTTTCCTCGGCAAAGAGATAAGAAACAAAAAAAGATGAAGGTTGAAAGGAAAATCGGAACACATCAAAATTAATAGAATTATTACGTGTGCTACGTAACAATTAGTGATTTAATTATTTGAATTTACGCAGACTGTTTCAAAGGTTTTTGTGTGATTTAAATTTAAAATTATGTTGCGGCAACACGTATTTACAAACTTGATATTTTGCGTTCGGAAAAATTAAGAGACTCGTAGTAGGAAATTATGGTGGTTTTATGTAGCATATTGTGGTGCGCCTAACTATACTAAATAGTTCTCTTCGCGAAGAATCATAGCGGTTATGCGAGAGCGCATACCTGTTTATATACGCGGTGAACGTCGGCGGTTTGCGGTTGTGTGTTTGTCGGTGCATCGTTGAGCAACCGGCGCATACATTAAAGTTCCACTGGTAGTGTTTGTATATAATAATAATAATGTGTATATAACAACGCTATAAGTATACGTGTGATATGCATAACACTTTTAAAACGTGTAATAATCGTAATAACGCCTTTAAGAAAAGTATTGAGATGAGTGAAATAATGAAAACTCGTTATTATATAAATTTTCTGCAATACGCAATGCACACGTAATATAGTGCTCTGAATGTATAAACATTTTTTTGCGAGTCAAATTTTTGAACTAAAAGTTTTCCATATATTTTCTCGCTCAATTTACTTCAGCAAATCTCCCGATTGCAGAAGAAAAGGCGTTTTTGCGTAGGTATCAGCTATTAATTTTAATCCATATTACTTGCTGATGTCGGTCGGTCATTTTTTTTCGGGAGTCAAAGTTATAAATTGAAAATTTTCTGTATATTTTCTCGCTTGATTTACTTCAGCAAATCTCCCGATTGCAGAAGAAAAGGCGTTTTTGCGTAGGTATCAGCTATTAATTTTAATCCAAATTACTTGCTGATGTCGATCGGTCATTTTTTTTCGAGAGCCAAAGTTATATAAATTGAAAGTTTTCTGTATATATTTTCTCGCTCGATTTACTTCAGTAAATCTCTCGATTGCCGTGGAAAAGGCGTTTTTGCGTATAGGTATCAGTTATCAATTTCAATCCAAATTACTTGTTGACGTTGGTCGGTCATTTTTTTCAGAGCGAAAGGCGCTTTGCGAAAGCAACACACTTCGCGTAACGCCCATTGCATTATGCGAACGCGCGCCGCGGCAACAACACGGATCCGTGCGGATCGGTCGCGCGGCGTGGTGTGCACAACGGATCCGTTGTACGGACTTTAGTAGGCGCATAGGTATTAGCGTGACTACGGTTTAGACGGTGTGTGCGCGCAATCCGCTACCACACACGTGTCCCGCGTGCATCGCGGCCGATACTGGCGAGTACGGCACTACGGCGCGCACGTGATAGCGGCACACCGGCCGCGACGTGTGTTTACGCGCGGGCAGGTGCATGTGTGTGCACACGCCGCATGCGGAACGCGGTGTTATGTGCACGTGTGCTGCAACGGCGAACGGCCGCGGCACGCCGGTCTCGGCACTGCCGTTCCGCAGGTGAAGGCGATATTGAAAGTACGGTTCCGTTTTGTTTCTCGTGAATTTGCAGCGTGTGAACGGTAAGCCAAGCCGGAGCCGAGCCCAGCAGACACTCTGCATTCGAGAGCAGAGAGTCGCCGGTCCACGACGCGATCGCCGGCTTGTAATTCTCTCGGGCGCGAGCGGCAAGAGAGAATTCTCCGCGGATAAGTAAAGCGCATTTCGAAATTCGTTCGGCGCGAATAATCGTCTTCTATGCGGAACGCGGATCGGCGCGCGTCTTGCGGCCGCGCGGTTACGAAAATATTGCGACGCTCGTGTAGGCGGAACAAGATCGTAATGAGGAGAGAAGGTGGACATAAAAGAAGTAAAAGGCATACGTTAGCAACCCTGTAACCTGTTGCTCAATTATTGCCAACATTTTAATACGTCATTAAGCAGCTTACGCGATTGGCAAATTATATATATAGAAAGATAGTTTAAGAATTTTCTTAGCAAATTCGTATCGTGCAATCGTTCGTCGTATTAAAAGTTTACAGTGTATCGTATTGATACTTTCTCTCTCTGTCTCTTCCATAAACGGCAAAATCGCCCTCGTAAAATTATCATTATATTCTCCGCGCGTTTATCTCGACCCCGTTCACGAAAACCGTACGACGTTTATTGCGTAATATACTTGCTCGTTATCCGGCACGCCGAGCAAGTGCAAATATATCTCTCGGCAATTTCACTTTCTTAAAGTCGAAATATTCGGTAAAACACCTATCGCGCCGTAGATATTGTAATTTATACGATAATAATACTGTTCACGATATAGCTCAAACGAGAATGGAAACACTCGGCCGTAACGATAAGGCTTCATAGCAGTCATTGTCCTGAATTCCTTTCGGTTAAATGTGAAGTTTCTCCGTGCGGGAGGAGAGATCGACTACGCCGCAACTGATGCAAATATCCTCTGGCTGTCGGAAGGCCAGATTGACGTATGTCACGTATGATAATCAGACAGTCGTAGAAAAAAAAGGCGGAATGATATACTTGCGTGATAGGTGTTTTTTTTGTGTTTAATCGGAATAGATTATCGATTACCTAAAAAAAATTATCTAAAAACAACTTAAGCTTTAATTTAAGTTAACATTATCTAATAATTAACGAATTAAAAAATGTTTTAATATGTCTTTTTACGGTTTTATATTTTTATGGAAACTACAATTTATTCGATAGAATTTATATGTGGGTATACATATATTTAATTAAATATTTTTATCATATATTAATTGTATATGTCTAATTTTTTAAATATCATATAAAAGAAAATTAAATATCTTTGTAAAAATGCGCCTGCATTTTTTAAAAATCTAAAGTCAATCTTTTTGCTGATACGCGTTTCTCGAACAGATGATCGAGAGCAAGCAGCGGAATAAGCTGTTGCTGTCCGCTAATTCTGTGTCACACACACAGGCGCGAGCTATTCAAATGGCAGCAGTTATAGTTAATCCAGCATTAAGCAGCTTATGACCGGATCGGGGTCTCCGCGCGCGACTCGTAAGTCTCGTATTTTCTCGTTGACAACGCTCGCGCCGCCGAGTTGGTATAACGACTCGTGAATTATAACTATGAGAATTCCGGATGTCCCTGAGAATTATCGCTACGTCTGGGAACTGTCTGATTAATCCAGTTTCAATTATGCATATGGTTATCAATCTGAATGTAATCGGATCATTTTAAAGGATCATTTTTAACTAAATTTTGACGTTTTATTTTGAATAATAAAATTCATTAAGTATTTCCCTTTCAAGACAATTAAAATAATAGATTTCTTTATATATGAAGTTGTATCAGTGCATTACAACATTGTATTATGTCAAATTATTTAATTTTTTATTATTTATGATTAAACATTTATCAACGTCTTCGTTATTTTTGTTAAGAAATAATATATACCAAATTAATCAAAATATGCTTAGATATTGTATATCTATATACATATATACTCAAAGATATTATCGGGAGCTTAAGAACTGTATTTAGAAAAACACGTGTAGGTAATAAAATAGTAAATTGACATCGTCAATTAGTTACAAACTTGTACCTGTTTTGCCTTGAATGTTTCGCCTTTTTCTCGCGCGATGAAACAAAAATATTTGTTCGATCAAAAGGACAAAACACGAGGATGAAGCGAATGAGGATTAAAAACAAGAGAAATATATTCACTCGCTTATTCTTGGTCCAACCATGTAAAATCCGTGACAAATGAGCTGGTTTAGTCATGTAAATTTTTCGTCGCTGAAAGATCGTATTTTAATGTGGTTTTTAATTTCCCTGCTATTTGTATCTTTGAAGTTTTATATATTTTTAAAAATTCATATTTTCTTAAATGCCATGCTTTTTATGTTTGAATCCGTACGTCTGTTTAGAAAATATAAATTCAAAAATAGAAGCATTTAAAAATCTCGAAAAATAAACCTAAGTACAATAATATGCATATAATATAAAAATAATTTTAAAAAAAGATTCAATAAGGAAACATCGATTGTCCTTTAGCAATTTGCGAGAACCGCGAGAAAAGTGGCGCAGGATATGTGAGTCATAATCGAGAATAGATCGAAGGATAGATCGGTGGATCTGCGACGAATCCATATAGGGTACGGACAGGTCCTCGCGCGAGCGATCGGTGCCACTTATGGCAAATCTTAAGAATCCACTTTCGATTTCTATACGGTCGCGATCATTCACGGAGTATAAACGCGAAATCTTGTTGCGTATAAACAGAGTCTAGCGACGTATACATACAGCGTGCATGTACGAAGGTGTATGAATACAGAGAGAAAACGAGAAAAAGGAGCGAGGGAGAGAGAAAGAGAAAGAGGTCATCTCTTTCGCGTGTTAGTTTCTTTGTGCGGGAGCAAAGGGCCTTCTTCTCTCGGCTCACCGCCGCGCGCCGCCGCCTCTCTCGATGAGATATTACGAAATTCAACATCTTTTATTGCGCACCGTAGGAGTCAGATTTCCCTCCTGAAATAACGCTTCCCCCCCTGCATCGTGGTTGCCTTCCTGCTCGGTCGTATCGACCGCCTCCCGTATTCCAAGATTCCAATGCATACGCCGATAAGGCCCGCGTAAATCTGCGGATTAATCGTGTCGAACGGTGCATCGTTGCTCCACGTCTCTTATTTGCCGTCTCTTACAGTTTCTATCTCTTTCTCCCTCCCTCCCTCTTTCTCTTATTTAGCACCGCCCGGCGTGAGATAATAAATCGGGAAAGGTGAGCTTCCTATTTTTTTCATTCCGAAGAGAGAGAGAGAGATAAAGGGAACAATATTCTATTGCGTTCGATTTGCTTGTCTTACGGTATGGTGTTTGGCACATTTATATAATGCAACACATAAACTTGAAAGCTCGAAATTTAAGGTTCGAATTATTTATTTTTTTATCATCGTTAAATTGAGAGCGTGCTAATGAATGCGCATTTTAATCAGCTTACCGTTCCATCAAAATGGCAATCTAAGAAATGCTAATGGAGGATTATTCTAATCTAAAATTGCATCGCATTATAAAGTATTAAATTAATCGTGCGTTTAATATTAAGAATTAAAAATCAATTTTATAATAATTATATTAAAAACAAGTAGTTGATATCATTCTAACAATTTTTTTACACGCTATTAACATGTTCTATAAATAATTTTTTATTATATTTTCTATTGAAAATTACAATTTAATATAATTCACAAAAATAAAAACTTGTAAGAAAATTATTAATTATTAATTAATTAATTAATTAGTTATTAATTCATAAATAAAATAGGATTAAAATAGAATCTATAGTAAATGTATACAGTTGAATCAGCAAGTTATAATAAATTCGAGTTTTGGAAAAGAAAGTTTTTTTTTTCGTCATCACTGACATCACCCGTGCTGAGCTGTCGTGCCGGACGACTGATGCGATCAGCATCACCAAATACGAGGCTACACCTTGATTAACATCCAGCCGGCGCGTACCGTGACGCGTCATGTGTACCAGTAGGGCACACACGGCGCGGCGATCCAATCGTCCGGCGCGCATTGCACAGGCCGAGGCCGCAGTTGTGCGTACAGGTCGTAATTAAAGGACTGATCTATCGATCCTTTCGGATCTGTCGACATGCCGGACGGCTACCTGTGCGCCGCGGTGCACGTGCATGCCCGTAGTTACGTACGTTTTATATACGGTACGGAACGTATGTACGTGCATCCACATACGCTCTTTCGTGGTGTACACGCGGCGGCCATATATGGTGCAGAGACGTTAGCGGTCAGTCCACCGTATGGTGGTAGCAACGCGCCCGCTACCATCTTTATCTCGGTCACGGCGACTCCGTGAAAGTGAGAGCCTGGCCGAGTGAGAGCCTCCCTCTCCGCGTCTCGCGCGATGCCTCGCGCAAGTAGTACTCGCACGTACGTATTATCTGGGCAATTCTCCTTCGTTTGCGTGACTGCGCCGTTTCTCTCTCTCTTTCTCTCTATCTACGTTCCGTTCGTTCGTTCGTACATTTATTTGTTGCTTCGTCTTTTTCCCCGTTTTTTTTTCCAGTTCCTCCGCGCGTGTTTCCTCTACGTGTTTCCGCCGTTTGCCTCATTGAAGGAATGTGCACATTCGCAAGAGTGCGCATTCATGTGGATTATGTCGGTCAGGCGATCGTCATTGATGTATTGACGTGCGCCGAGAAATTATGACGCGTTGTTTCGAATGTGAATTCAATTTTTGTAATTGTAATAATACATTGAATCATTTTTCGCAAAATTATGTATGGATCTCGATATTTAAAAACAAGATGCATTTAAGTAAAAAGAATTTGAAATTATCCACTTTTTATTATTACTTTTTTTTATTTATCACTGACAATGAAATCAGGAATTAATCTTTATGAATCTTAACATAACCGCCATTGCTCCTCTTCTCCCTCCCCCCCCCCGTCGAAAGAGAAAGTTAATCCTCTCTTCCTTTCTTTCTCTTTTTTTTCTGCGAAATGATTAACTCCCTTTCATTATCTGATTACAGTTATCCAATTAAAATATGTCGGGCTGCCGCAGGGTTCGGTAATTGGATGATGGTCAACGGAAGAGAATTGCGTTTTAGGCGGGTTTCACACGGACATCGTTGGTGAGTACCATAATTATATCATGCTCGTAAATGCATCTTAGCCTTCACGCTCATAGTTTTCTTGGTCCTGAGAGACTTGAACAATAAAATATTAAAATTTCTATAGTGGTGACTAATATTTCCAAAGATTAGGAGTGAGTAATATTCCTGGTGAATGCTCACTTAGGAAGTAATTTACGTGTTTTTCCCATTTTTCTGTCTTCTGGATCGATTCGTTAATATATTGTCTTTCTTCATACAATTTTATAATAATGTTAAAAGAAGCTTTTTATATTTGTGCGTTATTTAATGTTTGGTCCAATGCAAAATTGATTTCATGCTAAATCGATTTTAGCCTTGAATTCCATGCGATACATGGATGCGGTTTGACCTTGCTTTCTTACTTCTTTTGTCTCTTTTTCGTATTTCTTTCAGCTTTATTTTTTTTGCATGCATCGCCTGTAATCTGGTCCAGTCTATCGATCAATTCGCTAGCGGACCCATTCTTGAATATATTGCGCGCAAGTTACTTTTGACTGATTACATGTTAGCCGCGTCTAATTCGCATGTTAACGCCACGTGAAAGAGTAGTCTTAATAGACCGTGAAATTTCATTCACGACTGGAAATACATTGAATCGTTTTTAGTCCTCAAAAGAAATATTGCACACTTATGAATGTATATAATATGTTCTGAAAGAAAACAATTTTAAAATAATTTTAAGAACTATTTTAAGAACAATCTTTAAAGCAACATGTTTTTCTCCAATAAATTATTGGAATGTTAATGTATTATAATAACACATTATTTTTACTATATATTACAGTATATTTGAATTTTTTTACTTTCATATTATACATATGATATTTAGAAGTTAATACTAAATATGTTTTTCTTTTGTATAGATTTATATACATTCTTTAATCACTGAAATAACAGTGAATACTCAATTTCACGAAATCAAGGAAGCAAAAATCTTTTAGTCATACATAATTGAATTTCTGAAGGGATTAATGAATTGCGTCTGATCATGTTTGTCTGCCTTTTCTTGATTTCGAACAATTTGACCATCTTCGTCCTACTTGAGGCTAAATTGTTCGTATTGTTCGCGGACCAATTTATTAATTAGCAAGCGCTATCGCGAATGACTCTTTCCGACCTCGTCTCCATCTATACGGTAGCAACTGTGCTCTAACAAATAATCGCTTCGGTTAAGAACTTTATCGTCTTTCGACGTTGTTTCGAAACATCTCAGTTTTATATCTCTCATCGGACACTTTCTTCGCGGCGCAATCTCGCGCGCATGGATAACCCCTTAGATACTGTCGAGATACATCGCTCTCTCACTCCCTCACTCTCTTTCTTCGCGGTAATGGGTATCTCCGGCATTCATCTGGCGACTGCTGTATCGCCGATCAGAGGCCGTTTAGATTTATGCAACGGCAACGTGACACATTCCAACATATTCCGACATCCGACAGCGCAGATCCATCGTATATTTATGCAAGCCTTCTATTACGTATATATGCTTGAGCAAGCATTAAGGAGATTTGTTGCATCTCCTTAGGATTGATCTTGAAATGAAGAAGGATGATTTATTAATAGCAATAATCACGTCTTCTCCAGGGCGAGTATCTTTTTTGCGCGTACTAAGTAGCAATTAATGTCTAAATCATTTGTTTTGTCGTAGATGTTTAAACAGGAATTTCGTAATAATCAACAGACAAGCTTATTATTTAATTACTTACATATCAAATTAAATCTATAACATGAAATAGATTTTTCAAATTTATCCTTTATGATATACATATATAATGAACAAATAAAGAACAATGATGATTGTAAGTAACAAATAAAAATAATAATTTCTTTTCTTTCTTACGCGCGCATCAAAATTTATGTAATGTTACGTGGTGTAACTTGGAATACGATGCGAACCTCGGCAGATTTGCTAGCTACATAAAAGCGAATAGTTACATCAACGTGATCTACCACGCCTGAACATAAACCCGACCGCGAGAAAGATCGGTTTCTTAAATCCATAGCGGATCCGCGATCCAGGAGCCGGCTCTATCTCGATGAAAGATGGAACGGTTTGTTTTCCATTTTTCCCACCCGGTGTCTTTTTTTCTTCTTATCTCGTCGTTACGAGCGCGTGAGAAGGGAATTGTGTGCACGCGTTTTCAGCGATAACGAAATAATCGTCCGTGTCGGAGCGTGGCGTAACTTATGGCTTGTCGATTTATCGTTAGGATTATCTGGACTATATCTTCGTTAGGGTACCTGTCGGTCGCCCGGTATCGATCCGATCTACCACGCCTCAATATATAATAAGCATTCTGGATGGGAAAAACAATGCTTTCAGTTTGCGTAACGCCACGTCACAGTTTTACAATTCGGGAGCGCGACCAGAGCGACGCGACTAAAAAAAAAAAAGAATATTAAGCAAATGCTCAAAACGCAAATATTTTTTACCAATGTCTGATAAAGATTAATTTTATTTTTTTCAGATATTAATCTACATTATATTTATCTACATTAAATTTTACTTTTAATATAAAAATTTGCAGATTTTTTTATTGTATTAAATATTAACGATGTTCTTCGCTGGCAGCTGCAGAAATATTATTGCTCTTTCTCTTCTGTCGGAATGATGCGGATATCGCATAGAGAACTGCGTAAAACGATTGTAATATCGATAAATTTGTTGCCTAATAGAATTTACGATTATTTCATACCCTTTCGCGCTGATAGACCGATCGTAATGCTTTTACGTAGAGAACAATGCAAGTGCACCGGCGTGTACGTTGCCCTGGAAAAGCTACATTCAACCTCGCCACACCTCGCTTCTCTTTATCTTCTCTGGGAATAATCGACAAGTCCGGAAGAAAAACCGAATATCTCCTTTGAATAATATTATAAGGAAACATGGAAACGTGACGTAAAGAAATTTATTCTATGTATATGTAAATTTACTTAACTGTCTGCTCAAAAATATCATTTAGAAATATAGAGATAACATGGATAATCGTGAGGGTCTTTTTCTTGACTTATAAAGAATATTTTTTCAATTTTTATAAAAAAAATATTGAATTCTTGCTTCGAGCTCTTCTTCGAATTAATTGAACTTTCTCCATTGTACTTCAACAATAATGTTTATCTGACGTAGCGAGCGTATCTTCAACTGTCAAATGGTATTGCTGCATTTTCATGCGAGAACAATGACGAAACATTTCGCCGTCGATTCATTGAATTGGCTGCTCACACGATAAAGTTAGTTGGGAGCACTTAGGACATAACTGAGCCTCGCAATTATCCCGTTCGCGTTAATGTCTGCGAGGGTGCGCGGCGATATTTCCGCGCGGAACGAGGAGAACAATGCGAGTTTGCGCGGACCCTTGGAGAGCCTTGGAAAGGTGGGCTACATCGGGGTCCGATCTACCACGCCTAGGTACAAGAGCGCGCGCGGGCCTCGCTTCTAAGCGAGAAAAACGACGTTTTAAATCGCTCCGCTTGCGAGCGAGAGCTGTATACCGCGAGCTGCGTTGCGCACTGGCCGGCCGCGGCGCACTGCCACGGAGCGAAATGAGTTATGCTCACTGCCAGGCTATTGGCATTCGTGTCGTGTCGTAAATCGGACCTGACACCTCCCAGAATGAAATCAGTGGTTGTCAGTGCGCAACGTCGGTACGGCGCGGCGCGCGGCGGCGGCCGCAGCCGATATAGTTCGCAGCCGTGATTTCGCAAAGCTCGCAGCAGACCGCAGCTTGCGGGTTGGCAGGTGTCCCTTGCTTAATCGCCGATCACGCCTAGAATCTGTCGAGTCTTTGCATTTTATTTCCAACGAGAGGCAATATTGCGTCGCGAAATGCTGTTGTCTATAGGGAGCGAGGTCTCGCGTTAACATTTTATTGATACTTTATTACACCGGATGTTCGACAATGAGCTACTCTACACGCTTTTCATTTAATTATTTAATTGTAATAGCGTCGTTTGTCGTAGTCTTAATTGTTCTGACAATAATGTCGGAAGATATACGAAGGAAAAATTAGAAAAATCGCAGATTAAATCGGAAAATAATAATTATTGTTATTAGGCAAATTATATTATCATTATGCCTATAAAAAAATTATAACAAGAAAAAGTAAAATTATTTTCCTTTACATATTTACATATAACGGCAGACTAGGCATCGCTCGATGATACTCGCTCGAGAATCTCGTCCCGCCTCTTTCGGGATGATAACATGATAACGTGTATACGTAAAGAGAGATGTGGAAAATTGACGTGTTACAAGTGTCCGGCGCACGTTAACTAGCATAAGTGCCGGAAATCTGTGCGCGGCCGGCCGTACAATTTATTATCTCGACGTACGACGTCGACGAGCGTAGCGGAGAGTTTCGCGTGACGGTATTTGTCGTGCGAATGGATGTGTTACGAGACAGCTTAATAACATGATCGCGTGACATTTCAATAATAATACCTACCGCCATTTCCCTTTTAGTCGTAATGATAGGATATCGATAGGGCAAAAATGGGAGAGAACTGTGCGCGCGCGCTCGCGGACGCATGACAGAAGGTCGACGGCGACGGCGACGACGACGATGACGGGGAGGATACAATGATGTGTGCTCGTAATTTATCGTGCAAGTGTATGCTGTCACAATATACTGGCATTGCATCAACGAGCTGCTGGAATGCTGATTATAACGTTCCGCGTACACGCGAGAACATGCTTGCAATTATATTAATCGTGCTTCTCCTTTTATTTTTCATTAATCTCTCTTCTTTAATTGAATGTAATTAAATTGATTATTTGAAGGAATATAAAACATACAGCAAGAATATATAAACAGCAGAGTTGCATGTAAATTTTTGAAATTCTGAAACATTGGCAGTACGCATTTTTATTTAATATTATTAAATCTGTATAGTAGAAAAATTTTAAAAATGGGAAACTATATGAAACATTTTTAAGAATTGACATCTTTTGTATTGTAAAATACATTTGAAATTATTTTATACTTTTATACTATTGCTTGATGCTATTTTTCAATTCAAATTCAAATGCATTTGGTTGAGAAAATGACTCCTTACATCACTCAATAAAAAATTGAATTTTTTAATTTCACTTTTCTTTTCTTTCTTTTAAATTCTCTCAGTAAAGTGTCTTGCGAGATATTCGTGAAATCCTGATGAAACATTCGTATACATTTCGCACAATGTCGACGTTACAATGGAACTGTTTTGCGGTTACAAACAAACCGCGGAAAAATAAGCAGCGTGAAAATCGCGTTGCATTTCGCGAGAACGAGTTGAGGAAAATGAGAAGTTAAAACACGCGAAGGTTTCGAGCGTAGATTTCGCCTTATGATTGTGAATCACGGTAGCGTTTTGTAGTTAGTAATCTGCAATCCGTCGAGGCGTTCATCTCGAGATTAACTACGTAAACATTGTAACAGCATTGTGATTTACAAATTGCATTCGCGGAAGATCGTTGTATTGTTGCCTTTCGAGGAACTTTCGTCGACGTTCAATCAAGAGTGAAAAATGAGTCATTACAGATATCTGCACACATAATGATACGTTCGCGACGCGAAGTCTCTTGCACACCCGATAATCTGCTGATGCGAGAAAAATAATGCTGCGTCTCGATAAGAAGAAGAATAATGCCTGCCGTGGCTAACGGCTGCAGCAAACCGTGCAAAAATCTGCGCAAACGGGACAGTCGTCGCATTCCAGCCGTCAGCGCCGAATGCTTCTCGATACTTTTTTTTTCTCCGCACGTCGGGCACGGAAATTTCCAGAATGCCAATCGCCAGATGCAATCGCGAGATGCACGTGTCTGCAGAGCCGGAAACAGGCCGTTGCGGGCCGCGAGCGCGGGCGCCTTTCTACAGCCTCTCTATCGTGGCTACGATACGCGAATTCGTGCAAGGCACTGGTGGACGATTTTTCTAGCACGCTCCACGAATGCCTGAATCGTGCCTGAATTCGACCTCGAATTTTCGATGATTATCGATCCGTATGCATCAAGCAACGGTTGATCGCTCGGCGCCGCGCCGCCGCGCCGTTCCTGCCCGAGTAAACGGGGTAACGATCGGGCACGAACGGCTCGATATTTATTTATATCACATAGATATAAGTGAAACAAACTGTTTCATGTCGATCGGCACGTTCCTCCTCGCTAGGTTTGAAAGTGAGCGACTCCTTGACCAAGATCGCCAATCTGACGAGACGAATCTGTTAGGCGTCTTTGTGTTTGGACAACACCAGATATAAAATGTTACGAAATGTATTTAGAATAGTGGCTTACCTTGAGAAACGAGAAATACATTAAATTACAAAAGATCTTTTCTCAAAATAAGATCAATAAAGAAAGAGAGAGAGAGAGAGAGAGCAAATATAATTTTGTATACGTTACTAAAATATAAAATTCATAATGAATATTTGTTACTAAAAATTCCATTATAAAATATAAAAAATATTCAATGAAATGTAAACTTAATATTTTTGTTTCCTTTAGAAATTGTCATAGGTTGCTTAACAAAATATAGCGTACTTACGCACGCTACATAATTTCTACAAATACATTTTTTATTTGCAAATTAATACATATAAATCAGTCGAAATAATTACGTTATTTAGAATCTTGGAGAAAGATTTGTTAATTTTCCAGATTCGCCGCCTAAGTGATTTAATTAGAAAAGATAGTTAATTATTATGGTACATGAATTTCTCGCAGTCCCTATCTCTCCTAAACATTCGATCTGCCTTTCGCAATCGCGCGGCTCCCGAGTATTTCCCGTTCAGCATTTCCAATAAGGTGAACTTCGCGATGGCGCAACAGTGTGCTTGTATATTTCTCGAGTAGTCCTCGTCGGCACTCGCAGCACGCTCGGCGACTCGCAACTCGTCGACAAGTGCGCGTCGCTCCTGTTGCTGCAGAGCTTTGTTCTCTCTCCGTGGGAACACCGGCGGTGATCATTGAAGTGGGTAGCGGTATACGCTCGTCGCGAATTATCATACGCTCGAACGAGTATTACCCGTATCCCGCGAGTGTCACCTGTGGGATAATGTCCCTTGCATTTTTGTAAGGTATACTTTTCGCCACATTGAACATTTGTAGAAAAAGCTACTCTGTTACTATGACTTATATATTCTCCGTACTTTTGAAAATTTTTACGTCCTCGAGCGAAATTTGAGCTTTCATACATCTGGATTTAGCGTTGATACGACACGAAATGTGAGACCGTTCTAGCACTATAAATAGTTAAACGTAGATTTATAAAAACGACGTTAAAAGGTTTCGCGCTAATAGAGCCCTAACGCCGCCTGTCCGGCTCGTGGTGAATCCGTCGAATGTAAACGTCGAAGATGATTATATTTGTCGGCTTAATACCGTATTAAGCGTGTCGAATAATAATATCGTGGCGTGCGATTTTCGGTAAAAAACAATAAGCGGTACTGTCTGCACCTGCCTGATGCTTGATCCCACGACCTTGCAAAGTGGGTCGCGCAACGGGGAAGGATACGATTATGTCGAGTTAAAACGTGCACGGGCATAATCCACGTGTAACACACTTAACATATACGGAACAAAATGACGATGCGGAGTTTGTACCTGCGTGACCCCCGCGGACTCCGCGTACACCTTCGCTCGCTGGCGCCACGCTAAAGGATAGATTTCAACCTCTCGCTCGCGTCGTCGGTACTTTTTACGATGCTTTCACAATACATGATGCAGCAGATGGGTCTCGTAACGTCGACAACTGTCCGCGAGAATATTTTTTCGATGAATGGCTCGTTATAACACACAAGTGTAAGGTATCGCAATTTTAACACATTTTCTTCCCACACTTAACATTATACGTATAAACTTAATCATTATGTTTAACCACATTGCGTGTTTAAAATTGAATTATTTTATATAATAATTACAATTTAATTTATTAAAAATATTCAGATTTCATTTAAATATGAATCAAGATTCTTCACTTTATATGATACCGCGCGGTACAAGAAAATTCTATAATAATTTATTCCATTAAAAGTATATTATATATTTTTTTTATTCTCAAAGTAATGAAAATTATTTATGCCATAATTTTGCCGAACAGCTGAATTGGATACCATGGTGTCGCATCGAGAGTCATGTCGATGCTAAACGGATCTTTAACGCACAATGTTTCTTCTCGGCAACGATCACTAGCCGATCGGCGTATCGATTATCGAGCGAGCACCAGGGCGGCGTGTACTGAGATTACGTTGTCAGCCGGAGTAACAAAGTGCGACACGGGACACTGACACGGGAGTTAATAAACCCGCCGTGTAACCCCGAGGAGACGGGGGCTTAGGCCTCGCTCGGCGGGATCGATAACGGCGTAATCAGAAGTATGCAAAACATCCGGGCAATCTTCATCGGCGGCATCGCGAATCGCGCGAGAGCCAATGGGGGAATCGGATAATGAGCTCTCAAGAGTGGAGTCTATTTTGCCCCTATAGACAAGTTAGGCACGTGCTTAAATGCAAATGACACTAGAGACTCTCGGCCTCGTTATACAGAATGAAAAGCGAAATGAGAGAGAGAGAGAGAGAGAGAGAGAGAGAGAGAGAGAGAGATAGGATAACATTTCTGAAATCGAGATATATTCCAAAAATAGTATAACAGCAGATTTGAAGTTCTTCAGAGATTTGGAGCGCAGTGAAATTTAAGGATCTTTTTTTTTCTCGGCCTCGAAATAAAACAGCACATGCTGTCATTTTGTAAACCAAGAAGTATAAAGTTTTTTTCTGAACTTCCAAATTATTTTAATATCAATTTAATATTATTATAATATTTACTACTTACTATTAAATAATTATAAATTTGTAAGAACTGGGTATAAACTTACAGAGCGGCGAGAACACTTCGATAGTCGGGGCATTAAGCGAGCCACTTAGGCGGCTTATCGCTAAGTCTGCCACTATGAGAGCGATTATAAAATTATAACACATGAATATTATAACAATCCGCTTACGCTCGCGTTATGCACGCTCGCGCGTTAAACAAGCAATAAAGTACGACATATCTCATCTTTGTAAAGCGGGGGTAAACCAGTTCGAGTCCAAGTCTTATTTATGGCATGAAAAGCATTTACTACCATTTGAGGCAACAGATAGCGTTAAGTACCGCTGTTTCGGCTTGGAATGTTAATTTGTTTGTTAATCGCGTAGACAAACAGGATGTCTGCATTTGCGGCAATAAGCCGCGAGGAAGGGATTTTACTTGGTCTCATCATCGAAATAGTCCGTAGAATATCTACTTTGTACACCACTTTGTCTACTTTGTCAACGAATGAAATGTCTCGATGTCGCTTAGCGTATAAATCATTGAGGAATTGTTAGAAATTTAATGAATTAAATATTTCAAGAATTTATTTCAGAATTTAGAGAGGAATATTAATAGATCAAAAGTATTATAAAAATACCAATCTAATTGTAAATCTAACTAAAATTGTAACTGATATTAATAGCAATTAATATGGTTTCCTACTTTTAGGAAAAGCGTTTGCTTAACGTTTCTATTAATTATAATATATATCTTCTCGTATCTAAAAGTAAAAGTAAAAAAGAAGAGACAGAACGAAGGGCAGGAAATAATTTGATATGATCATGCACGTATTTTCGTATCATTAGACTTAATAACTGTTTTCCCTGTCGAAAAAAAGTAGCTCGAATCGATCGGAAACTCAATCCTTAATCAGCTGCAGGTAAAAGAGAATTTAATATCAGGAAATACGATTTTACATAATTATAGAAAGTATGTTGGGGTATACTGTTAGTATTAAATACTAGTCGAAAAAACGATTTCCCGATTCGATCTGTTACACACAGCGTGAGTCAGTTCATTGAATGTTAATGTACGGATTAGTTGACGGGTCTTGCAAGTGTACACGAGGTGGACGTGTAAGGAAGTGGCGAGCAAAGCGCGCCGATCAAGGTATCGACGTGTAGTAATACACCCGACCTGGTATTGTATGCCACCGTTCGCCAAGCAACATCAAAACGGACCACACGCGCGGTAATATCACGACACGTTGTCGTAACTAAGCTAATAATTACATAAGCGGTCCGCTCGACCTTCCTTTAACCGGAGGCGTATTGATGAGCTACCTGGAAAGAGGTGAATGACGTCGACCGGCCATTCATCTCGCGCAATTGTATTAGTTTTCGCCACGTATGAAGCTGTGTTACAATGTATTTGCGAAAGAGAGAGAGATCATTTCAATATGTAATACAGTATCTAAAATTTATTTAAATTCTATGTTAAATTTGGAGCCGTGAAAATATAAAAAATAAAATTCCGCCGTTTTAATATAAATTCGTAGTTAACAAATCCGTTCAAATTTATTTAGTGCAAAAGAATTTCAAGTTAAACCCTTAAAATAGACTTTATTATTTTACATCGGTGTAGAAATTCTCGGAAATCACTTGCTTTTTTAGGGTACACGAAAACGCTGTTTTTAAACTAAAAACTTGATATTCGAGAGACTTTTTGCGCGAATTTCTGTTCCGCCAAATTTAGACCGCAAAAGTCGGATTTTTGCACGCGCAACGACTGCTAATGCGACGATCGTATATGCGTGTCGGAGAGTGATTTACATCGTCACGAGCCTCGATACACGACGAGGATCATAAAATCCAAAATGCGCGACGCGATATTACGATGCCGTTTAACGAGTCCACGCGCGATCTTATCGCGCGAGCGAGAGCGCTGCGCGCGCGGGACACGTATCCCCGGCGCCGATTATTAAAACCTCACTTTATGTCGGTGATTGCGCAATTATGCAGATTATCGCACGCATTCGTTTTAGACTTTCAGCCCCAGCGGTAGCGGCGGCGGGGCTGCAGGCGGATCATTGCATAATTATGCAGATCGCCTCCCTCGTTAATACCAAAAACGTTCGGACGACACCTCCTAGGCGGATAATCAGCCTATAGTGCCTCTCTCTTTAGCCGACTCGACCACCATGACCTCACCGTTCCCGATTTAGCTTCTCCCGGTACCGCGTATACACCTGCGCAACGTTGATGCAACAAGGGTCTTAAGGGACCTTGTCGCACCTGACGCGCGTCGCCGCGTCGCGCCGCTTCTAAGCGCGGCTGTTTATGTTATGCCGCGTACGGAAAGTGTGTTATACGTGACGCGGCTGTTTTTCGATGCCGTCGTCGAAGTTGACACAGCACTTCGCTCCTCTACGTCTGCAGGTATTGTTGCAAGGAAAATAAAATGCCTCGTCACAACTGCGCATTTTTCTCTATGCCATTCTACAATCGCGTTTAAAGACAATTGAGCAAAAATCTCCGCGCTCCGCGTGCCATTAAAATTGAATTTTAAGAGCTTATTGTGCTTTCCAAAATCGCGTAATCAGAAAAATTGAGATTCAGAAAAATTGACATTAATTAATATTTGAATATTATAGATTCATTACTGATAATACATCGTGACATTAATTAATGCGACACATTAAATAAATGTTTTTATTGTATATCCTGTTGGAAATACAGGAGGAGGGAGCGGGAATTATCAACTCAAAATCTTTACATGTCTCTTGATTTCAGGCGTATCTTTATCGAGAAATCTCTACAATGTTCTTACATGTCGCCACATATCCCGTATCGTATTTACATATGCATATGAACGATTCCGCGCGAACGATCGCCTATAAGGTTGATCGAACGAGTATCCCGCGCTGCGGATGCGCGATGTCGAACGATCGGGGAAAAAATCGTGTCTCGTCGCGAAAGTGGGTCCGACCGAGCGGCCGCGCCGCGGCTTGAAGGATGACTTTTCGAGCGCGAGCGAGCCCGCTCGGCCACGAGAGCCTTCGAGGCATCATTAATCGCTCGTTCGCGTAATTAATTACTCCTAACCGGCGCAACGATTGGCACGAAACCGTGCTGCGTGCGCCCCGCCGAGGGAAATCTCCGTGTAACCTGCTCGCGTCGCTCTTTTTTTTTCCGCTCCGACGTGTTCGCGGATCTCTCGCGTTTCACTGACCTCCCCGGTCTATCCCTTGCGCCTTTTTCGCCGCTGTGGGAAAGTTTTGGATCACAACATTGCAGCCAGGATTGGATAATGGAGCAGGAAGTGGGAGCTCACAGAAAGTTAAAGGATCGAGACCGATCAAGAATCGTATACGTCATTATCATCAGGCAAACTCATTAATAATTTCTTAGAGTATCCTTATCATGTTTTTCTCGATTCGCGATGGTTTGGAAAAAGGTCGCCTTGCTGTCGCGCCACTTTCCTTTAATCGCGATTTTTAATTCCGACGAAATGGCCGTCGCTTCTTTGGCGCCCGCCGTATATAAGTGTCTCATAACGGTACACGAGTTAGCTTAATGCCCCCACGGGATATCGCGAAATATGCGCGTAGCACGTATATTATGCGTAAGCGTCGGAAAAAGCAGTCGGAGGCGTGCAGAGCTATCGGCGGGGCTTCGTTGAATATGCAAATCGCGCGATCGCGGCCGATCTGGACGACGGGCGAACCTGCTTTAAAACGGAGCGTAGAAGGCGGTATACAGAAATTGGAAAGTGACGCGGACATTCGCGCGTCACTCTTTACTGCCATGCCGCGTTTATATAGGCACCAAACTGACGCACGAACAAACGAACGAATCGTCGCAGATCCGGCGAATACGACTCCGCGTGAGAGATGAGAAATACATATATCGCGCCTACGTTCCAACACCTACACCGAAACCTAAACGACGCGTGTACAGGATGTCCCAGCTTCGCTAAATTCTTTAACTAATTTCTAGTTGATTGCTAGCAATCGAAAACATAGACTTTACAATTAAAGATAAAAGAAATTTTGTTTGTTAAATTTTGAGAGAATAAAAGATAAAATTAAATTTTTTAATTTTTAAATAAATGACATCGCAACTAAATCGTAAGAATTGTTAAGGAGATTTTCACGTGACTATACACAATTTAAAGAAATAATAAACATCTGCAATTTTTTCGAATGTCCCTCTATTTTCTCTGAAAATTTTAAAAAATTATATACACGTCCTGTAAATATTTTAATTATAATAAAATAATATTTGTTTTTATTTTTTAATCAATAAAATAGAATACTTGTTAATGCACTCTCTACATCTTATTATCTATGGAAAAAGGAATGTTAAAACGCGCTATTTAGGGACCGCCGTCGATTCTTCGTCGCCGTATCGAAGCCGTGGGCTCTTGACGAGGTTATACCGAAGCAAATCTCGCATCTCTCAGGGCTATCAACGGTACCCTGGTTCCCCAGCAGGATGTTACACGGGTGGTTTCGTATATAGGCACCGTGGAAGAGGCCAGGCTAACGTGGCGGGGCATTATGCGATCCCGCGGAAGGTTTCCGTGATGGCACACCGGGCATAGAGCATCGTGGCTAAGAGGCAGCCTAAGCCCGAGATATCAATAAATAACCTATCTGGCAATATTATCTCAGCGGTTTTATGCCCCACGGAGCGGGGAATGCGATCCAGTTCCTACATATAGCCCCAGCTGCTCCTTTCCTTTAACCCAGGCGCAACAACCGGCCTGGCCTCTGCCAGAGTGGAGGTGTGAATGATCCGCCTACCATAAAGCAAAGTGCATCTAGCTTCCAAAGCATGCGCTCTCTCTCTCTCTCTCTCTCTCTCTCTCTCTCTCTCTCTCTCTCTCTCTCTCTTCTTTTATCGGAAAATATCGGAAGGACTTTTTCTCTTTCCATCCTTCGTCCTGTTGCGCTATCGCGTCTCGCTCTCTTTCTTTTTCTCTCGTGATATTGCGATATACAACCGACGCTCCGATCGACAATGATCCGCAGGAATTTAACTCCGATTTATTTTTCATCACTTTCATCAATCGTCTTCTATTACAAAATGACACGAATCTCAAAAATGTCTCGATCTGATTTTGTGGCATACACTGATCATCTCTCGTTACTCCTACTTCGTCATTTTAATATCACGATATGTCAAGATTATTACAAAATAAGTGTAAAAAATAAGGAGAGACATATAAAGTTTTAAATATTATTAACATACTTTCGCTCAGAATTTTTCTCAACGAACGAATTATGCTTTCCAATAAAACATACATAGGTTCAAATGGCTATTGTATTTTCTGGCTTTCCTTCTGAATACACCGTCACTTTTTACCGTCAGCATTTCACGCGTTATTCCTCGTATCTCACTTTTACAATTCACCGGCCCTAATAGCACGAACGCGCGATCACGCTCGATCGAGTTGCGGCGCGGCGCGTGCAGACACGCCGGCTATCGGCGCGCAAAAAGCGCCGATATCGGCCAACTCAATCCGGTATATCGAGTCGTCGTATACAGAGCCGCGAACACGCCCGCGTCGGGTGAGCTAATAAATTGTAATGGGCCGACCGGTCGCTGTCCCGGGGGGCCGCGAGGGTGTATAGTGCCACACGGCGCGGCGTGAGTGTAGAGCAAATGCCATTAGTGTGAACTTTCGATGGAATACGGAGTACGTTTCTCTCCTTCTCGCGTCGCGGCCCCGTGGGTGGGTGGGTGGATGGGCGCGCGTCCGTGTGTAGGTCAGCTCGATGCCGATGTTAACGTGCACGCGGTGGAGGCGGTGTGGGGTCCCGCGTCGCATACCAGGGATCTGCTCCACGATAGACTTATCCTTTCCACGCGAACGTGTGCAACGTACGTTCACCTCTTCGTGAAATCCGCGCGCCCGCCAACGCCGATCCCAACGGATCGGTGCCGATCGCAGCGTGCGATCGGAATCCTCGCGATAGCATACTAATTGCCCCACACGCTTACGGCAAGAATTCGCGATGGATATGCGATGCTTATTGCCCCGCCGCGATAAAAAAAAATGTTTTTACGTATTTTTTTTTTTTTTTAAGGACATGTACATTTACGCGGAGAATCGTTAGACTGTGTTACGAAAGTGTAAGTGGTACTGCGAGTTAGAGAAAAATTTGCGTGACTATATACGTAGGTAACGTGCGACACACTTCACAATTATCGCCGTTGATATACACAATAGGTATACGCAATTGTCCCGATTGTTGGCTACCGCGGTAAAACGGCGGTATTAATCGGCGAGCAAGGTAGATAGATAGATAGGCAGATAGATATACAGACAGATTTATTCTATCCTCGGATAAATCCCCTACGGACAATCAGAGATTACGCGGACATAACTTACAACTCAATACGCTACGGACGTGCGATTTAAGGCCGAATGCAACGCGATAACGCGTAAGTTCCTCGAATAAGCGTGACGAAAGTGAGGCATTAGAGTGATTTGCGTATTATCGATATTACACGCGCGGGCGAGTGGGAAAATATTCGCATTTAAATAACACCAGAAACAGGTGAGGCGATAAAGCTAGAGAAGACGCGTTGTCTAAAAAAAAAGTGCTGCCAGAAAGAAGGGGCCTCCGATGCGGCGGCGGCGGCGGCGGCGGCGTCGGCAGCGTCGGCGGCGACGGCGGTACAAAATGAAGAATATACTCTTTTCGTTTTACGGCCATTTATTATTAATTAGCGCGGTATAAGGCAAGCCGCGCCACGGGGATCCGCACCTCTCCTGCCAGGTTACGGTAGAGAGTTAATGGGCCTTTTTTGCGCGTGCCCTCTCCGGCCTGGCCCCCCCCCCCGCCCCTCAGCCTCTCTCCCTTGCCCGGCCCTGGTCCCGGTCTCTCCCTTTCGCTACGTCGTTGGTCCCTTTTACGCCGGCGGTCGTTGCGAAAGCACCCTCGCCTCCGCGAAGCGAAGCGAAGTGCAGCCGTTCGCGGCGATAAAGAGCGCGAGAGAGAACGTCGCGTCTTTGCACCTGGGCGTGGATCGGTCGGTCGGTCGGTCGATCGGTCGGTCGGTCGTCCGCGACATTATTGCCCGTTCTTTCCCTTCGTCGCCGTGTGCCGGCCGCGCGCGTGGGTGTTCCGAGATACGATAATGCTCGATCATCTCGCGCGCACGCAGCCTCCAGCCGTGGCCGAGCGCGTCCAGCTTTACACGCTACTCGATTCGCGAACGCGCGCGCGCGCGCGCGCGTGCGAACACCTGCGACGAAGATCTCGACGTGCACATACGCAGTTGGACGCGATGAGAAATCACAATCAAGGATGATACACCGAAATTGATATTTTACGTGATATGAAATTATATAGCATATTATCCATAATTGAATAAATTGATTATATTTAGAAAAAATTCTTGAGAATAAAATAGGATAGCATTAATTCTTTTTAATAATTTTTTTCATCAGATGAGGAATCAGATTAGCGAAATAGCGAAAGCAATTTAACAAAAATCGAAGAAAACTATTTCAAGTGTACATTAGTTAATTACACACGTAATACATTCTATATATATATTGTAGTATTATAAAGGTAGCGATATATTTTGAAAGTAGGCAGACTTGCGTCACGAAGCTAACAGCGTAAATTTGTCAAAGATGTTGGAACTTTTACATTTGAAAAATGATACTTGGCGCCTTATAATTGCACAGTTGCGCAACTTGAGACAAGTCTCGTCGGTCCCGGCGTGAGAAAACGAGGTCTTCGCCGAGACCGGGCGGACACTCCGCCGGTGCACGCTGCGGTCCCTTTGCTCCTAGTCGTATAACTCGTTCGGCGAGAGGAAAGAGGGATAAGAGGTGGACGAGGAGGAGGGTACGGTTTCGATGGCCGGCGAACGAGCGAAAATGCGCCGGCTGCGTTCGCCGTCGAACGCGGCGGGAGAGGCAAATGGGTTTCGTCGTGTCCCAGGGCGACGTGGCCGCGATTAATGACGAAGTGCGAAAGCACCAGTCAGGCCAGGTATTAACGGAGGCGAAATGACAGAAAACGGAACGCGGCGAGATTGGGCGATGGGGATAATGGCTGCTGCGGCGGTAAACGAGAGAATACGAGAACGAAGGGAAGAGGAAAGACAGGAGAAAGAGAGAAAGAAAGAGAGAGAGAGAGAGAGAGAGAGAGAATACACGGGGAGCGAATTAGATTCAATAAATAGATCGTCCGACGAGATAAATGCCCTAATAACTGGCTTAGGCTTGCACACACCCAATCGTGGCGTACATTTCGCATAGCGAGTGAGAGACGATCATTAGCCTACGACCGGGAGTGTGTAAATTCGAGACGCCGCCGTCTCGGTTCAATTCACTCCACTCGCGCTCGCACGACGCACAAACACCTGTCACGAGCGGCGCGCCGATCCGATCGGTGTGCACGCACGCGCCGTGTAACGCGTTGTGTAACGACACGCCGACCCACCGTGAGACCGTCGTGGACGCGTTTCACGCTCGCCTTCTCGGCCATTGTAGCTTCTTTCTTCGCGTCGGCAGCTCTCGATCGCCCGACCGCCGACGACACGCTGTGGTCCATTAATCTCTCATCGATGGCACTGACACTGATCGTACCTACGAGCTATTCAACGCCTCTCGCAGCACGTGTATCAATCTTCAGCGAGTTATCGTTATTGTCCCAGGCCAATTCTTTCGAATAAACGCGTTCGATTCGTTCGAGGGTCGTGATGAAATCCGATAAAATGTCGAGCACTTGAAGTTTGCTTTGTTTGAAACACGCGTTTGTTTGTAATTTCGTGGAGGAAATTATACGTTACGTAAACGCGAGGGGACTTCCGTAAAGAAATAATTGGTATTACGAATGTAATGACGCGTGTGTACTTGAAATATATGTCAACAGCGACATCATGAACGAAATTCAGTTCATTATTTTGAATGAATAACTGAGAATGAGTCGATTCAACAGCTTTAAACCATTGATTCAGCATTCATTTAAACGCAAATTCGAGAAACGATTGGTGAAATCGTCGTATAAGCGACTCAATTCTTCCGCGGCTTACGGCAACGGTAATAGGCGTCCGTTTCGCTCGGGAATCTCGCGAGCGGGCATTTCGAGAGCCATCAACGAGCAACTCTCACGACTCACGCGGCGAAAACGCTCTCGAGCGACGAGAGCGAATACCGGGGCGCGCGAGGCGATAACTCTGTCCACCTATATCTGCGCGAGCGGCAGCTCGGGAACGGCGATGTGATACGCTAAGCGTTACGTTATTTACGGCGTGTTCGTCTAATTAGATAATGGCGCCGATATTTTATATTCACGCGTGCGTTCACCTGACCGCCGCGCGCTGCCCAGGACGCTTGCAACACACGGCCGGGCTCTGCAACTGGCGACCTTCGCCGCCACGTCGCAAATCGTTACGACCGTAACGCGCGGCTCGCGGTAAATCGACTCGGATGAGTGCGGCGGCGAGAACGCGTGTTAATAACACGTGCTCGCGCGTAATCAAGTTAGAGGATCGCGGGGAAATTAGAGCCGAAGTATAATGCTCTCGCCACCGTGTCTCGGAGCGTCTTAAGCCGTCCAGACGAACGTTGTACTTTAAACGCACGCAAACATGCGCAGTAATCGGAATAGTAAACGGTCGATTAATCAGAATAGAAACAGAGAGAAAAAAGGAACGCGCTATCTTTGACACGTTGAATATCGCTTTGTGCTTTATACGACGTCGCACGCGTCGTATTATATCCCTCGCGAAATTGAATACCTGGCGGGCGAGCGCGCGGCTCTTGACGAGTTGCGCAATCGAGGAATAACGATCGTTCGGAGATTTACTGCGAGGAAAAATCACCTCAGGCCAACGGCGAGCGGAGAATTATCTATCATTCGGGTTAAATGTTACGTCCGGTGAGTTCTCGCGGCCGCGGCTCCGGCTTATTTCCCAAGAGAGGAGGCAGTGGGCTTTTATGTCGATGATCGCTCGCGGACGCCGTATCATTACTCTTCATACGGGACCCCAGCGACGTCCGACAGCGAAAGCTCCGTTACCGGAGTAACGTCTATCCCGCTTAACTCGCGAGATCGACGAGCCTATCGTGCCTCGTGCAGATTCGTGCCTAACAATAACATCCGTAACTGTCCATTGTCGTAGCGGCAAATGAATCAAACGCGGTAAGATAGTAGTGACGCGGTAATTCCAAGCCGACGGTGTTAGGCGCAAATATCATTAATTCCCCGACTAACATTCTGAACAAACGGAACGTTAATAATTCATGAGGGTTTCGCATTTCGCAAACTGAAATCTTTGATTCTTACGAAACAGTATCATACAAACGTATATTAATAATAGATAAATTTTTTTTCTGACATTTCAAAGTACCCTAAACATATGTATATATAATCAAACTGTACCTTACGGTGCTTTCGCAATTTTTTAAACTTCTACAGGACAATTAATTAAGAAAACGGGAATTATCGTTTCTGCATGTCACACGTGGAAGATTATGCATAGCGTGGAGATTAATAGTAACAAATATCATGACGTTTAATATGAAAGTACGAGCCGTGTTGATTCAGTATGCGTGCCGGAGTTCTATGTCGTTTCGCAGGCTCGAGTCGCAGGAATCTCGCGTTGCCTTGTCACGCGCGTTGCGTGTGCGTTCGCATGACAGATACTCCGAAATGCGCTTCCGCGCGGGCGTGGGCGACGGTGTAATCCTACCGCGTGGTCGCCCGTTAAAGTCGCGTTTTTTTTTCTCTACAGGTGGATGATAAGGCCGGCCTTAAGGTGTACAGTTAGGTGTGACGTAATTGCAACGGCAGTCGGCAAACTCGGGTTGGGGGTCCAATTATCGGGCTTCTTCCGGTTCGCAGCCGCGTATAAAAGCGTCGCGTCCGCGGTGTCATCGGACGATTACAGACGCGCGAGAAAAATCGCGAAATTATTCGACGAATCGCGGAAGCGAGATCGTCTCTCTCGTGCCGCGGGAACGGTCTCTTCCTCGTCTCCGCGGCCGCCGGCCTAATCCGCGACAATCGCATAAATACGGCGCAAGCGGAACAGGAATCTCGTAACGCCCCGTGACTTCTCCGTACGCCTCGCGCACGGTGGTCATCCTGATTAATGTCGCATGAGTCTTATCTCTTTTCGGAGTAACGGGGATGATGCTTGAAATGCGACCGTTTACGGTCGCGTGATCGCCTAGATATATCACCGTGTATACTTTCTATTCGCGTATATAATGTTAAGACTTGGAAAACGCCGGAAATACGGTGTTTCGAAGAGCGAACGGGTTGAGTTTATGAGCCATGCATTTAGATTTTTTTTCCTTCTTCTAGCTATTAACTTATGTATCTCGTGATAGATGAATATACATAACTCAATCGAGAGATAGTAATATTTAATAAGAAAGTGAACAAATAAATTGCTTTTCCAGACGAATTTACAATCCCATTAATAAATAAAACTTGAATTGAGATTTTTTTTATAAGTAAATTTTAATTATGTAATTTTATCATTGTAGAAACTGTTTTGTTTAAAAACTTTTTTTCATCATAAATACCAAAGAAAACTGCAGAAAATAATTAGCGAAAATAATTGCCTTCTTTATTTTATGCATATACAATTTTTTTCTTGTAATGATTAACTGTCGCGCTTTCTTGTACGAAAACTTCCGGTATACTGTTTTTTTCAATCGATATGCCATAATCTATCCGCGCGATTCCGTTGACCTCTCTTAACGCCCGTTTCATTGGCCGAGAGAGTTGGGATGCCAAAATCAATCAATCACCGACCATCATCGTCGACGTAACCCCGAGCCCGGCCGAGGCTTTAACCATGAGTTAGTTAACCTCGCGCGCACCGAGACGGTTCCGGCCGCGTAGATGAGAAAGGAAAAAAAAATTCTTACCTGATTGATGTCGCTGCCCAAATCCCGCGCGCTCTTGGCGCTCCTCAGCTGATACCCGCGGTACTCCCGATACCTCATGGTCACCTCGTCGTCGGTCAAGGCGCCGCTGCTGCCGCTCCTCGCGCTCTTCTTGCTCTTCTCCTCCTTCGCCTTTTTCTCCTTCTTGCTGAACAGCTGCTTGACTTTGCTCATGGTGCCGCTCTTCTTCGCCGCCTTCTTCTCGTACTTCTTGTCGGCGGCGCCAGAAGGCGGCTTCGCGGTGACCAGCGGCGGCTTCGACGACGAGTCGCTCGCGTACTTGTCGTACTTGCGTTGCTCGGACGTCGGCGTCAGGTTCATGTTGCGATCGGTGTGCCGTCGCTCGTGCTTGATAAACTGTCGGTTGACGAAACCCTCGTCCTCGGACTCGAGCTGCTCGCGCCTGTCCGCCTCCTGCGAGTCCCTCCTGTAATCGTTCTCGATCCCGGAATCGGCCAGCCGATCCTTTCGATCCGGATCGCTCAGCCTGGTTTCGCGATGACGGCGCTCGGTGTGTCCTCGCACCTCCTGCCTCGCGTGCCGCGACTTGCCCTCGTGATAGGTCCTAGGCGGTCTGGTCGGGGCCTCGGTGAACGTCTCCAAGCGACTGACCGACGACACCTTTCCGCGCGGACTGTCGGAATCGTCGAAGTAGTCCAGCCGATTGCGCGATCGTCTCAACGGTTTCTTCGGATCGTCGTCCAGCTTGCGATGCTCCTTCCTCGTGGCGCGCGTATCGTCGTAGCGGGTCTCGCAACGTATCGAGTCCCTGGCGGTGGTGTCCGAGTCGTATCGGCTGGAATTGTAACCGCCGCGATCGGTGCGTATCCGCGGCGGCGAGCTGTCGTAATCGTCGTGGATCGGATGCTTGTTGCCGCTCGTGTACCTCTGCGTGGTGCGCGTCTCCTTGTAGAACTTGGACTCCAGCTGGCTGCTGGTCATCTGCGAGATATCGGTGTCGTAGTCGTCGTTCGGGCCCTCGCGCAGACTGTCCAGGTGATGCTTCGCGAACGGCGATCTCTCTTTGCGCCCGTTTATCGTCGGGCTATCTAACAACGCGGTCGGGCGTCTCATGTCTCGCGCACTAACGTAACCCGGGCGGCTGCTCAAATTCTCGTGCGACCTCGTGGTGTACTCGCTCCTGAGCGCTCGCACCCTCGCGTTCTCACCGACCTCGTCCAACCGCTGCGTCGACTTGCTCATACCGCGGATCGACTCGAAGGGCTTCTTCGTCTTCGGCAGATACGCGTCCCGTTTGATCGGCCGGCTGTCGCGGTCCAGGAAATCGTCGCTCTTCGAGAACTTGCGCTCGTTCAATTTTTTGGCGATGATCGGCGACGACAGCTCATCGTTCTCTCGTGACTCGCTGCGGAAGTGATTTGTCGTCGTGGAGGTTCCCTCAGGCAGATAATGCGGGGACTTGTACGGGCTGCCGCCGTTTCTGGTGGTCTGAAATCTCTCCTCGGGGCTGCTTCGGCTCCGATCGCTGAGAAACGGCTTGAAATCGTCGGTGTAACCCTCATGCGTTCGCGTTTCCACGATGTACTTATCGCCGTATTTGTCCGTCTTGGTTTCCACGGTATAACCGTTCTTCGGTTTCGTGTCGAGGTAGCCGTTCGTCGGGAGTTTGTTGGTGATCTTTTTCTCGTAGCCGTACACCTTGCCGTTGTCCTCGTGTATCTCCTTCTCGAAGATGTACTTCTCGCCGTTGCTGTTGGTGCGCGTCTCCGTGATGTAGGTGTCCATGTATCGTTTCGGCGACGCGATCCGATTCGGCGTGACTGGCGACGGCACTATCGGCTTGTCGATTATCTCGTGCTCGCTCGACTTCTTTACCGGCACGTTCGCGCTGTTCTTGGCGGCGAACATCTCGTCGGCCAGCAGCCTCGACTTGATCCTGGACTCCAGCAGATCTCGCCGGGCGCTCAATTCGGACGTTTTATGCGAGATCCCGCTCTCGTTCTGCCTCGAGGACAGCTCGCCGCTGTCCCGTCGTCTGGCATCCATACCGTCGGCCCTACCTCGTCCGGAAGTGTCCACGAACACGGTCGAGGTGTATTTTTCAGGTTTGTCATAGAGACGCCTGTCGATCTCGTCGAACTCGTGACGCCTCGTGGTTTCGGTGGTCCTCGTGATGAAGTCCTTCGAGCCGCCCAAGTGTTTGCTGAAGGGGCTGCTACTCTTGCGGTCTTCCTCGTATCTCGACTTGAAGGCGTTGATCTCATTATTGCGACGCAGATCATTGCTGTACGAGTAGTCGGTCCTGCGGTACTCCTTCTCCGCGGGACTGTTCTCGCGAGAGGAGTCCTTCCTCTCGAGACCGAGGCCCTCGTCGCTGTCGGAATGGCTCCGCTGGGCCTTCTTCTTGTCCGGCTGCACTTGCGCGTAAATCACGTTGGTCTGCGCCAGCGGCGGCGGGCTACAGGAGTCGTTTGGTCTGGTGTAGGAGAACGGCCGATTGTTGTTGTGACCGAATCCCGGCGACGGCGACATCATCGTCCTGGTCAACTGCGGCGGCGGTGAACGGTCGTTGGACAGTCGGTGGATCATCTTGTGAATAGTGGACTCTCCGTTGTTGCGTTTCTGAAGATCGTAGCGACTGCTGTGTAGCATGCCCGCTTTGTCGACTTCGTCTCCCCCGTGTTTCGATTCCTTCGGAGGCGACGGGGTACGGCTGGTCCCCGCGGACTTTTGATCGGTCTCTTTCTTCTCTTCGTCGTCTCTACCCTCGACGAATATGTGATGCTCGATCACCTTGGCCTCTCGGCTGGACGATCTACTGGCGGGCTCGTCGGTGCGTACTTCGGTCGTCTCCTCGATCGTCTCTCTCGCCTCGATGTCGCCTCGCGATATCACCTCGTCGACATCGATAGTTGGACTCGTTCGCTCCTCCTGTTTCTTGGGCTTCTTCGGCTCCGGTCGATTGTTGTTCTCGCGATCCGCGGTCGCGGTGCCAAAGTGGAACGGCTGCTGATTGACGTGCGGCGACGACTCGATTATCGGCGATAGCTGCTTTTTCTCTCGCTGGCTGACGGTACTCAGGTGCGAGCCCTCGCTCTCGCTGCCGCTCCGCTTGCGTTGCGCACCGCTGCGCGTCCAGGAGCCCGCGTCGCTCGCGCTACGGCCGACCGGCTTTCGGCGCCTCTCCAAACTCGGCGAGAAGAATCGTGCGAGCGAAGCCTTCAGCTTCTTCGCGCTGGCATCGCTGGCGCTCCTCTCCAGTGGTTTCTTCCTGGCCCGCGGTGTGTCGAGGTCCGCATTCGCGGTCGTAGCGCCGATCTCCTCGCTACCGCGGCGGGATCTCACATCGATCGGCAGGTCGGGACGTTTCTTGTTGCGACGCGCCGGCAGGGTGCTGAAGCGACCGGGCAGGCGTCGATTGTCGTGCGCCACGCAGTGAAGGCTGCCCGCTTGCTGCAGGACCAGGGCCGCCTCCTGTGCGAGATCCTCCTTGCTCTTCTGGGCGATGTTCTCCTTGCGGACCGGGGTGGCGATCAACCTACCTTCTCCATCGCCCACGAGAGCCGCGGTTACGCGCGGTGCACCACGTCCTGCAATTACGAGCGCGTCGGTATTTAGTCGCGCCTGATTCCATCATGCGCGATGATTACTTTGAACGGTGTTGTATAAAAGTAGTTGACTAATTCTAATAAAATACATTGTACTTTACTTTAAGCAATGAAAAAAATTTATGCATTTTGAACTGATTTAATTTATTTAAAAATATTACTTATGAGTTTTATATATTACATAATATCTTTATGCAATACCGTTCACTTATAAAAAGAAGAAATAATATAAATCAAGAAAAGAAATGTTCGACAAACTAAGAATTCATTTTGGAACGATTTATTAAAGTATTTTCAGTATAGATATCTCTTGATATATTTCGTAAGAATAAATGAATTCGTACCAAAATAATTAAATTCGATAACAGTATTTTTAACGTTTTTTCTGGATAAAAAGATAAGTTGGTATCTTTTAAATTTTTTAAACTTTATATAAACTTAACGTTCGATTAAGATAAAGATGAGATAGTAGGATAATAAATGACAGAATAAATGAATGAAGATGAAAGGAATAATTCGTTGCTTCATGAATTGATAAGTCATAATAGTAAATCTGTCTGTAAGTGTGAATATTTCACACTTTTGCCGTTTCTATGAAAATAAATCGAGCATTAGAATTGCTGAATTTTTAATTAAATTGCTGAATTAAACGTAACACATTCCAAGGTGCCATTAGGCCTGAGGTCGACGTCTGATAAATTCGATCGGCTAATGAATTTATGTCGCGACCTTGCGTGGCGTTACGGAGTTTGTAAAATCAGCGATTTATGTTAAGTGGACGAGCACATGGTCGTTAATGGTTAATCACCAAGTTTAATCAAGCGCCGGGTACGCGCGGTACAGTAGATTGAGTAGACACTGGTTGGGCTCGCTAGAGAAGCTGAAAGCTAGAATCCGACGCGTAAGAAATTGCCGTCTTTCCGTCTCATCTCCCGAGCGCTACTTCGGCGCTAAATCGGGACCGCCATTAATCCGCCGCGTCGTCTGATTCGCAATCAATATAATGCTTGTAATTAACGCTGTCATATTTATAAATGGGCCGCTTAATCAATAGCTCGTTAACGAACGTATCGGCTTCTCCGAGATTGTTACACGCTAATTCCTTTTTTCCTTTCTCAATGACAGTCATGGATAATAAGTATATGAAGAAAGAAACAACATTATACACATGTATGTATATACAGTAATAACTGAATAAAATTGGATGTTATATCGAATTAAGAGAGAGTACATACTACATTGAAAGTACAAGCAGGAATAATAATAAGTATTCATAACTTGTCAGTCTACAAATAAAAAAAGCGAATAAATCGAAATCGATAAAAGAGATGTAAAGAATTGACGTGTAATTAAAAATCCAATTTATCAACTGTATATGTTGCAGAAGCTTTTAATTTAAAATATTGAAAATCTCGATAAAAGGTTCAAAGGAAAAATAAGCCAGTTTCGCGAAATGTATAGACATAATCCATCTTCATTCATGTTCTGTGCCTTCTAATTGAACCTTTCGATTTCAAGTTATAACTGAACAAAACACACTGACGTGGCGTTAATTCAAGAGTAAGATATCTTCATCGAGTTAACTCAAGAGTAAAGAGTCTTCATCGAGTTACACTCTCGAAACCAAACTCGAAACTCGCAGCTTTAAACACGTTGGATAACACTCTCCGGCGCTAATTAGGCATCTCCCACGAAATTTTCACCGCAGATAAAATCAGCCTACACACATGACTTGCGCGATCTATTATTTTTATTCGCGAACGGTTTATCTTACGTAAGGAGAAAGCAGCGACCGTGGACGTGTCTTCCCACAGGCGAACGGGCTCGTCGTGCCTTAGCACGACGTGCCTTAGCGTAGTAGGCGCTAATCGACATTGGGCGGACGAAAATTGATTCATTATCGAGCCTGTCGCGCGCATCGTCGCGAATACATACATACATACATATAATTTCTTAGTTGCGAATATATCTAACAAATCATTCCCGCCGCCCATGTTAGTTATACTCTCATTCAGTGCATTCGCACTGGGCGGTGAAATAATGGACTCTGACATCGTAAGAAGACTGACTCTGTGCATCGTAAGAAGATAATAGAGTTAAAGAAAAAGATTCCTTGACGTGTAAAGTCATAATGAGAGAAATGCCAATGACAGTTTAAGCTGCTTAACTGACATGCGTTATATTAATTAGTTTGTAATAAATACAGTCAAAAATTTTAGTTCATTTCTTCAACGGTTATAAAAGAAATGGCTTCGCAATAAATCGAAACATTTAAGCAGTTTTTTTTTTTAATTATGCATCTAAAATTGCATATATGATTTATAATTTATTCGTATCTTATTATCATAGCGGAAGTTAACTATACTGATTCTGCAAATAAATTCGAGATTAGTGTATTGCATGCATTAATTGCGATTAGGAGAGCATTTATTTGGGTTCCGTAAGCGGCAGATACTTCCTCGGATGATCGTGGCGTTAGAATCGTTGACAGATTTATGGCGTCATTGTCGCGATTTTAGTACCGGGACACCTGGACAGCGAGTGAAACCTCGCCGCGAAGCATCTCGTCGAGGTCATCGACGAGAACCTCGAGAACGAGGCCCGCTGTTCAGCGGCGATTTGCGCCTACCGAAGTCGCATAGTCTTCGTGCTACTTCTTCAGCAGCTACGCGAAGAATACACAACTGCGCTATTTCCAGAAAGTCGCGTTTCTCTCGCCTTTCCTTGTGGGAACTCGTCGTCGATCGTCGTCGTTGTCGGTGTCGTGTAAAAGACCGCCTCGAAAACGCTTTTACAACCTCGGTCGCTCGGTTTCCATAAACACGCAATTAGCAGCCTCTCGCGAACCTTTGTCTCCCGAAGGTTTGTCCCCGTCTAACGGACTTCTTAAGCGGTTAGCTAAGTTACGCCGTGCTTTCGGGGAAACGACACGTTTCCTCGTCCTGGGACTTGGAACGCGATTTCCTCGCGCAGTCGCAATCCGCGTCGATCGTATCGTCGTCCCTTCCGCGCGCTTCGGACACTGTAAATCGTAAACTAAGACGACAAACTTCGCATCGTTTACGCGATTCAATGGCGCAAACTACGCGCGACTGTCATGCGCGGGAATGTAATCTCCTGAGATATCGTTGGATTTAATTGCGCGCAAGCACGAGTGGAGCGACGTCGCGCGGGATTACACTCGGGAGAGAGAGAAAGAGAGAGAGAGAGAGAGAGAGAGGCTTTCAGGGCGAAGGACGCGATTTTCAGCTCGCGTAGGTTTCCGTCGTGTAGTATCGTGCTCCGCGCATAAGCGGACGTCTCTTCCGTAGATCGTGAGATTAATAAGACGGCATAGCTCACGCTAATACCGTGGAATGTGCGCGCCGCGAATCGCGAATACGGGTTAAAAAACGAGCGGAAGCGCGCGACGGTCCGGTGATTCTTCGATCTCGACGCGGTGAGGACCCGATTCAATCTTGCTTTCCTGAATACTAATTATTGCTGGGAATGCGCGCGACGGAGAGATATCTCGCGGATGTTTGCGACACAAACGCATGTGTGCGATTCTAATACGAGACGAAAGAGAAACGGGGAAGAAGAGAGAGGGAAGATGTATTAACATGTGGCGCACGTATCCCAAGCGAGAATTGATGCGTTTCGAGAGCCGATCATGAATGCGTACGATTGATTAAACGAACGACAGGCTGCGATGCAGATAACTGTTCAGCAAGTGGCTTTTAAACCTTTTTCTTTCATCGTGGAATTTATTGATCTAACTGTCTTTAATCCAACGCGATTTTAATGCAACGCACCATGTCTGTTTTCATATGGAATAACTTGCAAGAATTTCACCCGCCAGGAACTATTAAAATTTACTTTTCTGTAATCGATAAACATTAATATCAAATAAATTAAGAACATAAATGTTAATCAATGTTAAGAATATAAATATAATGAGTTTTAAAATCTTAGGAAGAGAAATGCATTTCTAAATTATTCAATATAAAATCTTTTTTTTTTTCAAATTTGTTTTACGAAGAAATAAATAATTTATTTGTTATTTGTTGTATTTGCAATATTTCTCTAGATGAGAAGTAGATTTTGCAGAGAAAAAATTAACAACATTGCGAAAAATGTCTTACTAATTGATAGAAATCGCTAAAGAACTTCTATCAATCATGACAATGACCTTTATATCGCAAGCAACCTGAAAACCTCTGTTGCAATTAATTCTAGTACTGACAAGAGCATCCCTATAGTATTCAAACGGATTTCAATTATGAACCCGCAAATTTGTCATAATATCAGCTTATTATCCACGACTGTCTATGCTTTCTTCTACGATCGTTTCGTAGGATGCAGCGCTTGCGAAAGTAAACCCACGTCGACGGGCAGAACACTCAAAGTGGTTAATGTCACCTATGCGGCACCATGAGTGACCGTTAACGAGATGTAATCATTGTGCTCGGCGGACTGATTGATATTCAGGCGCGTCGTAAAGTCGATTTAATTATCACGGCATTAGCGTCGGGATCTCGCGCTACGGGCACGTTACACGTACGTTCGGTGAATCCCTAGTAGACAGCGCAGTTTGGCGTCACGTATACGCATCCCGCGTGAGACGTATTATTACGCCGGGATCGCGATACTATAGTTATCACATTCGTATTTATGAGGGTGAATATTCTGATCATCGGATCATCAAATCGCCGGCTTTCAGTTCGTTGAAATGCGAAGCGACAGATGAATTATTTGGTTCTCAATGTGTTGTTATGTTTAAAATATGTTCAGAGCTTTGTCTTAATTCTTCTTTCCGTAAAATATATTTTTGCATGCAGACGACAGCCGAAATGCTAATTAATCAGCGCTAATCAATACTTCATATGTTAATTATATCATTTCTCTAGAAAAGAAAAATCGCACTCGGAGAAAGTCGCTTGGCGCTTTTCCTATCTCAATAAGTGATTTAAAATAAATTATTCATGCCGTCAATTCGCGAACATTTCCTGTCGAAAGAAATTCATTCGATACATGGGATACACCGAAACAGGCCACCGTTGCACCGCGGTGGCTTGGTTTCCTAGGCTATGCTCCGAGTGCTTGACATTCTCACGAATTGTTCTATCTTTCGAGGGTCTCAGGGGCACGTACTGTCGCCATTCTCTCGAATGACAACATTCTGGGAAAGTTGCATAGTGGGTCTGAGATAATTATATTTTCACAGATTGGTAAACGAGGTCGGACATGATACATATAATATGCAAAAGAAAAGAAGTATAATTAAATTTAATATTGCATAAATTTTATAGCGTGATCGTGAAGATAAAAAACTCAAATGATAAATTACTATTTCTATTATCTCATTCGATATTATTAGAGGCAATGGTATGTTATCTATGAGAGAGCAAGGCGTTAGAGGCTTGTTTACTGTAATACTGTTATACCGTTGTAATAAAATTTAATATCAAGTTTGCGAACTTCAGGTTAAACGAAGCTAATAGGCGTAAGATTATCGGGCGAGACTATCTCTGGCGGTGTGCACTGCCTATTTCTTGCCGCACTTTCAATTGCGGTGCGCACATGTAGCTCAGTCGGGATTCCGGAAATGGCGAGCCTAATCTACACGCTGGCTTAACCCCGACGCGTCGATCGATCGCGAGCGTGAGTTAATTATTAATCGACGCGCCAACATGCTCGTGTAAATGACGATTACGTCGGAATTTCCAGAGTCGATTCCGCATTCCGCGTGATTCGTGAATACCGCGTATGTTACCAGAGAGAAAATGTTTGTAGACTTGCAAGGAGAAAATAAACTTGTTTGACGAATTTGTATAATGAAAAGAGAAAAAAAATAGATAAAACCTGAAATATCTTACATTTCAATCGACCGTACAAAAAAACAAAATTATCTCTATCGCTACATCTTTTTTTTCAAGTGAGACATACATGCCTCATTCTTTACTATTTAGTTAAATCGAATGCAAGCTGGGTTACACTGCTTCGCGAATCATCGAACGCGAACGCACGGTGAGAATGCAGCAGGTGGGTGAAAGAATTGCCGGAAGTGCAAATAGCGCATCTCGCTTGCGCGAGGTCAGAGTTCGCGCGGATCGCGCTGACCTACTGCTTCGAGGGCCGCAAACACGCCATAAACACTTCGTGCAGCCGTATCGTTCAGTTCGTCGCGTGAATCTCTCGATACCAGAGAGACGACTTCGGCTACGAGTTGCAACGGAACGGCCGCTACGAAGTGCAATGGCTTCAGTCTTTCATTCGTTGCACTTTTCTCCGAAAGATCCTTATTTGGCTCTTGACACGCGAGTTTTCTCGTTAGCGGTTTCCTTCGTTAGCTTCCTTCACATAATCGTCGCAAATTTTTACTACATAATATCCTCGTTACTTCGTATTATTTTCCGCTAATTTTGCATTTTACATTACTATTGCACTTTTTCGTTGTCTCATCTTTTGAATTTTATCGGGGAGAAATTTTACACAAGCAAAGGCTAATTCCGGAAGATTGATTGCCGGTTGACGAACGCGAAACACCTGAGAACGAAATAAACATCTGGGAAAACCCGTAGCGTTGACACTGATGAATGATTTTAGCGCATGATGTCATAATTGCGAGAGGAGTGTTTTCTCAGCCTCACTCCGACGACTAGCCGCGATCAGCGTATCTTCCGCGAATCGTGGATCTGCGATTGCCGACGAGCGAGCTATGAGAAAATCTCGTTACGGCGAGCCTCGTTGAACTTCCGAGTTTGTTCTGAACGTTTCTGAACTTTTAAACGTTCATCAGTGTGCTCGCTAACATTACACGAAAGCTGGAAACGTTCCTTTTTTTTTTAGTGAAAATTTCACCCGTTATCGGCCCGGCTCATCTAAAAAAGAGTTTCGCTAGATTTTTCTCGAACCGCCAGATAGATTACGTTAAATGCACTCGGCATATGTTCTCTTGGCCGAGTCGCGCTAATTTGTATTCCCATAATCTGTACCGTGTTTCACCTCTGTAACCTCTCATCCCTGCTACATTCCTTCCCCCGCTCCCCCCCCCCCCCAAGCACGCGTCTCACAAAAGTGATGCTAGTGCGACCTCCACGTTCTCAACTCGGGATACCGGTCCATCCGATATCCCCGGCACTTCCTCGTTTCTGCGAGGTCGTTCGCGATCTTAAGGCTACTCGACACGCAACCGACGAAGACAAAGACTCGAGTGTAAACATGCACCGATGCAACCGATTAAAGCGTGGAAAAAAATGTGGAATCGTGAAATTTTTAACGACGCAATAAAATCGACAGTCTGAGAAGATTTAAAGAAGGCTTGTAATATTAAATCGTTTTGTGACAATAAAAACTTTATGGCGCTTTGATAGGCATGTTATACACAATTACGATCTGCTATCTTTACTATCTCATGAGATAAGGATTAATGTGCGTTATAAGTCTTAAGTCGATGTTCGTGCCTGAGACTGCTAATTCGAGATTGATCACGTTGGCGTGATCTCTGGCAAGAAAATTAACGCGGTTGCACAGCATTGACGGCGTTTTACCCGTGAGATATCCGATACGCGATCTCTATGTTGTTGACTCGGAATACCGGTCTATTCGGTGTACTTCGAGTACTTCCTTATATCTACTACGCGCGTCACGTGTACGGCCTGATCGTTACATAGTATCGCCGCGTTATCATCAAACTCGCCACGCGTCGTTGTTTCCACTCTATGCGCGAGGAAAAGTAATACCGACTTTATGCGAGGTCTAGTGATTCGAATTAAACGATACTATTATTACAATCAAACTGTAGAAATTGTTTATTCTGGACAGGAAAATACCTGATACTATAATTTTCTATACAGTAATAATTATTTTTTCTGCAATCTGCATTAGAAATATTTTTTACGTAACATATTAGAACACAGAAAATAGCAGATTTGGCATTTAATATCCATGCAGGATAATTTGCAACTTGTCTTACATAAGTTGATATAAAACAGGAAGAGACTATATGTATATATAATTTATTGCAATTCTTTAAATCTTGCTATATGTATATATATTTCTGTAAGTCTAAAAATAAAATTCTACTGAAAACTCATTTGAAGTTTTAAAATATTTTATATCTTCAATAGTTATCTGTATTTTAGTTCACGATTATATAATGGTTATACAATCAGTTTCTGATAAATAAAAAATTATTTTTATCATATTTTTATAAAAAACAATTTCGTCTTAGATCTGAATAAACAATTTTTCTCAAAAATCTGAGTTTTCCATACAAATAGTTAATCTAGTCATCTTCCATCACGAAAGGATTTTAACATGATATTTGTCACTTTGACAAAACTAACTATTAATAATTAACCAAATGGGAAAAAGAGAGAGAAAGGGATAGAGACTAGTTCGGATTTGTTTTGCGAACGACAATCAGCTTCTCAGAGCGCGGATCTCGAGGCGATTTCCGTGCGGCGTTCATTAGCGATCTAACGAAGATCATAGCGCGATCGGGAAGCGTATTACACCTCGTTACACACGCACACACTCACGTGCATCGGTCTGAGGCCGGTCCCCGTGATCGCGGAGCACGCGACGATCCAGGAAACGCCGGCAGGCGGGATAACGCGGACGACACAAGGGGCCCTTAACAAGCCTGGACGAGAGAGGCACATGCGCGAGCGCAATGCTGCACCCAACTAGGCTGACTTTCCGAGACCGCCCGCATTGACGACGGGAAGGGAAAGGAAGAGAGAAAGGGTGGAAGGGGGGGATAATAAGAAGCATACACCTCGCACCGGTATAATGAGAAATATGGCGCGACCGCTAATACACCGGCCCGAGCTAATACTTTTTGTCGTGGCGCAAAGCTTCCCCTCGTTTTTAGAGCATTGCTTTCCAACTATTTCTGAGCGGCAGAATTCGCTTCTGATTGCTAAAAAAAAAAATGCTAACACGTAAACATACTCGTGCATTTGATTTTGCTAACATCATTAATTAGTGTTAAAAGCATGATTACGAAATAATAGCAATGAAATAATCAAGAACGCAAGTATCATTTATACTATCTTTATGTAGCTGTTTTTTATATAGATATTTAGAAGATTTTTAGAAGATAATTTCTAGGAAATCTATTAAGAATAGACTGCGTATATTCAAAATATTTTTTGTGAAGAAAAATAATCTTCGATACTGTAGTTATTTATCAATTATCAATAATAGCATTGAGGATTAGGCCTAGACGTGATAAATATTCGAATTTAATTACGCTCTCCTGGTTAGAATCGAGCATCGCGATTTCGCGGTAAATCGTACTAAGCGAAGCGCGTACTTTTATTGTTCACGTTATCGCAAAAAGTGAATAAGAGTTCATCGACCGCATCCGATTGCGACATTGACACTTGACCTTGTCAATCGAGATACGGCCCTCGAATTTGAAAGAAAAAAATATAAGAAAAGATATTCTTTATTTCAATAACTTCATAAATGTTTGTTAAATGTTAATCGATACCACATTTAAGGATCAAAGACATATTGATTATTTATTTTAGCTTGGATTGAAATAAGATTATAATCGATATCTTGAAATAATTTCATAATCTTTCAGAGATATTTGATATTTTTCTTTATTATTTCAGAATCAAATCCGTTTATTTTTCTATATAAGAAAATATCGACATTATAAATGATTCAAAAAATAAGATTTTTTTGCAAATTGAGTTTTAGATATATAAATTCAACTTAATACGTATAACAAAAATTATATGATGTACACAAATTCGCAAAAAAGAAACCGAACAACCCGTAGCGAGTGTCGATTGTAAAATAATGCAAGCTCCAAGTCGAGTCCTAAGATAATTGCCTCGGTTTAGAGGCCATTAATTTTACATCTGCCGTTACTCGTGAAACGCACATTAGTGTAGATTACTGTAGATTAATTATGCATCTGACTCTCGAACGCTTTTGGACGATTCTAAAAATGATCGGGCTGTCAGAGCAGACAGGGGAGAAGATATCGAAGATGCGAATTAATTTCGATTGCCGCGTTGGCGATACGCGGAAAGCGGAAACGCTCGTAACTTTGCGACGGTTCGCTGCGTTTAGCTTTATCTGCCGTGTCTATCCCGTACTTCGCTCGTAGTGTGTGGCATATTAAGTTGCTTTCCTGAAACTGCGCATAAACAAGATAGAAGCGCGATCCCCCCGTATACCGCTTTTAGTGTATCTACGTGACCTAGCGTAATATAGTGACCGCGCGGGATTCCGCAACGCGGAGGCTTAACAGATCAGTTTGTGTGCTCTGGTGATCATTTTTTAATTCTCTCTTAAACCTGACTAGTTTTACAGAATCATAGAAATAATAGAAATAAACAATGAAACGTTTCAGTTAATTCCGAGATTTTTACTGAGATCCTAAATGTCGAACTTTAGAAGATTCTAAACAATAATCTCTGGCAAACGTATATATATATATATATACATATGTGATCTCGCGCTATTGATTCGCGTAAATTAAGATACACTATGTATACGTACCCTTCGCGATGAAAGGCTTCAACACGTGTTAAAAATGCAGCGGAGGAAGCCAGCGGGATGCAACGCTTGCTTTGCGTAGCGCATAAGAGAGGGGTCATTAATACAATTAATAATTAGCTAGTAATAGAGGAATGATTGAGTCCTGCGTATACACACACCAATACCGTTACAATCCCGCATATCGCATTAAGAGAATTGCGAGAGACAGCGAAGGCGCGTCCTTCAATGAAATCGTCCCCCCCCCCCCCCTCCTGTTCCCCACGGGTTCGAGATAACGACGGCTCACTGATCTCGATGATGTCAAGGTCACTGAGACCGTTGCTACCTTCTCCGGGGGAGGAAGGAGGAGGGAGGGGGGGGGGGAAATCCTCGTTAAGATTATTGTTACGCGATCAATGGCCAAATTTAGCCGTGATTAATACCGGCATATATTAGACAACACGCAAGGAAAAAAAAATGGATCGATTGCATGGGGTAACGATTAATTTCGTGCCGTTAGTCTGCGGCAGGATCTGCTAATTAAATATGTTACACATTGATATCGAGAGAACTGCAGAAGTTAGACACAAGTTAGGCGTATTACATAGCTCGTATAGCGCTATGGCGCTGCTTGATATCTCGGCTTTCGTCGATCGCGCGATTCGCTCCTACTCTGGCTGTGAGAAATCCGAGAATCCTCATATTTATTATATGTAAAATATCGGCGTAAGGAACACAAATTCATTCAAACGTAATAATAAGCAAGATAATACATTTCTGACAAAGAGTTATTCGCATATCGCTAGAAGTTAATATTTCCCAGTAACTACAGTTTTATTGCGGCGTGATAAATTTTACGTACTCATTCAAGATTCAAGATACGCGGACACATTTGCTGTAAATGTTGCGATAGCGAGCCGGAATCCATAAAATTCGTCGCGCGACGTATCGACTCTGTCGAAAGCATCATAAAAAAAAAAAAGAAATCTTACAGGAGTAAAAAATCATATGGGGAGAATGCAAACGCGCGCGCAATCTTAATTAAACCCGTTGACAGCTCCGAAATTTCTCGCGTCTCCCATCTCTGAGAGATTAAAGCATGCGACGCTGCCGTGTCGCGCGCATCAGCGGAATTTCGCACGACCGCGCGCATAATTTCCCGGCCAGGACGCTTCTTGGAAGCGGTCGCGTCGAGGGACGAGAAGGCAGCGAGAGAACGAGAGAGAGAGGAGTCGCCGCGAATAATTTCCACAATCTGGGATCGCTCTCTAGGGCCGTAATTTTTTCTGAGATGTAAGACATCGCGCGGCATCACCAAGTAAAATCATTTTGCGCGATCTCTCTCTCTCTCTTGGTTCTCTCCTCTCCGTTCTTTCTCTCTCCTTTCCACGACTGCAGGCTTTTCGTGCACTTTTATAGTGGCAACGCGCATTAAATTCTGGCCGTGTATGCGCGCTCGTATCGTGAATCGTACCGGAAGATCGTCCTTGCGGACACGTCCCGTCGCGTAACCTCCGCGTTTTATCAGATTTTAATTCGGCAAACGGTACTTGGTCCTGGAGCGCGCGTGGTATTCGGTCGTCGCGTCGCGGTGTACTGTTAGACGAATATGGAAGGGCCGGTTTTATTGAAGGTCGCCGGTTAACTAAATCTATTTCTATATGCTTTCTGTTTCTTTTGTAAAATATAACTTAGAGTTTTTCTGTGTATTAAAAAAATTAAAAAAATTAAATTAAAAATTAAAAAAATTACAAGCTCATCTATTGGGCTAATTTAAATGTCTGCAAAATTTAATTAATATAATACATTTTCAAGAATGTCTATGCAGGGAAATCTTATTATATTATATATGTTATATTGTTGTATATTATATATATCGCTTTTTTAAAACGCAGCCGATACACTTGGGCCTAAAAAATCAAGCAGCGCCATTTCTTTCGATCTCTCTCGCTACATATGCAGGATATGTATCGCAGTTTGTATGGTGTGATATTGCCTGGACTCACCGATCCTCTTCACGTGGACGTCTCGATTGAAGGAGACGCTCCTCTCGCCGGGCTCGGAGACGGAAGCCCTGGGCGCAACGGGGGGTAGTAAATGCGTGCCGGGAGGGTTGCAGCCTTCTCCCCCTCTTAGCAATTCCGAGCGCTGTATCGTGAGCATGTTGCCTCTCAACCTTTTCTCCCGATCATACCACACGACCGGCTAGGGACACCGTTTCCCGTTTCGTTCGCCCCAAGCCCCGTTTCGTGCTTTTGTGCTTACACTTTTTTTTTATCACCCTACCCCCGAAGAGCGTTCTCACCCCCGATCTTATCTTCCCCTTTTCCCCTTTCCTGCTCTCACGAGCACACCCGTAGACCCGATCACCGACCTGTAAGCCAAGCAAAGCTGTGCTTTTAATATTCAAGATAATCTCGTCGACAGAGATTTATACGAGTTTAATTCCTTTTTCGTCCAGTTGCTCCAGTCTGAAATCGTCCGTTCGTTCGATCGAAATGAGAGTTTGTTTGGAAACTTGCGTTCTACGATACGCGAACAATAGAACTTTTCAAGAGCGTAAGAATAACTTAATTAAGACGTTTTTATAATTTTAATTTTAAACGTTCAACAATTATACAATTGCGTAAGTTGATAGGGCATATCAATTGTAACAAGCCCCACTAGACTTACTCCGCTTTCCAAACAAACAATCGGCTGAATTGTTCCTCAGTCGTCATGAGAGTGCAGGTTTTACGTTCGAGAAATGCGCGCTTTCTGTATATGACATTTCCACGCACGCGTATGCGTTCGTGCGTGCGATGCGCGCGTATGCATGCGTGAAAAACGTGAGAGAAAGAGAAGTGATAGGCATCGTGCGTTCCCGGGCGAGACGTGTCTATATGCTAGCGCATGCCAACTGTAGGATAGACGATGATAAACGCAACGAGTGATAATGGCTCTCTTTGTCGTCATGCACAGGCAGATGGGATACTCGAGATACCGTGCAGCGATATAATGACAGTGACAGGGATGACGGTGACGGTGCATAATATCGGCAATGGATTCGCTTGATGAGAACTTTGCTAATAGGAGCGATTGTGCCGATAAGGCCGCCGCCGCCGCCGTCGTAGCGCATTTTCCTTACATCCGTCCGCATTAAGCGTTATCGTAATTATGGCCGGGATTCTGGACGTAACTCCGTGGTTTTCCTATCGATCGCTACGATCTAAACGCAACGACACCTAATTTAAATTTCATAGAGGCTGAGAAGCTTCAAAGCCTCCACATTGCCGGCTCGGGGCAACAAGATACGAAAGTCGACTTGATTTTAATTAATTCCCGATACGGCGCGAATAAATTGTTCATTTTCGTTTCCGTCATATTTTGTCGTCTGTCACGAGTAAATGTCACTCTCGCGCGAGAGGAATTTATTCGTTAAACGAAAATATTTCCTCACACTCGTAGATTGTTTTTTTATTGAAACTTCAAATTCCAGTAGGCGTCCACGAATTAATTAATAGCCGATAGTAAATAGTTTGTCTGTTTCCAATACTCGGAATCTAAAATTCTTTCTCAAGAGTAATCACACAGCTATTTGTATATTCCTTTATAATGTTGTGACGAAAAAGGGTAGAACGCATTGCAAGGCAATAAAACCCTATCAAACACACGCGATAGAATCCTTCTCTTGGAAAATAAAAAAACAAGGGACGCGCAGTCCCAAATATGTCGACACCAAGAGATCCTAATCGACGAGACCCCGTAACTGATCAAAGTATTAGTTACGCTTCAATGATCGGCCGCCATGGGACGTCATTCCGTTTTCACGAATTCACGTAAATCGATAAGGCAATCAATCTCGGGCCCCGTGACGTATATAGAAGCAAAACGGTTGGACATGGTCACCTCGATAAAAACGGTTCTAAAAATACCGCTGACGACGGTCACTCGAACGACACTCAAGCGGAAGCGTCGGGACTGCTCATTATCATTATAAGCGTTTTATTTCACTAGATGTTTTTCGCGCTATCGTGTAAAAACAACGTCCCCCTTTTTTCAAGAAGTCGGCCTTCGTCGCGATTCTTTTACTGTGCGCGAAGTGGTTTCGATTGCATTCGATGCGCACACATTGTATTCCAAAGTTCATCTCTAATAATCAATAAATAGCTTATTAACATTTAAAAAATGTTTACTGCATCTCTTAAAAATCTTTCATAAAGCTCTTTATCCAAAATATACAATTAAAAGAATTTTTTTGTTAAACTTTAAACATCAAATATTTCATTGGTAGAGCGCAGGCTTTGCAACTTGAATAAAGAACTGTCTTATTTTGCGGAATATTTACAATTATTAAGGATGTTAAAACGTTCTATTGACCACGACAGAGGCTTTTCAAGATAACCGCTGTAAAAGAAATTAACATTCGTCGTGCGTTTTTGTCCGCTCGCGGTGGGGCTATCTGCCCTTGAAACAAATAAAGGTGACCCTGCACACACGCGCGCGCGTACGCGTCCATCTCTCAAGGCCATCTGACCGGAGAGTGACACGTTGCCTTGGCGGGTTCTCGCACGCGTGACGCATGGGGGTGAGCCGTCGCTCAACGACTTTATTAGCCCCGGGAGAGCGCAAGGGGAGAGAGAGAGAGAGAGAGAGAGAGAGAGAACGCCGTGTTTCAAATGAGACAATTCCGCATGAACCCGATCCACGGGAATTAAGATATACGCATACTCGGGGGGCTCGCGGTAGCCATATTTGGCGAAGAGGACCGCAGAGGCCCCCCTGGCCGTCCTCCGCGGGGACCCCGCTATAAAAACTGGCGTTAATATATTTTTTTTTCGGGATTCGAGAGTTTACGACGGGACCCTCTCGCGCATCGAGACTCCCACGCGCCTTCTAGTCGCCCTAATCGCGTGGAGAAACGCTCGATAGCTCGATTCGATCCGGTGGGGGGCGAGAAAAAAAAGAAAGAAAATCGGCAACGATCCGCAGATTTCGACCGGACCGCGTCTAATGTACGAGAAGGCCCTCTAATGCGTCCTTCGTTACTCACCAGTGACGCTGGATAACAATAAAACGAAGGACAAGAATGTCGCTAAGTGCGGCGACACGACACGGCTATATTCTCGCGATTTTAATTCCGCCCTATGCATTCCACGGCGTATATTTTTTTCTTCCTTACGGGGAAGAAGTCGGGAATTAAGATAGTTGACGGCGAGCGAGGAAAATTACGTCGAGTTATGCGAAAACAACATCGTGTCGCATCTTTCGTAAAAAATACTTTTAAAATACGTCCGAGATCTCATGCTATTTTTTTGTCGCATTATTGCTGCGCAAGGATAATATTATATTCGTATTACTTTGTAAATTTTGCAACGACAATGAAGATTATTCTCCATTTCTTAAATGCAACAAATAGAAAGATAAATTCAATTCAATTTGCTTTTTTAGCATTGCAAATACTGGTAGCGAGAACGTTGTAATTTCGTCGTGTTGACACACACGCGATATGCAGGATCCTTTAATGCGTGTTATTTGCGGCTTCCTGATGTTGCATAACAGCACGAACAGGAATAATAAAAACGTAGCTTCTCTGTCGGAGCGTGCGACAACGTTCACATTCCGAATTTTGCGGTGATTTCACGTCGCGATGTCCTCGGTGGTCGGTCATTAGCGGAGGTCCCGGACAAAAGCGTGATCAAATTCGTTCTCTTCTCTCGCGTGTTAAAATCGCAATATCCGGAATGATAAAATAAAAGTAAAAGATCAGAGAGAGAATATTAAAAACCGCACGAAGATCAGACCGAGGTCGCGCGTGTTCTCGTGTTCTCGCATCTCGTTCCAAATGTTTCCTCTCTAACGGTCTCTCTCCGCGCCCGCCTTTGAAATATTTCACGTTCGTCACGGGATAACAGCGCGAAAATCGGAATCGCGCCGACAATAAAACCACATCAAGCCGCGGTTATACGACACACTAGTTTCTAGCCCTATAACGCGCGCGTTCGGATACCGCGCGACGTAATAAACACTCCCGTTTCGCGCGCAAAACGTTTAGCACCTTCTTCAATGACTTTTATTGACGTGTAGAAGCTCGATAATAAAATCGAGGTAGCGTCCGTTCTCCCTTCCCTCTCCACCCTTCCCCCACGATCAGACGCGAAGGATCCGCTTGACCCTCGGAGGTGCGAAGCCTCGCGTCCGCGATCGCAATTTAACCGCTATTAGAAAGCTGCCGCTGGATTATAGAGCACGAGAGAATCCAAGTAAAGCGACAACGTAGGTGTGGTTTATACACGTTACTGTATAGAAAAACCTCATATAATTTCCACATAACTGTACTAAATTTAATAGATTTGAAACTTAAATTTTTAGACTTTATTTAGCAATACGAAATTTTTACTTGCATAGATCTTAGAAGAAAATTGCTAAACTAATATATTTATAAAATTTCATTACAAGTTAAAAAATTCCATTTTATTACTTTTAATAATTCAACAATTAAATATTTTAATAACTAGTAGCGATTTTGTTTCTTACATAAATTCTCACAAAAGTCTTAATTAGTAGTCTTAAAAGATCTCAATTTATTCTATATTCGCAGCTTTTATCCGCTTGAATCAAGATTCCGATTAATTAAGTCATTAACGTTTAATGACATGTATCCTTATTGATTTTTAGATCAATATAAAATTCTACAATCTTGAATGATCAGAAGAGATTATTTTTCACACGAATTCGAAGATTTAAAAATTAAGATAATTGTCCCTCCATGGAGTCTCTCTCGTTTGGACCGCTCGTTGAACACGCTCGTTCGCGAAAACAAGTTGATGAGACTCGTTTTTATCTCTCGTTACTTTTTCGTTGGCGAAGCGGCACGTTTTACAGTTAATACCGCCAGACTGTCCAATAAATTTGCGTGGACATCGTATAGTATGACCGAAAAAAAAAAGAATACGCCGGTCCCGACTGGACGCTCATTACGAGCGCCGCGCCGTGCGGTATTTCCGCGTGCGCGCCCGGGTGCTTATTTTTCTCGACGCTCTCTGGCACAAACTCGAAACTCGCCTTTCGTTTCTAGCCGTCGCCCCGTTACGCCGCACAGTCGGAGAATCGACGAGGCCGGGGGAAAGATTTTAATTTAGATCGCTGCGCGGCGCGCACTCGAGGAGAAGAATCGCGCCGCGCTCGTGTAAAGGCCGGGAGGAAACCTCGCGCGCGCGCGCGCGCGCGCGCGTTCTCGGGGCACCGGCACTTATAAAATTTCTGCTTCGACGCTGCCCTTCCCGACGCTCCACGTAGATCCCTGTGAACTTTATCTCCTAACGGCTTACAAGTACTCTGTTCGCGGGACGAATCCTCTGCGTTTACGCCCGACAATTTGCCAATAGATCGTATCTCGCTTTCAGAATTTTCCAGTTCGTTCGTCACGGTCGTTTCTTTTTCGGTCTTTTGAAATCTGTCGCGACTTTTTAATTTCTTCACATTTCACGTTTCTGAAACGCGTGAGATAAGATTTTCCGACATTAAACGTGAAAATTTTCAGAACTCAGCTCCATGTAAAATAATTCATTTTGATACGTTATCAAAATTATAATGTAAAGCTCCAATATTTAATACTTTGCGACGATACTCAAGATATTCATTTATGAATTCATAATCATATTTTGTGTTTCGACTATTTGGAAAGATATAGATGGTGTTATCATAAATTAGTGTCATGGCATGTCTGCAGAAAGATTAAGGTTTTGACGCTACAAGCCAAATATAAAACGCGATTTTATCAGTATGGCATACGACAGGATAATATAATTATATTGTAGAAACAATTTTTTATAGTACAGTTAATGATTTTTTTTTATGTTTTAACTTCCTTGACATGAGAATCTTTCTAAAAGTTTTCCATAACAATCGATATAATCTTTTGTGTTCGATTTTAAAAAAATCGGGCGATAAATCATGCGAGATAGCAAACCGTCACTGTATCGCTCAAACCAACGCGGAAATATGACTCAAAACTAATAGAACACGCCGTGACACGGTACGCGCGCGACGAGCATGACGCAGATGCCAGAAATGGAAATGGAAGTCGCACAAGTCGCGCGCGAGAAGGAAAAAAAAACCCCGGCGCGATCGCTTTATTTGCGTAACCGCTATTACGTTCCGCGCGCACCTTCTTCGTCGCTCGATTATGCGAGGCGGCCCACCGCTTTATCCGCGGCCTGCCGGAGAAATCTGGACGCGCCACGCGAAGGGTCACGTTACGTGCGGGTGCATTATGGTGAATGGATCCACAGCAACGGCGATTCCCATCGAAGACGGCCGTCCCGTCTCTTTCTCGCTCGCTCGCTCGCCCGCGCGCGCGAGTAACACTGACACACTTCGTACACGTCAAGGCCGAAAGTTCTCCCGGTACACGGTGCTTATCGTTGCACCGTCTCGCGGTATTCGTCTTCTTTATATCCGCGTATACGTCTCAATCGCGACTACACGCGACGCACGTCCGCCCGCCGCGTACGGCTGAAACGCCGTGCGATAAAACGGCGTATCGGGGTATATTCAGCGAGAGGATTTGCACCTCGAGCTGATGGGCGTGATCTTCATCTCGCGAGTGCGGACAGGCGAAAGGGCGAAAGGAAAACAGTGAAAAAGGAGCAATCGCGAGGAGTTCTGCGCATTGAACTTACCTAGAGCGAACAGTTCTTATGACAAGAGACGTCGCAACATAGATCGCTCTTCAAAAATGAAATTAAAATAAACTTTTAAATAAGATTCTTAATTAAGCATGTATTAGGCGAAGAGAGGAAAATACTTCAAAATGCATGTCTGATTATTGAGCTATTTAAACTACTTGTTTGAGTTTCTGAAATGTGAATGGTCTATTTGATTATATTTCATTATATACAATTCTGTTTTAATATAATTAATATCATAAAATGAATATTAATATAATTAATATTACACTTTCACTATTATTATTAAGACTAATTATAATTTTTGGTAATAGTTATAATAATAGGTAAAATAAATAAAACATGCTTATTTGATATTATATATTTACCTATTGTTAGATTTTACCATAAAATTGACCGGTAAAAAAAACTAACAATAGCAAGTATTAGTATACTACATTTATAAAATTAAATTGACAACTCTATAATATATCTCCATAATCAGACTTTACATCACTTTGAACCCGCCTGTCATCAACAAATAACACGGTAATTATGAGATAACTTTCATATATGTCGTACTTATTTAAAAAAACTCATCCGACACGCACGACAGATCCGACGATTCGGAGGCACGTTAATTCGACTGGTCGTGTAATTCGCGGTTGTAAATCTTTCGGCATATTAATTCGGAAGACTCGCCTAATCTCTCGACGGAGATTCTTGGGAACAGATCTGACTGTCGCACACGTGCCGCAGTGACATTTCCATAAATGTTTATTCCCACCGTAATCGGTACGCACGGACGTCGGCGCGTTGTTAATACGGGCGCATCAATGAATAATACCGCGTACCCTCCTCCGTATCCTGCTCCGTCCCGTACGAGGAGGGCCCCGCGCGTCATATCGCGATCGCTCCCCATAGCGAACGGGCGAAGGGGGCCCGCGCGCGCATGATCGGCCGACTCGATCTCGGTACGGGCAGATTAAACGCCTAGATTCGCGAGCGCGCGCCGCGAGAGAGGCCTAGCTGCCTAGCCGCACACGCGGTGATTAAAGTGTCCGTTAACGCGAGTTAATTGATCTTTCAGTTAATGGGATATTACCCTTCCGCTGGATTTCTGGTTTGCCCAGCGCGCCCGGCCGGTCGACCAGCCAGTCGGCAGATCCAATCTGCGCGCGAAATAACTCCGCGCGCTCTCGCTCTCCGCGCGCGCGGGACTCTATATAATCTATTCGGGCCCCGCGAACGCACAGCGCAGAAAACCTACCTACCCGACCTACCGAAGACGTACTCCGTATCGTTTCCCTTTCGATCAACGTCCACGGCGACCCGGCGGTATAATCCAGCGGAGCGCGTATCTGCCGATTCGATCCTGCGAATCGACTTTGCGGCAGTAACATCCTCGTCATCGTCATAGTCGTCATCGTCGTCAATACGTATCGAATATCTCCTCGCGCCGATCGATATTGGATTTACCTTTACTAGCACAGTAGCATTCCGATCGCTTAGATATCCGGTATATTCTCTCTAAGGATACGCCCCTTCAGGTACGATCGGTTCCCCGAGCGGAACCAGAAGAGCGAGAAGAGCAAGGACCTTGTTTCTCTCTTTTCGAGAGATTTCGTAGTTTTATATATATATTTCAAACTGAACACTCTCACGTTCGGCAACTGTCACTATCACCGGACCGCGAAATCCGAGAGGATCGATCTGAGAGAGAGAGAGAGAGATTTAACATCACCAATTACAATTGATTAGCGAAGTTTTATCCCGCCTTTCTTTTCCTAGACTAATTATCGACACTTGTCGTTATTCACCCAAGACGCAACACCCAAGGCTATAATAAGGAACACTCGACACCGGATATACCGGCAACCCGATCTTTCAAGTTGTCTCGCACTGATTAGATGTATATATATATCCGGGATCACTCGATACTACGCGACCCTTCGAAACCGCGAACTCGCTCGTATCGACACCCTGTCGCTGACAGCACTGATGACGTTCGTACCTCGCGCGACTCAGCTGCAGGGACGACCCGAATGACCAGAGGGGGGTCTGGACCAGGAGGTACAGACGCGCAGACCGCCGCCACACCACCACGCACACGCCGCTCGTTCTCCGTTCGTTCTCCGCCGAGCGCCGAAGAACTAATAAAAGCTGGGACCCAGCTTGAAACTGCGTAGGCCGCTTACTACTCCTTCCACCGCGGCGCACTCCGTCCTATCCCACCGGTGTACCGGACCCAGGCACCGACAGAGACAGGCAGGAGAGTAGGCACGGATGGACGGACGGACGAATGGACGGACGTACAGAGCGACTTCAAGGTATACATATGCGCGACCAGTCTCTAAGTAAATAGTGTTGGTCCTCGTATAAATCCTCAGAGTGGATGCATCGATAAGTGACTAGATAGCGATTCAGATAATTCAATTTTTGCTGAAGAGGAATATTATCTTGTATTAATTGTTGATGTATCAGTCCGAGTTTAAACGATCAAGTGATCTTAACAGAGTTGAGGTGTTGGCAGTTTAGCTACTTTATGAAGGCCGTCACACAATCTCTTTATGTCATTTTAATTATTTAAGTGTCTCAAAAGATTTTATCAATCTCTATAAATTCTTCTAAATTAAATTTTTTGTTAGAATGGAATAAGAATGAAATAAGAAAACAAGAATAATAATTAAATAACAAGTAGCGCATGTTTTAAATGTTAAACTTACGTGCGTGAGAAGCATCATCTAAAACTAATAATAAATGCAATATGTTACGAAATCATTAATGATCGTCAATCAAACGATTACCAGTAAACGATTCTTTAAATACATTCATTAAAAGCATTATGTCGTTACCTTTGATAAAAAATCAAAATACAAGAAAATGTTATTCAAGTGTTGATGTATTAATATACCTATTATGCATGCTCTTTTCAAGGAAATCAAATGTGAATGTTGTTTCGAAAGATATCATTGCTTATTATAGAATGTTTAATATTGCATATATTTCGCTAAAAATGTCAATAACAAATTAGTATCTCATGTCAGTGTATTCTCAGCGTATAATACAATAATTTGTATGCCATTCATACTGGCACATATTACTGAGAGATATTTGTTTGAAAAAAAGAAATCCAATTTTGAAACAAATCCGTATATTGATATTTACATCGTTATAGATTTCGGCGCGCTTGATACGATTTAACGATTCAATAATTTCACAATGCTGGCGCCTGAATAATACGTTCAGCCAAAAAATTGACGTCGATTAGTGTTGACTGATGAAAGATACACGGTGTCAAATATTCGATAGTTCGCGCGAGCATATCAGTATCATCACTATCAGGACCCAACTGACGCTGGTTATTCAAGCTAACCCGAATGCTGTCGCTTCAACAAGTTCCCCCTTTTTCTCTCCTTATCTATTGTAATCTGTACTGTAACATTCTCATCCGATGCCGCACTCAAAACGGTTCGATGACTCGATCATTTCACGATCAGTCCCGCTTGATTAATACCTCGGCCAAAATCGATGTCGATTGATATTGATGATGAAAGATACACGGTGTCAAGTGTTCGATACCTCGTGCAAGCGATATCAGTGCCATCACTAACGGCCGGGTCCAATCCGGCGCTGGTCACTCGCTTTGCTTCTGCAAGCTTCCTGTCTCTCTTTGTCTGCCACTTTCTCTCTCTCTCTTTCTCTTGGCGACCACTCTTCCCACCCACCTATCTCTCCCTACCTGAGCGATTGCACGCTGCTGCCGCTGGTGAACGTCACTCGGTCAAGGTTCCCCACCAAAAACCTGCAGCAGCGGCGCGGTACCACGCTCACCACTTCGCTTGTCACGGCCGACTTGGTCCACGGACAATGCTATACTTGGTGTGAACCGACGGTCGCGTCAGACGAGGGTGAGGCTTCCCCCCCGTGTCGTCCTCGATAGCGTTTTAGCGATGCTAAGTGAATAGAGTGATGAATATGGGCTTCGACCTTCAGTGTGCATTCATCGCACATTTTGCGCTAAAAATGCGGCTTTTCTGGTTTATTGACTGTCTGCGAGTGCAATCTTTTCACACTAGTCTACCGTTTAGCACCAGACAGCGAAGACACATGATTGTAGTCAAATATAGGCAAATCTATCCGGCGGATATAATTTTTAATGATTTAAGATATTCGAATTTTCAATTTTTTTATATAATTAGATGAGAGCATAGTATAAACGCGTGAGACGATTAGTCGATTATCTATTTGTTAAATATATAGCAGATCGTAATAAAATCTTTACAATCTTTTAGAATACTTTATATGTACATATCTGTTGCATTAGAATCACAAATTAGTTCTTATACAGATTCTTTGTTTGTAACTAGAGATTAGTTAACCAAAATCATTTTTAAAAAATTATATATAATAAAATACGTGCGCTAAAAAAAGACTCCGTCGACGTTACTTCTTTGCCGGAATTTCTACAGGTTGTTACAAATAGTTAGGGGGCAAATGTTTATGGTCTCGGCGAAGCGTTGATTCGCGATCATGCGTCGATGGTCGGCGTCACGGACGGTAGCGTATCCCGATAATAACAGGATATTTTACGATCGATTTGGCGGATAAGCGTGTTTACGTTAGAGATCTGGTCTCCGGACTTTATGCGGGGCCCCGTGCGGCGTATCGACGCGCGGCGTTGAGATGATACGTGGGGCATTTCAGCGAATATGACTATAAATAAAGAAAATAACGAGGAGAGGCTACTGGGGCCCGGCCGGGCTTGGCTTGGAGGAGGTAACAGGCACGCAGGAGGCGAGTTACCGGGAGAAAATTGTGCGCCACTAAATATAAGTATCAAGGAGGGATATATATAGCGGCGTAGAGAGTAGAACGGACAGAGTACAATTACACGTGATTGAGGATCGGTCTTGTTTCTATTTTGTCTTGATTTCTGTGGGTAGTTAGCCCTGATCCCGGCGTGGCTGGCCCAATCACAATGTCCGACTCTTTCGCCGGGGCAGAGGCCCCTATTATGATTGGCGTAATCATCGCATGGGCGAATCAGCGGCACTCACTCGGCTACATAAATAATTGAGCCTTAAAGTCGGCCTACGTGCCGTGGATCTAGCTGATGAGGGAACGGTGCTCCACATTGGACATGCCGCCGTGCGCGCCATGCCGCCGCTAAGAGGAGAGTTATTGCGTAGCATGATGATGGGGCAGCAAAGGCGGATCGTTAAGATGTGCGCAACCCTCGATAAGGCCGCCGCCGCCGCCGCCGCCGCCGCCGCCTGTCCCCGCGGAAAAATGCGTTTATGCAAAAGCGCCGATCTAATAAATGTCCCCGGGTTACTACTCAATCAACGCTGCCGGGCTTATTGAGTTACACGAATTACGTTCATTACAATACGTTGATTGATTCCTTCCGCGGCACTCGCCCTATTTGATTTACATATGCAAAAAGCGTAATGCGTCGCGACATCGGGACATGCGATGTATCAATATAATGAGATTCAAAGCTCGACCGTTTCATAATTTAGCTGTCTCATTTGTCGCTTTCTGATCTGGCTGAGAGACCTTGTGCTTTCGTCATTTCACCATCATTATTTTATATAATTCTAATGAAAAGAAATTCGTAATAAGCTATTCTATTCAAAATTGCAATATTTTCAATAAATTTTAAATTACCAAATATAATAGTATTAAACTTGATTCTAAACTAAATGATTTAATAATTCGATGCTAATGAGTACTTATTAAATCCTGTGAAATGATTTTTAAAAATTAACGCAATGTTTCGGAAACTGTTCAACGTCAGATCTCATTTCGGCGTATCGTGCGTTCATGATAGGTCACAACTTGGCGACATAAGTGCGTGAGGTCAAAAGCTTCTAAGCCGCGCGACGGCATGATTATGTTTGATCGGCGATCAGTGACGCGCAGTGACGAAGTGCGAGGAAACGTCCGCGTGCATGATTTACGACAGCGCGAGGGGTCGGTGGTACTGGCCTGGAGAGAACTCGCGGGTCAGGAGATTTCCCTTCCGTGATGGACCGCGAGCTTGGTTCTCACACGTGATTGGCGTGCGTAAATGGGTGACGACTAGACTGGGTTGGAAGCTCCGAGATTTTCGAGATGATGATGATGATGATGATGATAATGATGATGATGATGATGATGACGACGACAACGGCGATGATAATGACGGCAACTTGGAATGGGAGAGACCTAAGGTTCAACATATGCCATATCTTCCTTCGTTTCTCTCTCTCTCTCTCTCTCTCTCCCCCTCTCTGTTCTCCTATCTCGAGCTCGATTTGGAATTCATATCGGCCTTGAACTTGCCGCTGTGCTAACGAAGCGCCAACCGAAGGTCCTTTGCTTACGTGGTGGACAGCCGCGGCGAACGTTTAACTAGCCGCCGCTGCCGCTATCTGATGCTGGCGAAAGGGGGGCGACGGGTTCTCCGATGAAGAAATTATTTTCACTTTCTCCGTCACCGCGCCGCCGAGAGCGTAAGTCGGTGTGCACGTGTACGCTCTCGAAGCTCTCGACCTCCTCCGCCGTGGAGTTAATTACGACGTTAAATCGCTCCGCCGTGAAGCGCTGAATCCGTGACGTAACGAATGGCGCAACGGAAGAAATCGAATACAGAAGACGTGACCAGCTTTTACTTTCACGGGCACACGACAATGTCAGCTGCCCTAAATAAATTTTTTTTCCACAGGCATACCTCTTTCTGTTAACATATCGTTAAATTTTGATATCGAAAAGTTTATACATATAGTATCTAATATTCGTGTTAACTAATCGAAAATAATCGAATATAGAGAGTCTATATTGGATAATGAGACATTGACAGTCTCATTTGCAGTCTATTTGGCTTCATATTAAGCAGGAAGAGCGCGAAAGTTATCGTATCGCGATTTCTCTCGCGGTTCATGATTTGTTTTAGCAGACTCTGTAATTACGCGAGCCGTCACGCTTGACATTCCGCGAGTAGAAGAAGAAGAAGAAGAAAAACAAACGGTCGATGAACTTCGGTGGAAGTAAGCGGTAAGCGGACGTATGTATGTACGTTACACGTGCGAACGGCGACGAGTGTCATTACTTGCACACTTTCTCCGATCGAGTCACGTGCGGATAGCCGATAGCGAGAACTACATGCGGTAACATTTGCCGCGAGAGAGAGAGAAAGAGAGAGAGAGAGAGAGAAAAAAAGACAGAGAGCAGGAAATGACATGCTCTACGATCGAACGTTAATAAAATTAAACAAAACGTAAAAAAAAAAAATCAAGCTGTAATTACATCAGTATAGATCTTTTCTAAAATAATCGATTTTTAAAATAATAAATTATACTTCTAAATATAAATTTAATACCGGGATGAGAAATATGAAGCGCATCATGAAACTTCAGAGTAGAAAGTAAAGATAGGAAGAGAGAAGGGGCCAGAACGGGCGCCAGAGAATTCCTTACGATACACCGGGTGAAGGTGCAAGGACGGGACTTACATCGTCAACAATGACCGTTATAGATCAGACGAAGGACGCGCGTAAAGGCGGAATTTTCTGTAATAAAGCTGCGGCACACTCTCAATAATGACAATTTACGTAGAACATTATCGTTTGTCCGATGGCGGACGTGTCTGCACTGTGCAGTCGCGCGAAGCGCGTCTCGTCATGTTCGCGGGTTTAACCTCGCGACAGCGAAGCGTACGAAACGTGAAGCGCCCGGACGACGCCGGGAAATTTGTATGACTTGCGCTAACGCAAATCATCTCGCAAATGTCGATTTCCCGCGGCGATTTTCTCACAATCTTCGGCGTCTCGCAAATACCGTCGCGATTGCGTCGTAATTGTATTCGCATTCGAATACCTCGTATTTCGCGAAAGCATTGTCCCGCACAAAGCTGCCATTTATCGACGGGATCTTAGCAAGGCGCGATATCACCTTGGATCTTAATCTTCGTATCCCGAACGACACGAAGATAAATTATAATATCAAGAACAAGGTGTATTATTTAATTTCACGTGTAATCGTAGCATTATTTTGCGATTTTTAAGGAAGACTTTTCAATGCAGTCCGACTCGAACCGTTCTGTATTCGCGATTCGAAAGCGGTTATCTTTTTGTAGCATAGAACAATGCGACGGGAACAACAGACCTTGTACTCGAATCTTTAATCTTCGCATCTTGGGTGGCACGAAAATAAATATCGCGATATCAAGAACAGAGTGCATTGTGTTCACACGGAATTGCGTCATCTCCCGATTTTTAAATATGAACCTCTGATGTCGTCATCGCTCGCGGGGCCTTTACGTGACTCGCGAGCGTTTACGTGACAAAGAAAAATTAAGATGATCGGCGAAACATGACTTTGCGCATCTGCGGAATCTCTTTAGTCGCGCGCCAACATAAATAGCGATCCCCCGAGCGGGGTGCCGCGGAAATTTACGAGTGGTGGGCTAGGAATTTACGAGAATCTACGCCGAGGGCCAAATTTGGACAGATCGTGCGCCCAGATATTTTCGGGGGGAGATCGGGCCCGCTCTATCGCGTGGCCAGGTCAAGAAGGATTTCGCGCAGTATTTCAGAGACGGCAGGAGCCAGGAAGCGCGTCGCCCACGCCGCGCCGCGCCGCCGCGGCGAGAAATTATCGGCCATACCTAAAATCGGGCGATAGCTATTTGTTCCGCGAAGAGAAGCGGATCCCGCGGCTTTGAGAGCCGCTCGATAAATTACTTCTCCCCTTTCCCATCCCCGCGGTTAACCTTTCCCTGCACGTTCGGAACTTGTCCGAAAAATCCATTAAGCCTATAGCCGAGGCGAAACGGCCGTGTATCTGCTTACGTTTCCGTCATCAATCACGCGTTCTCGTCGCAACCGGTGTCGGTGAATTACGCTTAGCCATTTATCGCGGATAACTCTCGACCCGGTTCCCCAGTTAGCCCTGTTTTATATCTCAATCCGTGATACTCGCAGACCTAACGGAGCCCAGACATCGCTGTTTTACTTTATTTTCCTCCGTCTCGTTCCCTGTGGACTGTAGTCTTAGGAAACTCTTCTGAAATAGAGCACTCCGTATACTAGAAAGTTATAATACTAAATAAAATACAGAATATTATAAATTATACAATCTTATAATTTGACATCATATCTGTAAATTACTTTTTGTAATAATGCCGAGATACACAATTTTAATTAGAATAATTATTTATATTAATAGCCAATAGATATCTTCTTAAGTCGCAGTGACACTCTGGCGCCTATCACCCAAAGCCCTCTCCCAAAATTAATAATTAATTAATAATAATAATATATTAATGGCCTACATTTATGTATTTAAATAGGTCTATACAGAATATATGTATATATAATATATATATATAATTTGTCGCAAATTATTTTAAGAGATATATATATGATAATAATCTATGTTTTATCTAAATCCTATTATATATTCTGTATAAATCATAAGTGATATATCCTAAATGATAAAATAATTTGCGATGGATTTATCGTGTTTAGTAAAAGGATGGAAATGTACTTAGTCATGATTTTAATGGTTAATCGATGACGCTAATAGAGGAATAGTCGAAGGAACAAACTGGCTAGTCTAAGAGGCTCGTCGGCGAAAGAAGAAAAGGGTCAATAGGGTCTCATAATTAAAAGATAGTCCTCCCTGATCTGCCGATTAATATTTCGACCGACAGCCCGAATTCGCGACGCCAAATATTCTCCGTAGTTAAACCGATTCCTTTTTCTTTCTTTCTCTCTCTCTCTTGCTCTCTCGTCGGATTGCCGGGCAAATTAATTCTCGCGCCGCGGCGGAATCGATCGTCGGATAACGATTTCGTAGTCGGCATGCAATTTACGTTTAATCGCCGTGGAAAAGATTCATCGATCACGCGGTCGCGGGACTACGTAAATCAAACACTGGATACACCATTGACTCGTCGGTGAAATATGGAAATCGTGAGTTTGTGCAATCACCGTTATACCCCGATACCGCGCGAGAGAGCTCTCTCTTTCTCTCTCTTTCTCTCTTTCTCTCGGCGCTTATAGATTCGAGTGTGCCCCGCGGCAAGGTAAGAGGAACATCGGTACCAGCGGTACCGATCGGACTTGGCAGATACGCGTCTTTTTTCCCTCCTGCCGATCTCACCCCCGTTGCGCCTGCGCCTTCGGTATCCGCGAAACGGTCCTCTTCGCCGACATTACCGTTCGTTTCTCTGACGCGGCACGCCGCCGCGCCGCGGCGAGTTAGAGCCGAGACAAAAATCCGGACCTCCAACCACGATTCATCGTTGCACGTCCCGTTCGCTCTGCGAACTCGTTCCGCGATCGCCAAATGTCGATTTACACCGTTATTGCTGCACTCGCGCGGGAATGGAAATCAGAGTTCCGTGAAATCTCTCATCCTAACCGTAAGTCTGTCATAATGTTATAGAAGTAAACGATTCAATTTCTACAAGCTCTTTAATCTTCAATGTTAAACGAAGAAATAATATTATTGATTAATTAATCATGAAAGAGAGAGAAAGACATATACATATAACTACACGGAGAGAATTTTTTTTTAATTTACCCTGCAAATCATGTTAATTGTGGAACAATATAGTATTTAGGCAAATTTTACTGTGCACTACAATAAATTTTACTGTATTTTACTACTGTAAAATTTATTGTAGTGCACAGTAAAATTTGCCTATATTGTCCCACAATTAACATGATTTGCAGGGTAAATAAAAAAAAATTCTCTCCGTGTACATGTATAACCCATTATTTACATGCTGTGTCGTAAAAAATACGTTAGCTTTCTCGTTTTCTGTATTTTCGCAATATATCAATTTGCAAGTCTCAGTAATCATCGTTCTTCTCTTTATCCCGTTCATTTGTAAATGATGCAACGCAGTATGCGACATGTAATAATATACGCAAACTATTGCGTACGTGTTTCCCGTAATATTTGAAAATCAGTACTTCTCGATCGAATGCACAGAATGCAAATTACAGTCAAAGGGGTTGATTCTCTGGCTTTCCCAACTATTGATAAAAAAAAACGCGCTCAAAATTATGTACCATGCGGTTGTATAGCTCGCGGTAAGTTTTGCCGCCTTCCGCGTAATCACTGTACTAGACCACGTACACCAGAAGTTCAAGGATTTCGTGCCCCGGCCGGCGTTACTACGTGCGGCTTTTCGGCGCACGCATATCCAAGAGAAAGGATCGAATTCTATTTCGAGAGTCTCAAGAGTTGGTGGACGTTGCCTAAATATTATTTCGCGACTATATTTCAGCAGGTTAATTTTGCGATTCATCTATTCATTTATAATTCGAAGTAGTTTCTTGAAAAGAAAATAAAAGTTAGAAAAGACAATATTGTTGCGCGTATTGCACTGCATCACACATCAATCGGAGAAAATCATGTTGGACATCGGTTAAAATTAATCGGTGTCAAAGCGATCAAAGGTCTCCCATCTTTCGTTGCGATGTATATATATGAAAAATTTACAGAAGCGGAGTATTCCCCCGTGGGGTACACTCCAGTACCCCTAATCCTGCGTAAGGGACATTAACTGCGAGCAACGCGCCGTAGATCGGTGGACCGGTATTTCTTTATCGGTTCACTTTCTACCGAGAATTTAATAACGGAGTCACAGCCGGACGCCGTCGAGCGTGACGCTCATTATGCGCCGCGAAATTATTCTTATGGAAATTAAACGCGTCGGCATGAATTTACATCGCCGGAGGAAGGGCGACATATTGTGGGTATGTGTTTGCACGCGCGCGCGCGCGCGCGTGTGTGTGTGTGTCCACTTGTGTGCGCTTGTGCATTGAGATCGCGCTACGCTATTTTCTACGTCCTCGAGGAATTTATGAGCCGATGTCGAGTAGGTAATGCGGCCGATCGAAATCTCCTCTCCCGTCGATAAACATACGTGGTGTCCCTGACCAATCGCCGATTTCCTTTTAATGACGGATGCTGCGTTAGCGATTGAGAAAAACGCCTTCGGTGTCTCTCCGTGATCCAGTAGTCTTTAAATGAAAGACGATTGAAATAGGTCATTGAAGATTATCGCTCTAATTGTGCAATTACTATGTATATGTCGCCTCTGAATTATAATATAAATTGTGCAAGGTTTTATAAATGCTATTGCCCTTCGTCCTCTGATGTGACAGAAGGGGTTAATTGGAAACTATTAATTTTTATTTGTCGAGGACTCCGTAGCTCCAAAATTTAAGTTTGCACGTTTAATTAAACGTTTGTAAATTATTTATTTCGCCCGTAATTTTCTGTTTTCAATTTGAAAACATTTATTAGCATTTAGAGATAAAAATTAATTACGTTTTTTACAATTCGCGTTTTATTGAAAAATTATCGAAAAATGGATAGGATTTATCGTTATCGTCAGATTTATTCTTGCGTATCTCAAAGCGAGGTAAATGTAAAAGTACATTTGATGCAATCAATTATAATATTTTATCATTCAGAAACTGTTGCATTCGCTTTCCAATAATTATTATTCTTCTTAGAATTTCTTACGTGGTATTTGCCGTAAAAAAAAAAGAAACGCACTCAGGTCGAACGTATATAACATTGAGTGTCCGCAACGCTGGCATCTAGATTAGCGTCGGAGAACGAGGTCTACCTTGTTTCAAGAATGCGTGTAACCGCGAGAAACGGCTCGGAGGACGTTTGTCGCAACGATTCTCTCAGTTGCACGCGTTTCTGTAACGACGCCTCTGCCCGCGGCATTCCGAAACATCTTTTAATTGCTACACCACGCCGGCGAAAGCGCGCGCGCAGGTGCGCGCGTATTAACCGATCCTACCGTCGCTGACGCACCCTGATGAGAAACGAGTCGCTACGTTTCTGTTTTCGAACTAACGTGAAAGTACGTAAAGGGCACGAGGAGGGGTAGGGAGGGGGAGGTTCTCCATCTCCGTTCCTCTCGTCGCAAATCGCGCGTTCCAGGTGTGTGACTACGGTAACGGCATGTCGGCGAATACGGAATGCGGGGGAGAGGGTTAAAGTCGAGGGAGGCAGGTATGCGAAGTGGTACAGACATGTAACTGCCCGTGGGGGCCCCCCTTTTTTGCACCGGCAAACGGAGTAACTGCTCCCTCTCTCTCCCTCTCTGTGCTACAAGAAAATAACATCATTACACCCGTGAGCCGCCGCGCATCGTCCGGAATACGCGCGGCATCAGCGAGTATTTGCGGCGTGCAGTGTGTGTGCGAGAAACACTCGCACTCGTTTCTTCGTAAGTCGGTTAAACGACCCGACCGTCATTGCCGTGCGGAGACGCACTGCTAACATACTGAACGAGTGATCCACGATAGAGATCCGGCATAAATACATCAGTAAATCCTGTGTTAATCTCTCGTTAACGTTTTTAACGCTGGAGAACACGCGTTATGTATTTTATTTTTCTTTAAATAAAATACATTTATGGTATACGTAATTACGATTTTTATAGAACGTAATTACTATTAAGGGGAAAAAATATTAAAAAAATATGATTACATTTCTTGGAAAAATATGCACTGTCTCGTTATCGATATACTGTCTCGTTCGGTATATGTAAAGTTGTGATATATGCGTTTAACCGAACTGTCGTCTGGCTTGAAAGAGGAAACCTATTTTGCGTTATAAAATCTCCTATACTCATGCCAAGATTAATTACGATAGAACATGTCGTTCGTGGTAACGATGGTTTCGAGATTTCCGAGATCGAAGTTTCAATCGGAGATACTCCTCCGAGCCTTCACTTCCGGGCGTTTCTTCGCGACCAGCGTTTCTTCGGCGGCTATCGGCGCTTCGTATCGCGTGCGTCTCTTCGCGTCTCTTCAGCCTCGCGTCATCCCGGAGTATCAATTTCAGGACGCTCGGGGCGAGCGTGACGAAGGGAACAAAGTGAACGTTCGCGTAATGGCCAAGGTGCTTCTATCAACGACGCGAAACGTCGAACCGGAAGAGAGAGAAACGGTCCGCGCGCACCGGCGAGAACTGGCTGCTCGAGAGGAGCACCCAAGGATCAGAGCCCCTTTCGCGAAGCGCGACAAGGAGAGCGCGCGCCGACCGTAGATCAGAGGCTAATTAAATTTTGGCGTGACCGAAGCAGTTGCGCTCTGCCAGCGGCCGATTCTCGAATCGTTTTCACGCCAGCTTTGATACGGTGCCCTATCATGCCCTTTTTCCATTGCACGACGAGGCAAACGCGCGTACTTGAATAACCGCATTATTACTTTCCGAACAACTCTTGCGAATACAGAAAGCTTCCAGATGTAAGATTTTGGTAGCGGTATATTTTAAAATAGTATTAAAAAATAATAGCATGAAGACGTATAATTGGAAATTTAATTTAATTCATAAATCGATAATATCTTTAAAGATTTCATATGATTTTTACATAAATTTCAATATACATTTACATTTCAATACATTAATTTTGTTATTTTGTTAAAACGTTATGAACTTTATTGTCACTTAATTTTACTTGAAATAAATTATAATGAATTTGTAATCTTAATCTGTCGATGTAAAACAGTATTTTATAATCTTTTACATTTGTAACAAGAGTCTTGATTTACTTTGAAATGAAAAGGCATTTTGTTGTTCAAATAAAAAATAAAACGCGTTAGTATAATAAAGAAGAGAAATATGAAATATTTAAATTTTCAGAAGCATAAATCACTTTGTAAATTACCGATTCACGCTCCGATATCATTTATCTTACTTTGCGACGCGATGAGTACGCCGGTTTAGATTGCCTGGAACTATTCAATTACACCTATTTTATTACGCGCGATCGTGCCGTTAGAGCGATTTTCTCAATTGTCGACAAATTAGAATGTCCGTATATGATCTAAGAATCCGTGTTATCGTCGTACGATCGACGTAAGTTCTACCCATGACGCTTCCGGTATTTAAATCGCCTCTCTTACGTCCCGGAATATCAATTTCATCGCACGGAAGGCGAGGCCCGATAAAAGAAACAAAATGGATAAGCACTCGCGACGCCGCCGGAGGCGTTATTCGTGGAGGGACCGCGCTTCAACACACGAAGAAAGGAGGACGCGGAAACCCAAAGGGGGAAAAAGGAGAAGGAAATGTTATTGCCGCCGTTGGAACCGACGCGCATCCTGGTGTTCTATGCAGGATGCGCACCTGAGAGTCGCGGTAGGTAATAAAATCACGCGAGAGGAGTTCGTGCGGTAGTTACAGATCTAGAGGTAATTAAATGTCGACAATACATATGGACTACATGGACTTCCCGATTATTTTTATACGGCTACGTTTACCTTCCTTCCGTAGGCTCGGCGAAGAATTAATAATAGCGAGAGAGCTGAGCGCACATGGACGCAGCGTTAAACGCAGATATCACTACTTTTACAATTCGAATGTTTTAACTCGCGTCTTAAAGCTGCCTTCATAAACATAACATCTATTTTTAAAGCGTTTTGCAAGTATTTCATATTAGATATTGATAGACATTGATTTAATAGATATTGATTGACATAGACCTTAAAGAGCTGCAGATGGTCTTTCAAATGTTTAATCCTGAGACACATAAGCTATCTGTAAAAGAAATGTACGAATAATTTTATCTTAAAATCTCTCTCACGTAGTTTATTTCTTAACATATTTCGAACCGGTTATTTCCCTTTTTTCTCAATTATAGCTAAGATATTTTATATTTTAATTTCCTGTGATAAAGTAGCCTCTATTAAGAATTGTCGATTTCTATAGTTATATTTACCGTATTCGATTTCATAGGTATAATAGGTATATTTATCTCTGGAAAAAGAGAGGGATATATACATTTACATCACATCATTCATGCATTATTCCTATTACAACATTTTCTGGGCGTTTCTATTAAATCCATCCTTTCGCTAATATAGTCTACTTTGTTCATCCTACATCTGCAGCCGCTGTAAATCAAAGTCTCAATGCTAATATAATAGGTATTATATTCCCACGAAGGCGCGAAGAGACACGCTCGTCGCTGCTGCCTGTGGTAAGTGGACGCGGCATTTCGCAATTTCAATTACGTCGCGTTAAACGACGATAAAATTGCGCGGCGGAGACGCGAAATTGAATGTGCGCGCGCGCGCGCGCGGAAAGGAAGAGACTCACAGAGTGAACAACCGAAGGCTATCGGGACGATTAACGCTATACGAGCGGCAGTAAAGAACGCCCGTACGAAGGGAAGCCGGCCAGACGTTCGGCACAGATCAGAAGCCAATTAAATTCCGGCGTGACCTGCGCGCGTAGTAGACTCTCCCTCGTATATGGAATCGCGATTCGTTTTCACGCCGATTTCGACACGCTTCCTTCGCCGCTCGCCGCTCCGCGGTCGGTCTCTGCGGCCCGGTCTCCTCGGCAGCCTCCCTCTCGGCATCTCTCCAGCCACCCCGTCTGGGTTTCTTCTCGGATGCCGCGATGGGCGCGGTTAGTGCGAAACAGTAATAGTAAGGCTCCCGCGTCCGAGAGCGCGCGGACCCGCTCTCTGGACCCGCTCCCTGGGCCTTACCTACATTACGTACGAGACAAGAGGCGAGAGAGCGAGAGAGAGCCTTGCCACTGCGGCACAATGAAGCACTGGGAGGCGTTATAAAGGGCTCTGTGTAGTTATTAGAGGTTATGACGGCGGTAATATCTCACTCAGCGGGCTCCGCTGTAATGTTACGGCCAGGGGCCCATCCCCTATTTCCTCACGTCGAACTCTCTTCCTTTCTCCCTCCCGCTCGCCCCGCTCTATTCAGCGCTCTCCTTTTCGTTCTCCTCTTCCTTCCTCTCTTTCCGCTTTCTTTACCTTCGTCTATCTTCTCTTCCCTCCCTCCCTCCTTCCCTCTCATCTCCCGGTTCCAGTACACAACCGTATTTAGTGTTAAATTCTACATTCGAGGGTGCTTTGCGAGAGAAAAAAAAAGATGCAAGGCCAAGGCGAATCAGCTTGTTGCTCCTTTTGCTACTCACTCACTCACTCAGCAATTTTACGTGCTCTCGATGCCTAGCGCGCTAATCAACGATCTCGAATCCGCACTGATAAGTATGCCCCTCGAAACGCTCGCTCGAGTCACACCTGTTCGACGATCGTCCGCCGACCGATTCGCCGTCTCTCACGGTAATCGTCGGCGGATCGTTATCATTATCGCGCTGCTTCGCACACGAATCTACTACGTGGCGTTGCAATTGCCAACTTTCCGCACAATTTTCCGTTTCCATCGGGCGATTCTAGATCTCGATTTCCTGGAATGCATAAAATTTGATGGAGACAGTCGTGATCGCGCGCATCTTTACGCGCAATCTTCCGTGTACGATATTTTAAACTTTCCGCGTTTTCAAGTCTCACTTGAGCCCGATTTCGATCTTAGAACGCGCGCGCAAACATCTCGCACATTTTATTTTTAATAATAAATAACGCGACTAAACGATAAAGTAAATAATAAATTCCAAATTAATAGAGCGACAATATCTTCTTGCTATCTGTATTTAAAACTTCCCGAGATATAATTCTCTAGAGGAAGAGAGAAGGAAAAAGAGAAGGAAGAATGTATTTAATTGATTTAGATTGAGAACTGGACTGCGTATAAAAAAATGTTTTTATGGATCCAACCATCCAACGGTTTCACAGATAGATCCTTCGATCTTCGAGATACACTACAGTCGACGATCTCGACATAGCAATTTTTTGCATCGCCACGACGTTGGACCATCGTCGTCGCGGTTAACCAACCGCCACGGTATGTTTAATTGGGTGTCAGCTGGCCGTTGGAATTTCGTAGGCCGTTACGAACGCGATCGTTTGCTTGACGCCGGCAATGAAGACGTTACGAAAATGCATCTCGTGCGCCCGGCGTACCGTTTTAAAATTCGTGAAGGTCACGCGAGGATTAATGATCGCCGACAAGAGAGGCGAACGAACCTTCCTCTCGGCCGGAGACGCTCGCCGCGTGTTTCCTGTACACCGTTGCCTCATTAGCGTATAACGTATTAAAGATCATTCCGAGAAGCTCTCTTACTTCTCCTCTCCCTTTCTCTTCTCCTTCTCTCTCTCTCTTTCTCTCTGTTTCTCATTGTACCGAGAGATCATCGTCGTTTACCTCCGTTATCCGTTCTCCGATCTCTGCCGGCTTTTAAATTGTTTAGACGGGGTCGCGGAGAAACGCGCCAAAACGACCGCGAGGTATTCCGGAACGTGCAGCATCCTGGCTCCTTTTCCTGACGGTGCTGCCCGACGGTATGCCTCCTCGCTTAGAGGACTGGTTATTCCCGGCACGGGGGGGTAAAGAGGAAGGAAGAGAGGGTATAGAGCGGGAGAGGAGAATACGTACATTATTCAAATCTCATGTAGATCCGTATCTGGGAATGTAATTCTAGTGCGGACGCGTGTTTCAGCCCCGTTGTCGGGGCAACACTTAATTTGTCCGGTCACTTCGCTTGCCATTCTATACCGCGCGACGTTCGTCGTCGTCGTCGACGTAAATCCGTAAGTCATTGGCACGAACTGACGACGAGAGCGCGTCATTAAATCCATTAGGATAATTTGGGAGTGCGCCTTTGTGTGTAAATCGATGATACATCGGGGCCGAGTTTGGCGATCGATCGACCTTTTTAATTTGTAGCGCGCATTGTACGCTTTTGCAGACATGTGTACGTGTGTTAAATTATTTATTTGAATGCGGAATATAAAGATCAATACAATACAAATTTTATCTAAATACATAATTTAATATAGAAATATCCCAAGAGCAGCTTAACAAGTTATCAGTTAAAAGCTGTTTGACTTCGTTAATAAAATTGATATTTTCTTTACACTTAAAAAAAAATGCATCAATCGATGGTTGTAGTACTTTGTATCATATTTAAGATAATTTATTTCTTTGACTAATTGTAAGAAGAAAATTAATGAATTTATGAGTATTTCTGAAATTTTAAAATCGCACAAATATGTATGTTTCATTTAAATTTCTGAGAGAACAAATATATTTTCAATGTGTCAATCTCGTCGTATAATTAAAGATTTTAATTCACTGTTGCACTAGCAGCGTGGACGGAAATAGATACTTAGAGCGTTTTGTTTCTTGTTACGATACGGAATTTTGAGAAGTTCTTGTTCCCATTTCGCGTCTCGTATCGTACAGTCGAATGGCTCGTTCGAGTAAATGCGTAATGCCGTGGCGGGCAAATGATAGAGGATCTAAGTACACTCTCTTTTTCTTGCCTACAATCTTACCGGTAATATTAGTGCACGCTTGAGAGGAAAGTGTCGGCACTATATGAGCCGGCGTGACCAGAAACCAGGAGAAAAAGAAATGAGAAACAGGGAGCGAGTGAAGAGCGACATAAGAGAGAGAGAGAGAGAGAGAGAGAGAAGAAAAAGAAGAGGGCAAAACAGAGAAAGGAGAGAGAGAGAGAGGGGAAGAATGGCTCTAATTATTACAAATTACCATGATCTTTGGTAGGCGATCTCTCAGATTACAATTCTACGCCGACACACGTAACAAGCAGGAAGATGGGGCACTTTCCGAGGATAATGACGGCCGGACGGTTAATTGAAAGCGCGTCTTGGCACTGTCATGAAATTTCGCAAAGTCCTGCGGCCTAATGTTCACATTGGACCTGTTCCGACACTTCTTGTGTGTTCCCTAATGATAAAAGAATCACCGCCAACGACGTGCGGTTCTATTGATATTCTTATTGAAATCCATCTTCATTTATCAGCCAGTGTTATTAAAAATTACAAATAATAAATAAAAATTGTTCATAAATATTAGAAATTATTTAATTATTGTCTTAAAGCAATATTTGTTAGCAAAATATTATCTCAATCATATCGTAAACAGTAATAATATAATTTAATTCAACCTATTTTTTTCTCTTTAAGATTTTGTTTTATAAATCGGGGAGAGGAGGATTATTATACAATATTGATTAATTGAAGAAAAATCCGCATTCAGTCGATAGTGGGATATAGTTTGCATATGTCAATATCTCAAAGATTTTCATCTTATTCATAAAGAATAAAAAATTTTACTCTGTCTTCCATTATAAGGGTACGTCCACCCTAAGAATTGCCGCGCACGAGAACTCGCCCGTCAATCAAATTGACCCAGTTCGTGCAACCGCGAGTGTAACCTGTGTATTACAGACAGTGTCGAGAAAATTGTGGAGCATGCGCTTGATATTTCTGCGCCTGGCCGATGTCGGATAGGCGAAAGTGGCCTGGGTGATTTTGTCCGTCGCAATAGCTTGTACGCGTTTTCGCGATTAATGAGGCGACACGCGCGGTCGCGTTTTATCACGTTGATGACATTTGATGACGTTTATCACGTTTGATCACATTTATGATTGCAAGCATTAATTACTTGAACACTACCGTTTCTTGTGCCGTAAATATATAAATACAATTATTACGATGATATAATAAAATGAGGCTCTCAACTTTTATATCTGTGGTGATTCTAATTTTGGCCTAGTTACGATATGCATATATAAATATTATGCAAAATATTGTTTGCATTTAATTTTAATTGCTTACTTTTATTTTAACTTTGATGCAATAAACGCAGTTTGATTGTGACCTAATTCTGAAATATTCTATCTTAATTTATTTTAATGTAGTTTTTATAGTTATTATTTAATAATAAAATTTATAACTTAATAAAAAAAACCTTGATTTAAGAAAACACTCCGATAAAAAGTGTTGCACATTCCGGAGTTAAACAATTTTTTACAGAGACAATATATACACATATATGTATAAACATATGATATGCCATATTGATGCGGTGCATCATCGATGAAAAATCGATCTCAATTCGTTCGTGTTACATATGTTTTCAAGAGAACAGACCGTCTAAAATTTCAGACGAGACAGTTTCTTGAGACAACGGGTCAAGCACGCAAGTGTATGCTGTGTATGCTACATAGGCTGTATGTACGTGGATGTAATATACCTTTGCTCCTCGCGATCTTAAAGGTCTCTACCCGATGTAGGATCCTCCTTTCTCTCCGGTGCGCGTCACGATTTCTTACCGACACGATTATTCCGTCCTTCTACCGTCGTCTCTTCGGGGACGTCTCCCTCCGTCCCAGGTTCATCTCGGATTCGTCAAACGTCACGTCGTAGATTAGTATCGTCGGCACACGAGCTCGAAAATCCGTATTTGCAAAGCGGCTTATGTCTACTTCTATATGTCGTATCCTACGTTATATTGAATAATGTACAATAGAGTATGCCGATTCTCTCTCTCTCTCTCTCTCTCTCTCTCTCTCTCTCTCTCTACGCATATTATTGAATTTGCTAATGAGATCCCTCGTAGTCACGCTCCCAGCGATTTGACCCCGCGGTCGTGATCGTATTAACGGTATCGTCGATCTAATAATGTTGCCCGAAATCGTGATGTCATTCCCGACATCGGCAGAGCGGCGCTTGATTCTTTCGTTCGCACGGGGTATATCTATGCAGGAGAATTCCATTTCATAGAGATATCCAATTTAAGTTGTGGAACACCAAATTGGTGGTTGCACCGTGGATCGCGGACGGCGAGCTGCAGAGAATGCTGCTGCAGCCGTACAGCGCGGCAATCAATTTCTGTGTGGCTCGACTATCTATCGGATCCGTAATATCACTTTCAACATAATCCGCATTTGCCTCGCTGAAATTACGTGCGCAATTTTTTTTCGATCGTCCGATTCGCGTTTTGTTACGCAATATCCGCTGCTCGGTAACATCTTGAACCAGAGATGCTGGTGCAGTGTACGATAATCAATTACGCGTACGGCCGCGTGTTAACGCTTCATCACACAAACGCGTCGCGTTGAATAGATGACCTGACTGGCTTGAGACCACGAAACTTATATACGTCACGTTACCGGCCGCGAGGATTATCGATCGCACGAAAGGATGGCATTAGTCTTTTGCCGGGCACCTGCCCTGCTCCGATTAATGGATCGATTGGCAGAGCTAAGTGATACATTCATCGATCCCGGCGACTCTCGGGAGGGAGAGACAAGAGAGATAGGAGGAGAAGAATGGTGTATACGTGACAGCGGCACAAAGGGGGTCCGGCGCGACAGTGAAAGTATACACGTATACTTGCTGTGCGTGAGTAACCGTCGGATACCTTCCGGGTATGATTGCCCGGTTACGCAACGTAGAGAGACGAATGTCACTCGGGTTTAGCCCCCGTCGATTCGAAACGCATGCAGGTCGTCGAACGGTAGTGACAGCCGGGCGGTCGAAGCTGCGCCGTGCTGCGCCGAGGAAACGCGCTGTCCCCGCGGAGTCGCGGAAGTCGATCTGGCACGAACTAGATTAGAGAGACTTACGTGTCCGCGGGGAAACCAGATCGCGGCAACTTTCCCAAATCGATCTCGTAAAACCTGTAATCCGGCCGCGAATATAATTAACGAAGAGGCGTTCGGCACGAATTGCGTCACCGCGCACCGAGAGAGATCTAATGAATGTAATTGGCTAAATGAGGAGTTTTGCAAAATGAGCCGGTAATTCAGGACGCGACGTTAATTGCGCTTTGAGATGATATTTAACGGCGAGATTAGCATCGGAGAGCGTTCAAGATTGAGCTTAAGATATTAATTATTATTACGTATTAATTGCAATGCTATTTTATAATTGGTGCAGCGCGGCAATATATTTTTATTTAATACCTTTCTCCTTTTCTCTCGCACACGCACTTGATATCGTAAATCAATATTGCTAATCAATATTACTAAAATATTATTGGAGAAATAATTATTCCCTTTAGCAGTATAAAAAATCGGTACAAAAAAATCGCGAAGTCGCGACATAGCTGCATTAACGATCACGAGCTCTTCCCTCGCTACGACAGAAGTTCCTTTTATGTCGTGCGCGAATTATGTCAGAATAAAAACGTCCCGCGAGGACGAAAGAATTACTCATAATCGGTAGTAAAAGGAGACACTTTCCGTTGGTAGAACGACGCTCGTTAACGGTCATGCACCTCTGCCCCAATGGTTCTTGACGTTCGTACAGCACAGCGGAGACCTTGACGCGCTTTTTATCCGTGCTCGTTTAGTTCTCTCTTTCTCTCCGTCGCGCGTACGCGGTACCGCTCTGATCTCTCCCGGCTTCTCTTTCCGGAACGCACAGGATCGCGGCATGCGATCGCCAAGATATATACCATTAAGGGTGTCCACGAACCGAACGTCACGTGGGTTACATGGTTTCTGGGTATCCGCACCGACCGTGACCGGCCGGTTCCGCGTTCCGGCCGTTTTCTTTCACAAAATAATAACACGATTTTTTGGTGAGATCGCGCGTAACGAGATCATGCTGCGCGACGTGGTTGACGTTGTTAAAAAGGACGATTGATCCTTCCAATAAAGTGTGCATTCTAATTTCTGGACATTTTTTCGGCTCCCTGCACGGTGGTTTAGAAGTATCTAACAAAGAACTGTTGTAATTTGTGTGTGCGCTGTAATTAATATAATATTTATCTGGTTAGATACATATAAAATAATTCTCTAAAGCTAACCAAAGAATTTTAATTAAATTTCCAAATTATTTCACATTGTAATTAAAGATAAATTGCATTGATAAATATGCGAGATAAATCATGCGAAGAGGATAGCGTTAGACTAATTTAAAAAATCATTAGGATTGCCTTTCAGACGATGAATGAAGATAATTTAAAGAAATGAAGTATTCGATTTCTCTAATCAATTCTCATTAAGAAAAACTGTGAACGCGTAATTGCGTGGAATTCGGGTTCAACGGAGTCGATCCGCGCGTCATTTAGTTTCATTAAAATTCAATAGTGACGGACAGCGATTATTCGTTCTACAGTTCGCGATAACATTGTAAATGCGATAATCGATGTTATCTTAACGGGATTTCCATCCTCTATCAGGCAGGCGCGTGTTAACAATTTAGCGGCAGTGGCAAATTTCATTGCTCATCGGCCTAATTCAGTGCGCGATCACGTGCGTGCAGGACAAAAGCGTCGCAAAAATGAAACGCGACAAAAAGTCGCATGACATCAGTGGTAGGGAAAGGGGAAGTCTTTTTACCGAGGCCGCGCTATTCTGAGATCTCCTCATGGCACGCGTTTGTCATTGGACAAAGAGCATAATTCACGCGCGCGGTGCCGCGATCATGGCGATCCTCGCTCTCAAGAAGGTCAAGCACGCGTCAGTCGTCAAAGTATTCGACCGGGACGACTGCTTCAATACATATACAATATGTGTCCCGCAGCTGTTGAGAAGCCGATTTAATGATTAATGCAAACGTTTCAATTCCGTCACGCCGTACGGATAGTGACAGATATCAAAGCGATTAACTTGCCCGAGGCGTGTCAACTTACGCGCGTGAGAATGATTTATAGTCATGTGGGTAATTGTATTAAAAACTTTTATCGGCCGTCTCTTCTCGGGATATCAATCTTTCGTATTGTAAACAACTGTAAAATTACATGTAAACCAATCGCAATAGCTAAAATTATTAATTTTTATTTTAATCTGCACTTAAAATATAATATAGCAGCGTAGTAATGTAATAATATTATTATTATCGTCGATTTAATTATCAATTTGATTGCCAATTAACATCATTAATTATTATCAAAAGAATTTGCGATATTCCTAATTCACCTTGGCAATCCTTTTTATATTGTTTTTTTGTTTTGTAAGAATAAAACAGCGTTATAAAATCTTTTTACACATTATACGTAACTGTTCGTGTAATCTGATTTGCCTTTTCAAGTTTTCGCAACTAGCCTTAATAGACATTTAATTTCTGTTCACGAAAGAGAAGGGACAGGCCTGGTGATGCTATGATGATGACAAATACTTCTCGTCCCACTTGATTGATTTCCTCGCGATGGTCGATGCGCCGTCGACTGTCGCTCAATGGTCCCAGTCTACCGGCGCGACACGCAATCAAAACATCATGATATTTAGTTAAGCGTTGTGTGCGCGCACAGTTAGACATTATATTGCACGTTCTAATGTAATTTAAGTTTTCTTAAAGTAATGAATTAAACTAAAGGTTTATGTTAAGAAAAATTAAATGTTACAAAAATTTCTCTTAATTATTTTGGTACGAAAAACATTTTGAATTTTTCTCTTTACCGTAATAAAAATAAATGCTATATATATAAAGTTTTTATGTTCTGTATCAATATTATAACGAAGCATTTCTGACAATAAGAAATGTAATGCAATATATTATTTTATTTAATTAATGCACAATGCATGATAAAATATAATAACATACGATCAGATTATGTAGATCTTCGTTACGATCCTCCGTGACGTTTTCTTACCTGTAACAAAAAAACGTATCATGAAATACCAATTCGATAAAAATTTAAGTAATTATAAAAAATACATGGCTGTGGAAGGTGCCTGTGAACGCCGTGATTAATTCGCGTTCTTGTTATTATTTATTACAACGGTCGAGTCCTTGCGAAGAACGACCCACGCGACGTGATAGAAAGAGCCACTTGGCTCGCGCAAGACAATGATTTTCAGCGAGGCGGTTGCCTAACTGCGTCGTATCGCTGAGAAACCACGCTCCCGGCGACTCTCTCGGACACGGATAGAGTAAATATCGATTCGCGATAGAGATTAGCGGAATGAGACAGAAGGAGAGAGAGACGGGGTTTATTATGGTGGGATAAAATCTCCAACCTAAGTGCACCGGGAGATAAAACTGGATTGATAAAGAAGAGATTCGTGCGTTACGCCGTTAGATGAGCAGTAAAAAGAGATTAAGTAAACTGAGATCGAAATCGCGTCTCATCTATTGAATCATAAGTAAGTGATTTGAGAGAGCCATAGTGAAAAGGAATTACGTTCGCAGAAGGTGCTCTCGTAACTTGAGTTTTGCAAAAAAATTGCGAGCGAATTCCTCTGACGAGTCAATAGCTAGTCAATAGGTGATATAGATGGAGAGTGAGATAAAGAAAGACGCGGAAAATCTAATGACGGAAAGAAGAGAGATAGGTGGGTAGGTAGGTTGGTAGGTAGGTAGGTAGGTAACAGTCAGGCAATCAGGCTGCACGACGCAGGGTTTGCGGCGGCGTTATTATCTACTTGGGTGGACAGGTGCCAGGGGGTTTGTAAAAGTACGCGCGCCGTGTTCTCTCTCTCTCTCTCTTTCTTTCTCGCCGGAAGATCGTTATCAAAGAGGCAGAAGACGAGGAGAAAAGGGAAGGAGAGAGCTAGACTGAGGGAGCTGTTAGGAAAGAGAGTCCGACCGGAGTCTGGGTCCAGAAAGAAATATAAGAGAGAAAGAGAAAGAAGACACGCGCGCGACGTAGATTCATACGAACGTACTACTAGACATAGCCGTTGCCGACTAAAGGCGTATAAGCCACGTTAAGAGAAGGCGACGGCGGCGGCGGCGGCGGTGGCGGTGGCGGTGGCGGTGGATATCAGGAGGAATAAAAGGTCCAGGTAGCATAGTTGCACGCACATTCCCGGTTCACAGCCTTGACTCCGGTGGCGAACGAGCCGACTAGAGAGGCAGGACGGGCAGAAGAGCGGCAGCAACGAACGGCGCTGTTGAACGAACGAGAAGGAACGTCGGCCAGCGCAGACGAACTAGCTGGCGCGGGTTCCCGCGCGGGGCCCAGCCAACTAGCCAGCCAGCCGACGAGAGCCGTAGAAGATAGAGGTGGAGAAGGAAAGAGAGAAGGAGGAAGAGGAGAAGGAGAAGAGGAGGAGAAGAGGGCTCTTTCTCTAGCGCGCTCACCAGGCTACGCTCGTTCGCCCGACGATGGCAATTATACGCGCCAGAGCCATCCCGGCTAGATTCAAGATCAGATAATCCCATCTGTCGGTGTAAGCGGTCCGCAAACGATCCCGCGAAGCGATCGGATATCCTCCTCCCGAGCCGCGCAAGCGATTTTTCCGCAGATCCGCTCCGGCGGAAAGCTCGCTCGCCGCGCCGGCTCGGGGGTCTAGATGGATACGGCGGGGCGCCGACGGGAGCACCCAAGATCCGGTGAAGCGCCGGGAACACGTTGCAGTTGAGGAAAGGCGCGGGATGTTTTCTTGGGAAAATCTTGTCGCCGGAGGATCTCGCGCGCAATTTCTGCAGCGAGCGAATCATGTGAAAGAAATGAATTGATAGGAGTAATGATAGATGCGAAAGTAACGAACAGAAAATGTGTGTGAAATTGTAGGAAGACACTCAGCCAATTATTTTATTTTCGATCGGTGAGGTCGAGAAAGTAATTCTTAGGACATCTTACATTGAAATGTAACAGTCTGTATAGATGCATTTATAGCCACGTTGTTTTAGACGGAGAATCATTTATCTTTCAGTCACGATTATGCCTACTGACATGTTATAAATTTTATCCGGCGAAATACGTGATTGTCATGAAATATTTGCGCATTGTTATGCTCGACTTGTCCAACGGGGCGCAAATTGTGGAGTAAAATATTTTGGAAGTGTCCGTATCGAAAGGCGGATGTACAAAAATTCCGATCTCTCGTAAACCTTGATCGCAGATCGTGAATCGAAGGGACATCACTTATTTAAACGACTGCGAGAACGTGCTAACGGATACGTGTCTGGCATATCGAGCGCCTACGTAAGATCTACGCTGCTGCCATTCCAATGTTAATTAAGGTGCCTAACGCCTACGAGGCTTGAAGTGTTAGCGGTTGGCTTGGCGATCGTCATTACTGATCATCATTAACTCGTCATGTTGATAAACGCTCAAATTTTCACGGTAATTCACGTCCAATGCGCTAACGGTGGTGTGTACTCGACATTAAATTACATAACATCATCAATATAGCGTATGCTTATTATTTTATATTGAAATAATAAATAGTAAGATAATTAAAAATTTTGTGTAAAAGCTGCTAGCATAATATATGGCATCAATTGTATTATATAATGGTATAATTACATTAATTGAAGGATTTATTGCAATAATAATCCAATCTTCATTATATAGATTTCTAAGAATTTGAGAAAATTTGTTATATAGTAAAGAAAAATAAATTTTAATCAAATTTAAATTTCAAAAAGGACAAGTTATAGATCACTGCTATATTGAAGTTCACACATAATTCTTTAATTTATATTCAATGTAAATAAAAGATAAAGAATGCGGTAAAAATAAATAAGACGATATAATTAGCCAAATATTTTCTCGAAAGAGTTGATGAATCCCCGACACTTGCGAAAAACGATGAAGTGACGAGGGATACGCAATCTGGGATTTCTCTCGCGAGTGAACCGTCAAGGAAGGCGAGAAACGAGGGAGGAAGGAGGGCGAGAACGAAAGCGCGAAGGAAGGTGGAGACCACGGTCGCTCCTGGCGGGCAGAACGGCAGACGGAGAATAGAGCCACTGTCTGGTCCAGCTGGAAAAATCGACTCTGAATCACTGCGCGCGGCCTACCTGCTGCCATATTGAGGAACCCGCTCCTCGGCTGTTCTTTCAGCTCATGCAGTCAGGAGTATAAATAGCAACTCTTTGAGAATGTGCTGGAGACACCACCACCGCGCACGTTCTCCATGCATCACTTCGCCCTGCATCACTTCCACCTCTCGCGTTTTTCCGCCGCACGCAGATCGCACGCATATGTACACTACCCCGATCTTGATAAGCCGCGTGGCGCAAAATAGACGAGGGCTGAGGCGTTTTGCCCTTTGCACATGCAAAGTGACGGCCATCGACTGTAGCGCGGAGATGGCTCTGTCAAATCGCAAATCTGTCGATCCAATTGTAATTAAATTACGAAAAAATAAAATATATCCGAGGTTTTTATGAATACGGAAACGTACTATAGACGATCATAACAAATTCGTATTCACAAATTTCAATTTCATGGATACGTTTTCCTCGTTCCTTTTCAAACTAATTGTCTCGATTGACGGATGGAATCATTTAAAGAAAAAAGTTCCTTTCCGGTGAAATCAATCAAACAAAATTATTACTTTTCCAATCGTAAATGCTCAAGATTTATGTACAGCATACTCACTTGAGCGAGTAGATATGCTTCTGTAATATGAATGGCAAATTAATGATTGAATGTTGAGGATCGTCTCAATAATCTCAGAGCGCCTAAGAGGAGAGATTAGAAGATGATTTATACGGCAAGCTTGCTTATCAACGGCTGGGAGGCTCGGGATGAAGCGCGCATGACGTTACAATGCGCGTCGATCCTCTCTCGGCGTATCCTCATCTGCCAGCCGCAGACCTTCGATTCGGCTTCGTTATAACAGAACAGGCGCCTGCAGCTCCGCGGCAGAGACCGGCGCAAGAGACGTGGGCGTCTTTATCAATGCAGTAATACGCCGTGGCGAGTCGTGCGCGCGAGTTCGAGGGACGAGCCTCTCTCCGCTGAGAGACTCCGTCCTCCTTAAAAGCGCGGCCGACTCTCGCGTCGACAAAAAGCACCCAGTTTCGTGTCCTTGCGGTAGTACACCTTGGACGCTCGAGGACAGGATAACAGCACCTTCCCGGTAAGACCGACGAAGGCCCCTGGACCTCTCGTCCCACGTATATTCGGCCGACTCACTCGTTCTCTTCGCGCCCGACACCTACCAACATCCTCCTTCGCCGCCGCGCGCGCCGTTGCTCGGCACATCAGGAAGAATCACCTCGGTAAACGGGCTCTTTAAAGAATAGAATACCGTGTTTGTCCGATTTGATTTCGGTCCTTCGTTACGGCATGTAGGCCGCATTCGAGCGGATCCGCGGCATAATTGTACGCACGAAAGAGGATTATGTCAATTTACGACGTAGGCTCTTTTTAACAGGTGTCCTGTTCCGTTGCAAATGAAATAAAGTCCTTAAATTAACGTATGAATGAGTTTCAATGAGACTTTGTTACCATGGATTTACGGCCCATCTATTAGCGTAATTTTATTTCACTTATATTCGAATGAGTGTCACGATTAATCCTTTCTCCTGTTTTGTTAGAATATTTTATTACAGTTACGATAAATTATTTCATTTTTAAATTGTATTTCTAATGATTAAAAGAGGTATTTTCTTAATGTATTTCGCTCGCACATTTACCATCTGCTAACGTAAAAAACGTAATCTCTCTATTGTATACAAATTATTGTACAAATATTTATCTTACAGTTTTTTTTTATACGCAAATGACATTAATATCGTAATATCTAATAATCGGAGAAAAATTAACTTTATTCGACACATTAGCTTGAAAACACACAGAATTTCGTATCGTTTTACATCAAGTGTTTAATACGTTACCGCGCACACCGCAGGAATAACAGGATTGAGTGTGTTCATTGCTTGCATCACGTTTGAAGGAGAACGAGAAATCTCGCGACCGATTTCTCGTGCCGACGCGGACGCGCGCGCTCGGTCCGTTTTCGCCGAAAGGATCCGAAAGTACGAACACGTATCGTCGTCTGCGAGAGTCAAGTTCGCGATGCTCGTGTTCACCGTTTCGCGATAAGATCTTCAGGTCGAAACCACGCGAGCTGATTGATATTCCGCTCAAGCGGGCTTTATGGTTTACGAATACGTGAGGCGAGATGTGACATCGGCCGCGTATTTACGATGGATTTAACCGAGCTTTGCACACTAGGACGACGTCGAAAAATCATGCCTACGTATTTATCTTCAATTCCAAATTACAACTTCGATATTCAATCCTTTATTTAAATGTAAATGTAAATGTAAAATCTCGAAGATTAATAAGCGTGGAGTACCTTACATGCCAATGTCCATTGTTACCAAGAACTGTTCGCCACAGGTCGACTTTTAATGTTCGACGACGTGAGTGAATTTTAAATGACATCGAATGTCTGACTACTAGTGGCCAAATATCGATAGGCGGAGACAGTGAATAAAGATACATATCTTCACTGGATTAAAGATTGTCCTAATGACCGATAATTTTTATTTCTGTATAGATAAAAAACGAGAAGTAATTTAAGTAAAAAAAGATTCGATATAATTTAATTAACTCTTTCTTTTCTAATTCTTCGACTACCTGAATACACCATAATTAAAAAACAAAAATTTCATAATTAGGAGACAGAATTTCGTAAAACCAAAGTAACCGAGTAACTTTAAAATCCAAATCTGCTTAAGTTCCTATCTTTCACGAAATGAAATTCTACTTTTAGCAATTGTAAATCCTTATATTTCATCAACTTCCACGCAATTTCGAGAATAACTTTTTATTTAATTGACGGCACGCTGTCGAGGATTCGTCGAGGATCCGTCACGTAGGTGTAAAGAACAGTGATTTCTACGTGGGCTTCGATCGCACCAGGAAGTATCTGTCGTCCAAACGGCTGCGCGTTTTTTTTTTCGCGGCTCGCGCTGGGCGATGTGCTCCCATCGCGGATTTTATTAACGAATTCGTAACGCGCTTTTACGATTATGGACGGCGGTGTTCTTGATGCGTCGAAGATGCGATCGCTATCGATAGCGGTTCGTGTAACGCGATACGCGCGGCTAAACGGCATAATAAGAAAAAAAATCGCCGCTGCATGAAATAACAAATAATAGAGACGGTCTCTGAGTCTTAGGAATTCTAGCGGGATCGTTTCTTTTTTTTAATGACAAGTCGTGAACTTCCGCGTACAAACGCGCCCGAGAATCGATTATGAAATTGCGCAAAAGAATCGCGTTATTTTATCTGCCATTTCCCGTTGTATCAGTACTAGACATATAAATTATCGCGCTGACTGCGTAGGCAGACAAACCTGCTGCATAGACGCTGGGCTGTAACAAGGACGTCTGAAAACTTTCAGTCAGTTATGTCGCGCGAACATGATACTTTGAGATTTCAATATCATCATCGTCGATCAAAGTTCCCTCTTGCGTGACGTGCGTTGAAAGTCGTGTAGGTGAATAATAATATCATGCGTGGGATGCAACTAAATCCGCAGGTTAACATCGATATTCTGCGAGAAAATCACCTGAACTAGCTGTGACGCACGAAGTGTAACAGCTGAGTTGGCAAATTAATTCGAGTTGTGCCTCGTCGAATATTTGTATGCATATAAAACTCGTCTGATAAAATCATGCAGCAGAGAAGAATATTGCAAGAAGGGACGATAGTAGCCATTTAGAAAAATTTGAAGAATTTGCGAAAAAAAAATGCGCTCAAGAAATTATTTTTAACGACTCATATAAGTATTCTTTAAAATAGTAAACGTTATACATTATGTATAAAATATATTGTATATATAATAAACACAGTGGTGAATTTGGTATTAATTACAAGTACGACTTGCGTCGTACGAGAGCCCGTCTCAACAGTCAAGGGTTACCTTTTCGCATCCCAATCGTCGCGGGGGCCAATTAGCACCCTGCCGGGTATCCAGAAATCAAATGTTGTCCTTTACAAGACACGTTCAATTCCGAAAGCAAGGACAATCTGTTTGTTGTGCAACATATCCAAATGTCAACTGTGTGGATTTTTTTGTTCCATCAACGAGATCCGAGTTGGAACATGAAGAGTCTCATTAGGGAGCCTCTCTCGGCGGAGGGCTAATACCCGGCTGATTCAAATTTAATGAATCCTCGGAGATTTGCGAGTATTTTTTCATCGCGCGCACTGTGCCTAAAGACATTTCATTCATTCGATAAAGACCAGTTCTTGCGCCTGATTTATTCTTAAGTCGCTGTAACATTAATATCTTTTTTGCGATAATAATTATAATACGTGGAAAACATATACTTTAAAGAATATTAGGAATAAAATAAATGAAGCGAAAATGATATGTTCCATCCGACATTATCCACGTTTCATTATTTACGCCGCTCGCGATCGTGTACATTTTTCGATTGCCCTTTTACATCTTTTCGATTTACGCAGGCGTATTTCTCAGAAAAATTCGCGACTAGATAGAGTCGGCTAGCGGTAGATTCCCGCGGAGGAAGTCGGTTTTATTAATTTTCTCCAGGTCGAAATGATCGACGATAATTCTCGATAATAGGTCCAGCCACACCGGGGCCCGCCGTTATTCAGTCCGGCCGTCTCTTATGCCGCTCTCTTTTTCCCCTCTCGACGCGGCGTCGTATCGTCGCCGCACTCGCACGGCGAAATAATTTAGTGCTACCATTCTGGACGCGCACGCTGCCGGATGGACGCAATGATTAGTCGCGACGCGCACCGGTCGCACCAGTTCGCGAGCGTATAGGGCCCACCGCGCGGCCCCGCGGAGAGAGATGCACGCGCCTCGCCCTCGCGCGGCGCATCCGTCCGCTTCACTCTCTTTCCCCTTTTCTCCGCCCGTCCGTCCGTTCCGACCCTTTCCACTTATCCTCGCCATCCTCCCTCCCTCCCCACCCCG